>NW_006408687.1:5154495-5216804 GCF_000296735.1 Chrysochloris asiatica | reverse complement strand
TTTTGTCAAAATCAGTTGGCTGTATGTAGATGGGTTAATTTCTGGATTCTCGATTCTGTTCCCATTGATCTTTGTATCTTTCATTGTACCAATACCAAGCTGTTTTGACCACGGTAGCTGTGTAGTAAATTTTGAAGCGGGGAGTGAGAGGCCTCTAACCTTATTCTTCTTAAGTAGTGCTTTGCTTATCCTGGGTCTCTTTCCTTTCCATATAAAGTCTGTAATTGTTTTTTCCATGTCTTTGAAGAATGTCGTTAAAATCTGGATTGAGATTGCATTTTATGTGTAAATTGCTTTGGACAGTATTGACAGTTTCACAATGCTAAGTCTTCCTATCCAGGACCATGGTCCATTCTTCCATTTTTGTTGGTCTCTTTTGGTTTCTTGTAGTAGTGTTTTGTAGTTTTCTTTGTATAAAGTCTGGTTACATTTATTCCTAGTTATTTCATTCTTTGGGTGGCTATTGTAAATGGTATTGCTTTCCTAATGTCCTTTTCAACCCTGTCGTTTTTGGTGTAGTAGAATCCAACTGATTTTTGTACTATGGAGCATTCTTGAATGGGCTTCTTTCAAGACAGATGTGTTTGTTCTTCTGGCAGTTCATGGTACTTTCGATATTCTTCTCCAACACCATAATTCACATGTATAGATACTAGTGCAGTCAATCCCATTCATTCTCCAACATGCATATGAGGCAACTGATAATATCATGGTGTGGGTCACTTATTTAATCCTCAAACTGATATCTCTGCTCTTTAACACATTAAAGAGGTATTTTGTAGCAGATTTGCTTAATGCAACACATTGTTTGATTTCTTGATTGCTGCTTCCATGATTGTTGATTGTGGGCCCAAGTGTAATGAAGACTTTAACAACTTCAGTCTTTATTTCCTTATCATGATGTTATTTACTGGTCCAGTTGTGAGGATTTTTGGTTTATTTACATTGAGCTACAATCTTTAATATTCATCAGTATTTTAAGTGCTCTTCATTTCCAACAAGCAATGTTGTGTCATTTGTATATCACAGGTTGGTAATGAGTCTTCCTCCAAACTTGATGAAACATTCTTGTTCATATAATTCAATTTCTCCAATTATCTGCTCAGCATGCAAATTGAATAAGTATGGTGAAAGGCTATAACCCTAGCACACACCTTTCCTGATTTTACACTATTCAGTATTTCCTTGTTCTGTGCGAACAACTGTCTCTTGGTCTATGTATAGGTTCTTCATGAGCACAGATAAGTATTCTGGAATACCCATTCTTGGCAATGTTATCTATAATTCATTATAATTCACACAGTCAAAAGCCTTTGCATAATCAATAATGTACAAGTAAACATCTTTCTGGAGTCCTGGTGTGGTGTGGTAGGTTCAGGCGCTGGACTGCAAAGTTGTTTGAACCACAAGGTCATCACGGTTCAAGCTCACCAGTCGCTCCTTGAAAACCCAATACAGGGTCGCTATGGGTTGGAACCAATCTAACAACACTTAACAACACCAAACATCTTTCTGGTATTCTCTGCTTTCAACCAAGAATCACCTGACATTAGCTATGATATCCAGCATTCCACATCCTCTTTTGAATCTGGCTTGAATTACTGGCAGTTTGCTGTCAATGTACTGCTGCAACCATTATTATCTTCAGCAAGATTTTACTTGCATGTGTTTGTTATTAATGATATTGTTCAACAATTTCTGTATTCTTTTGGAACACTTTTCTCTGGAATGGCACAAAATGGATCTCTTACAACTGAATGGCCAGGTAGCTGACTTCCAAATTTCTTAGCATGGACAAGTGAATGTCTTTAGCATTGCATCAGTTTGTTGGTATTTCATCTGTTTCTGGACCCTTGTTTTCTGTCAGTTCTTTCAGTGCAGCTTGGACTTCTTCATTCAATACCATTGGTTCTTGATCATTCGCTACCTCTTCATATAGTGGAGAATCAACCAATCCTTTTTTATATAGTGACTCTGTATATTCCTTCAATTTTTTTTTGAAGGTTCCTGCATCATTGAATATTTTGCCCATTGAATATTTCAATATCACAAGTCGAGGATTGAATTTTTTCTTCAGTTCCTTCAGTTTGAGAAATGCTGAGCATGTTAGAAAACCTTTAGATTTTCTAACTACAGGTCTAGGCAGATTTCAATATAATACTTTACTTTGTCTTCTTGAGGTACCCTTTGAGAATTTCTGCTCAGCTCTTTTATTTGACCATTTCTTCCAGTTGCTCTACCTTCTCTGTGCTCAAGTGCAAGTTTTACAGTCTCTTCTGACATCCATTTTGGTATTTTCTTTCTTTTCTGTCTTTTTAATGCTCTTTTGCTTTCTTCGTGTATGGTGTTTGTGATGCCATCCCACAATTCTTCTGGTCTTCAGTCACTGATGTCTAATGCATCAAATCTGTTCTTGAGATGGTCTCTAGAGTCAGGTGGGGTATGTTCAAGGTCATATTTTGGCTTTCATGGACTTGTTTTAATTTTCTTTAGCTTCAGCCTGAACTTGCATGTGAGCAATTGGTAGTATGCTCCACAGTCGACCCCTGGCCTTGTTTTGGCTGATGATGTTCAACTTCTCCATCATTTCTTTCTAAAAATGTAGTCAAGTTGATTCCTGTTTGTTCCAGCTGGTGAAGTACAGGTATATAATTACCATTTATGTTGCTGAAAAGGTATCTGCAAAGAGTTAAGTCATTGGTCTTGTAAACTTCTAAGTGGTACAGAGGGTATTCTTGTCTTGTTTTGTAAATGTGATCTCCAGCAATGTTTCAATAACTAAGGCCATATTTTTCAACTACCAATCCTTCCTCTTTTTCAATTCCAGTCACCAGTAATTATGAATGCATCTGATTCTACACTTGATTAATTTCAGACTGATGATGTTGGTGGAATTCTTCAATTTAATTTTCATTGGCTTTAGTGGTTGGTACATGAATTTGCGTAACAGTGTTATTATCAGCTCTTCCTTGTAGGCATATGGATGTTATCCTAATATAGGTAGCATTGTACTTCAAGATAGACCTTGAAATGCTCTTTTTGATGATGAATATGACACCATTCCAATTCATTTAGTTGTTCCCAGCAAAGTAAATCATAGGATTGTTTGATTCAAAAACCAGCTCACTAATGCCTAGGATATAGATCTTTGTGTTCCATTTCATTTTTGACTACTTTAATTTTCCAATTTACCATTTATATATACAAAAATAAACAAAATATGGAATCCTGGTATAGTGCTGTAGGATAAGCACTGGACTACTAACCACATGGTTGATGGCTTAAATCCACTAGCCACTCCTTCTAAAGAAGGTCGCTATGAGTCAGAACTGACTTGACAGCACTTAACAGATTATTATATAACTTTAATTTTTCTAAACTTTTTCAAGTGGGTAATCATGCTTTATATAATCTCAGCATAATTTTTAAAAGATTCTTCATTTCCTGCAAACAACCTTAAATGCTGTCTGTTAGTTTTATTCCTATTTTATAGATTTTGTTTCTACTATAAATTATTTCTCTTTAAATAACATTTTTAAATGTTTGTTTCTGGTATAAAAATACAATTGGATATTAATCTTCTACCCAATGAAATGATAAACTATAATTTCTAAAACTTAGTAAGTTCTTTGGGTTTTCTATGCAGATAATGTTATCACTTACATATTTCTATTCTCTTCCCATCCTTATGGCTTTCTATTTTCCTTTTAATGTTCATTGGATCTGCAGTGCAGTGAAGAAATGTGGTAAAGGGGGTATTCTTGTCTTGTTTCATAAATGCACTATGTATTTTTATTTATCTGTGAGTAAGCTAGGTTTCTGAAATAAGCCCTTATCTGTGAATAGATACTGCATGATTCCAACCCTCCATTCTACCAGAAGAGTCATGCTTAAGGCTTATGAATTCTGTAGACTAACAGATATATCCAACCACCAGGCAAATCCATAATCCAGAAAGAAAACGGCATTAAATAAGCTGAAATTTGGCCAAAGTTTCAAACTTTGGAAAAGTTAACTAGTGAAAAAATCCTTGCTAAACACCTTTTGATATCCTGCCATCTTTAAAATTCCCTGGAAGGTGGATGGGTTAAGTGTTACATTTACATTTGAAAATAAGAAAAATGAATCACAGGCAGACCAAATTTGCACAAAATCACAGGGACAGTGAGAGAAAGAACTGTGTTTCTCTAGGTTCCTAGCCTAGCTCTTCACATCATCAAGTGTGAGGAAAACAAAACACTTCACAATCTATATTGCATCCAGGCAGAAGCTATTCCCAGCCCTCCATAGTATGGTGACCGTAGGGCCTACATCCCATGCTTTGGCCTCAGCCTTTGCCCTCTGCTCAAGCTGGCTGTGAATAATGAGACACACAGGTACATAAAAGTATGTAATATGCTAAACTCTGTTAGCTATGGAAATCTAGTGAGGACTCAGAGCCCAAACCATGGAAAAGTCAGCTCTATTCTCCTCTCCCATACCTTTCAAGGAGTGTGCTATACCAGCTGAGGGGGATTTCCAGGATACAGAAACGGCTGTGGTCCTCCTGTTCGCTTTTTAGGAAATTTCTTCTAAACATACTCGTTTCTCGGAAAGCATTTTACTTTCTGGGTCTGGATTCACAAATCTCTCAGGGAAGACTTTTTTTTTTTTTTTTTTTTTCTTGGCCTGATGCCAAGAAGCTTAAAGTTAAACCACAGGACTTGAAACTGAAACTAAACAGAGTATCTTCTTAACTGTTGTTTTCTTTCAAAACTAGACTTATTGTTGTTAAGTGCCGTCGAGTCGATTCCGACCCATAGAGACCCTGTATAGGGTTTCCGAGGAGCAGTTGGGAGCTTGAACCACCAATCTTGCAGTTCAAATGGCTTTGCAGTCGGACGCATTAACCCACAGCGCCACACCAGGACTCCCTTGGGTCATTAAAAAAGCAAACAGGTCAAAAGCCTTGGGAAAATTGAGGGAAATATGAATTCAAAAGAACTTATCACTTAGATTTTTATTCAAATGATCTATGCAACATTGGTCATGGATGAAACAACAGTGCTTGCTAAAGTCTCTCAAAGTTTGATTTGTTTCTGAAATTTTTTCTACAAAGATCACATTTATAAGGCTTCTTGTCCAAGTAGACCCCTATTCAAACAAACAAGAGAAGGGCCCTTTGTTTTCATTCTATGCTTACCAGGCAACATTCTGATAACTAATTCAGCTTTCCAGTTACTCTGATGCTGGGAAAGGCATAACTTGGCTATCGGACCCAATCATTCCAGTGAATAATAGGACAGTAAAATGTCATTTTGATTTCTTAGTCGCTTGTAGATTTGGTGTCTTTGGTGGTGGCTGTGTGCCCTGGAGTTGGTTTCGACTCATAGCAACGCTGTATAGGGTTTCTGAGACTGTACGTCTTTACAGGAGCAAAAAGCTCCATTTTTTTCCTGTGGAGTGGCTGATAGATTCCAACTGCTGACCTTGCAGTTTGTATCCCAATGTAACCCACTATGGTACCAGGGATCCTTTGTAGCTTTGGTTAGCAGGATTAAATCCCTGAGAAGAAGCTCACAATGGATGATGATAAGAAAGCATTTCTGAACCTTTCTGAACCTGTAAAACTGACACCAGATCCTCTGGAATCATAAACAAGGCATTGCCACCCCCATGAGTCTCCATCAATCTTACCTAAATGGTTGGCTGGCCTCCCTCTACATACTTGCCTATGCTTTCCCCTCCTGGCCCCTTGTCTCAGTACAATGCACACTTCAAGGCCCAGCGATGTTAGGCATAACGTATTTTTCTCAAGACTCTAAGCAACTGTGGTCTTAATGAGCAAACTCTTATGAATCCCCATACTATTTATTGTCTATACCACTCATTTGACACTAGTTATACAGTTTTATTTTGACATTTATCAGACTCCTGGAGTGGTGCTGTAGGATAAGCACTGGACTGCAAACCACAGGTTGGAAATTCAAACCCAGCAGCTGCTCCTTGGAAACCCTTGGAAACAGAGTCGTTGTAAATTGAAACCAACTTGATGGCACTTAACAACAATTGTTTCATATTTGGGAGTCTTCTCAATTAGAATGCAAGTCCATCAAGGAGAGGCATTAGATCTTATCCCTCCAAGTATCCTGAGATTAGCTTGGTGCCCTACAAAAAGTAATTACACAGACCAATCCAGAACTGCAGGGAGAACAGAAGATTCTTATTGAAAGAAAGGCCTACAGGAAAAAAAAAAAAGCAGTCTGTTTCACTGTTTGAATTTCAAGCAAGTAGTTTGTGTTGGAGGTATCAAGGCAAGAAAAGTCAGTCCATCAGGGAAAACCCCTTTCTACTACTGAAACTTAAAGAGAAACCACGAACAGTTTAGTATGCTTGCTGATGACCACCTGGGTCTACTTGAGAGTGGAAGTGGGGGAAATGCAGCAATGAACACATGGGCTGAGTTTGACCATGTTCCATTGGCACCCATTGACCTTCAGATGAGAGAAAGAAGAGGAAGGACTGGCTGGCTGGCCTGAAGTTTAGGAAGATGTGTGAACTCCTGAGCCCATGGGCACTACAAACCTAGCCTCTTGGGGCTAGTATTGACAGTGAAGGGGCCAGCTGGTCTGAAGTTCAGGGAGGTGTTTGTGAACTCCAAAACTTGTAGCTAGCACCCATTTGACCTAGCTTGGATGGCTAGTTGACCAGAACTTGACCTGAGGACAAAAAGGATGTTTGATACTGTGAACAAGTACAAATTGCTACAATTTGATGAACTAGACTTTTGCTTATGAATACAGTTACTCAAAATTCCAACTGGAATGGATAGACTCTTCATATCAAGAAACAATCCTGTTTACTCATTGTATTGGGTTGATTGTTGTTGTTGTTTAAGTTCCATCAAGATGGTTCTAACCCATAGTGACCCTGTATAAGGTTTCTGAGAAGCGGCCGGTGAGCCTAAGCCACTGACCTCGTGGTTCAAATTGGCTTTGCAGGCCAGCGCATTAACACACAGAGCCATACCAGGACAAGAAATGTAGACATTGGCTATCAAAAACAGGGGGCAGAAAGTTTCAAAAGTCAGCTCAAGATAAAGTCAAATATTATAATGAAGTTAGAAAACCAAAAGGGAAGAACATATACAACATTTCTCAAGTTGAAAGAACTGAGGGAAAAATTCAAGCCTTGACTTGAAATATTGAAGGATTCTATGGGCAAAATACTGAATGATGCAGAAAGCATCAAAAGACAATGTAAGGAATATACAGTCACTGTACCAAAAAGAAATGGTTGATGTTCAACCATTTCAAGAGGTAGCATATGATCAAGAGGCAATGTTTCTGAAGAAAGAAGTCCAAAGTGCATTGAAGGCATTGGCAAAGAATACAAATTGAAATACTTCAACAAACTGGTGTGGCACTGGAAGCACTCACTCATCTATGCCAAGAAATTTGAAAGTCAACTACCTTACCAACTTACTGGAAGAAATACGTATTTGTGCCCATCCCAAAGAAAGGTGACCCAAGAGAATACAGAAATCACCAAACAATATCATTAATATCACATGCAAGTAAAATCATGCTAAAGATAATTTTTTAAATGGCTGCAACCATACATTGGCAGGGAACTTCTAGAGGTTCAAGCTGGATTCAGAAGAGATGTGAAATGAGGGATATCATTGTTGATGTAAGATGGATCTTGGCTGAAAGCAGAGAATACCAGAAACATGTTTACCTGTGCTATTGACTACGCAAAGGCTTTCATTGTATGGATCATGACAAACTGTGAACAACATTGCAGAGAATGAGTATTCTGGAACACTTAATTGTGCTCATGAGGAGCCTATACACAGACAGGTGTTCGAACAGAACAAGGAAACAGAGGCAGGGCTTGATGGCGGATAGGGTAGAGATGCAGTGATGTTAGCCAGCAGCAATACCACAGAATACCAGGTGAAGAAGGTTCAGGGCAAAGCTCCAAAACTCTGAATCATATAGGTAGGAATATTTAAAAAGTTTGAAGGCTTATAGCTAATGGAACTTGTAGTGAAAGTAAGAAATCGCATATTTTTTATTCTGCTGGGTTCGGTGGCCTGGAGCCGACAACTTGGGCGAGACCAAACAGGAGGACCAAGAGGGGAGTGGGGGGAACAGATGAAGAGGAATAACTTAAGAATTATATGCATTCCAGAACAGGAAGAATCACACAAATCCACAGAGAAAATAGTTGAAGAACTGCTGGAAGAAGATTTCTCTAACATCCTGAAAAGTGAAAAGATAAACATTCAAGAAGCTCAACAAACCCACGAAGGATAGACCCCAGAAGAAAATCACCAAGACATATCATAATCAAGCTCTCCAAAATCAAAGATAAGGAAAGAATCCTGAAAGCAGCTAAGAAAAGAGAAGTGTTACATACTAAGGCAAGCAAGTCAGATTAAGCTCAGATCTCTCAACAGAAACCATGCAAGCAAGAAGGCAATGGGAAGACATATATAAAACCCTGAAAGAAAAAAAAAAAACTGTTAACCAAGAATCCTTTATCCAGCAAAGCTATCAATCAAATATGATGGTGTAATCAAAACATTCCAAGATAAACCAAATAAGGAAACACCAAATGACTTAAAATTAGGAAAGGTGTGCACTAAGTTTGTAGTCTTTTACCATTTTTATTCACTCAGTATGCTGAACAAATAATTTGAGAAGCCAGATTATATGAAGAAGAACATGGTATCAGGATTCGGGCAAGACTTATTAACAATCTGTGATATGCAGATGATATAACCTTGCTTGCTAAAAGCAAAGAGGACTTAAAATACTTGCTGATGATGATCAAAGACCACAGCCTTCAGTATAGTTGCACCTCAATGTAAAGAAAACAAAAATCCTCACCACTGGGTCAATAAATAACAAAGATAAGTTAATAAAAGATTGACATTATCAAAGACTTCATTTAACTCAGATCAAGCATCAACACTCATGGAAGCAGCAGTCAATGTATTGCATTGGAATCAAACAATGTATTGCATTAGGCAAGTCTGCTGCACAAGATCTCTTTAAAGTGTTTAGGAGCAAAGATATCAGTTTGAGGACTAATGTGCACCTGATCCAGGCCATGTTATTTTCAATAACCTCATATGCATATGAAATTTGGATAGTGAATAAGGAAGACTGTAGAAGAATTGATGTATTTGAGTTATGACGTTGGAGCAGAATATTAAAAGTATCATGGACTACCAAACGAATGAACCAATCTTTATTGGAAGAAGTACAGCCAGAATGCTCCTTAGATGCCAGGATGGCCAGACTTCATCTCTCATACTTCGGACATATTATCAGGTGAGACCAGTCCCTGGAGAAGACGATTGTGCTTAGTAATGTGGAAGGTGGGGGAAATAGAGGAAGACCCCAATGAAATGGATTAGCACAGTGGCAGCAGCAATGGGCTCAGGCTTAGAAACGATTGTAGGGTAGGCGGGGGACCAGGCAATGTTTCATTCTGTTGTGTATAGGGTTGCTATGAGTCAGTGCTGACTTGATGGCACCTAACAACAAGTGGTGGTTTCCCACTGTCTCTTTACACAGATGTATTCAATTTGACTTCTGTGTATTCCATCTGGTGAGGTCCATGTGTATAGTCTTATCTTTTATGTTGCTTTAAAAAGTTAGGTGCAATGAAGAAGTCATTAGTCTTACAAAATACTATCATGCGATCTCTAAACTCGTTTCTAGATCACCAAGACATATTTTTCAACTGCTGAACCTTCCTCTTTGTTTCCAACCTTTGCATTCCAATCACTAGTAATTATCAATACATCTTTATTGCATGTTTGATCAATTTCAGAAGACTGAAGAAGTTGGTAGAATTCTTCAATTTCATCATCACTGGCTTTAGTGGCTGGTGTGTAAATTTGAATAATAGTTGTATTAACTGGTGTTCCTTATGCTGTTGTTGTTAATGCCATCAAGTCAGTTCCAACCCATATAGCGACCCTATATAGGGTTTCCAAGGAGCAGCTGGTGAGTTTGAACCACCAATCTTGCAGATCAAACAGATTTTTCAGTCCAGCGCATTAACCCATGGTGCCATGCCAGGACTCCAGTTTTCCTTATAGGAGATACGGATATTATCCGATCACAGACAGTGTTGTACTTCAAGACAGATCCTAAAATGTTCTTTTTGATGATGAATGGATGTCTTTCCTCTTCAATCTGTCATTCCTGGCATAGTATACTATGTGAATGTCAGATTCAAAATGGCTAATATTGTCCATTCCAGCTCACTAATACCCAGGATATCCACATTTATGCATTCTATTTATTTTTGACAATTTTCCTAGATTTGTACCTTGTACATTCCATGTTCTAATTATTAATGAATGTTTACAGCTGTTTCTCTTCATTTTGAGCTGTGCCCCATCAGCAAATGAAGGTCACAAAGGCTTTACTCCATTTGCATTATCATGGTCAACTTTAGTTTGAGGAGGCGGCTCTACCCCAGTCGTATTTTGAGAGCCTTCCAAGCTGAGGGGCTCATCTCTTGGCACTAACTATATCTGACAATATTCTGAGGCTCTTCATCATGTTTCAATATTCTGGTACTGACAGTGTTCTACTGCTATTCATAAGGATTTTAGTGAGTAAATATTTGGAAGTAGTCCATCTTTCCTTCCTAGTGTGCCTTAGTCTGGAAGCTCAGCTAAAACCTTTCCACCATGAATGACCCTGCTGTTATTTAAAATACCGTTGGAATAGCTTCCAGAATCACAGCAGCACACAAGCCACCACAGTACGACAAACTGACGGATGGTGGGTAGCAGTACTAGATAATCAGTCACTAAGGATGTTCATAAGAAAGTACTTACTCTGAAAGTAATTATGAAAGTTTACAATAAATGTTGAAAGGCATCAGAGTGAGAATAAATAAGTGACAACTTTTTTGTGACCTAAAACCATGCTCTAACATCTGAGATCATTCTTCCATCTTTAAGATAAAAATAGTAAGCACTTTCCTAACTTCTTCACAGAGTTATCATGGGAATCAAATGAGAAAGTATGATATCTCTGAAACCATACAATAAATAAATGTAAGATAGCCTTATTCATGCCTGATTGCTGTAAATTAAAATAGATTCAAAGCACAGTGTTAAGGCACAGACATTTACAAATTTTATTTAGGACTCTGACTTTAGGATTAAATTGACATTTTCATTTTGCAGGGAGTGAAAGATGAGAATCAAAGTTCCACTTAAAAAAAAAAAATCATTTGTACATATAATAATAAAGATCTGGTTTTCAAGAAACAGTTCATATTTTGGAAAGTGAAACCTAACTTATTCTCACTGAAACAAAAAGAGGAGTGAAGGGAAATTCCATAAATTAGGAAGCCACCATAAATAAATAAAACACTTTTAATCCTGCAAAGTGGGACTTCCCCAAAGACCGGACAGAAGGTTTTGCTGAGTTAACTGCAATATTATCCAATCAGAGTTAGGGAGGGAAACTGTCTTTGCAAATAAATACTGAATCCTAGCCCACGTTTTCTGAGACACTCCACAGCTGCTTACACACATTCTGAGCTTACGGCGAAGGAAACCTCCAGTCTCATCACCATGGTCCTACGTGCCAGTCTTATTTTCTGCCTTATCTTTCTGACTCTGTATGGGACTCAAGGTAAGAAACACTAAATATATTTATTTTGTAAAGTCAGAAATCAAACTGGGTATAAGTTCTATAAATACAGAAATAGTGTATTTTCAGGTTTCACAGTCTGCCTGTCAGTGAGAGGTAAATAAGCAGAGATTCCCTCTGGTCTGAATAGTTGAAGTCAGAGAAGCAGGTAGAATAAAAATAAAGAAGGAAGAAAGAAGGCAAAGCATAAGGGAAGGGTAGAGAGACAAAATGTGAGGGAACGATGAGACAGTGAGTGAGATCCTAGTTAATAACCATGTGAACTATGCTCAAGGATATGACTTTAAAATAGAAATGTTATAATTATATCCTTCCATATAATCAACTGATGAATTATTCAGAGCTGTGTTATACTGGGATACATTCTTTCTCTGATTAAGTGACATAGAGATATAGATTCTGCTAACTACCTATAACTAAATTAAATACCTAAAACCCTGCACTAACCTACCCTGCTGTACCTATCTTTTTTCCCACAGGAGTAATTCTCTCTAAAATTACCCGTTGTTCCTGCATTGACGTGTACAATCAACCTGTGAATCCAAGGTCCTTAGAAAAACTTGAAATGATTCCAGCAGGTTTCGCTTGCCCAAATGTTGAAATCATGTGAGTAAAATCTCATCTGATGATCACTTCTTTGGTTGTAATCATGTATTTAGTATGTGATGATCACAACAGATGAGTGAAGAGTATGTGATGATTCTAAGACTTTTGTATAGCACAAAGGAAATGACTGGATGCAGATTTCCGACTTTAGAACTATATATTCCATGTATTTTATTGGCACAATCTTGTTTTAAATATTTTTCACTCTGATTTGTTTCTATAGTGCCACAATGAAAAAAACGAAGGAGAAACGATGTCTCAATCCAGAGTCTGAGAATGTCAAGAAAATACTGGAAGCCATCAGCAAGAAAAGGTAGGTTTGCTGTTGCTTCGAAAGAACTTCAGTCTTGGGAAGTCAGAAATATTTGCACTGGGTTTTGATATGGGATCCTTGGTTTCAATGTGTTACCATCATACCCTCCTCCAGCTCCACCTCCATCAGCTTCTATGCTGAGGTGCCATCTTACGTGATAAGTATGAGAAGTTGCTCTGATTACCTGCCTAGAAATGTCAATAGGTCACTTCAGCATTGACACAAGAGATATAACATTCAAGAAAAGCTCCCATATTTTCCCCAATATTTTTATGGATTTAGAAAAAAAAAAGAAAAGAAAAGCAGTTCCTATAATCCATGATGATTGTGTAACAACAGAAAACCTTCACCTGGGATCTTTTGTTTTCTATATGAATTCAGTATGTTCCAAAGTACAACTCAGCTTGAAGCCAGAATTGACAGTATCCTACTTTTTATAACACCCCCTTTCTCATCTTTTTGTTCTAAAAGGTCTCCTCAGAACAAGAGGAAAACATAATCACTGCACTGTTGACAAGGCTGGACCAGAGAAAGGCTTCCTCGGCCATCACTTCTCTATCTAGGGTTTAAGTCAAGACCCAACTGTTCCTGGTTTAGAGTTCTCTGAAAGATGACAAACCATAATCAACAAATTACCTGCTACTACTGCAGGAAGGGAGTGTTGAGGCTTGTAGGATAAGCACTGGACTGCTAACCAAAATGTTGGCAGTTTGAGACCACCAACTGCTCTGCAGGAGAAAGATGAGGCTTTCTGCTCCTGTAAAGATTTACAGCCTCAAAAACCCTGCAAAGGGTCACTATAAGTTAGAATTTGACTGGACAGCACTTAACAACAACTACTACTTTAGGAAGATGTCTAGTTCATCCTCCTGAGCTGTTATAGTAATAACTCTGCTCTGGCAGTATACTATAAGCTATGCAGAGGTGCTACGTTTTTAGTGAATGTACCAAGTCCTAGCCCTGATACTGAAACTTCTTACCTTTGCCGTCTTCTAAGGGTTATCTTTTAGTGTCTGCTTTATTAGAGTTCTCAGAACCTCAAACGCAAAAAGATATTCAATCATAACCATAACATATTCTGCTTCTTTATGAAAGATCTGAACTCCATGGGCACCCATTACCTGCCTCTCAAGGAGCCCATACTGTTTCATTGGTTGTATACACAAAATTCTAAATGTATATAAGAAGTTAGAATTGTTTGAAAATATATGTGTAAATATTATTTAATGAAAGACTATACAAAGCTATTTTTAGATGTATATGTATCTCATTTTTTTTAGTGTTTACAGATTAACTTGTATTTTTAAGTGCTACAAAGGAATGAATGGGAGAAATTATGTATAAGTTTCAAAATTAAAATGATATGCTCACCTGAGAATAAAAAAATTACCTATCGAGAAACAAAAACTGTAATAAAATAATTGTAACTAAGATGAAGTGTCTTTCTGGTGATTTGACTGGGGCATTTATTTCATAAGAAACTTAGATTGAAGAATCCATGGCTTAGAGGAAAAGTTGGGATGGGTAGAGGGCAAATGAGTTTGAGAACTACCACAGACCTTCCAACTGAAGTTTTCTGAAATGCGTATCATATAGGAACTCATGTGGTATAACAGCGAATCTACCTAGAAATTCCATATGAGATTCTAACTCCTAAATACCTTAAATTAATCCTCTCTCCCCCAAATCTGTTTCTTTTTCTTTATTTTTTATTCTAGTTAATAAGCACTATCACCCACTCAGTTCCCTGACCAGAAACTTGGAAGTAATTTTATACCCCTCTTTCTCTTTCACTTTCCATGTCCGATTAATCACTAAGAAGATATCTGCACATATCTTAAAAACATAACAAGTATCTAGAATACATAAGGAGTCCTGATGTCACTCCACAGGATAAGCATTTGACCTCAAGGTTGGTTTGAACCGTCAGGTCAGAGGTTCAAACTCACCAACTGCTCCTCGGAAATCCTATACAGGGCAGCTACAATTTGGCACCAACTTGAGAACACTTAACAACAACAGAATACATAAAGGAGTCCTGGTATGGCACTGAAGGATCAGCACTGGACTCCTAACCCACAAGGTTGGTGGTTCAAACCCACTAACTGATCCTTGGGAACTTTATACAGGGTCACTATGAGTCAGAATAACAACAAGAATACATACAAACCTCCTAGGAGTCCCTAGCTGACACAAATAATTAAGCACTCAACTACCAGTCCAAAGGTTGGTGGTTCAGAAGGCATACCTATCAATCGACTTCAGAAAGACCAGTCTTGAAAACCTTATGGAACCGTTCTACTCTGCATACGTTTGTCACCGTGAGTAGGAATCAACGTGATGGTAACTAACAATGAGAACATGAAGAAAAAAGGAAAAGACAGAAAAAGAGTTGAAAAATGGTAAGAGAAGTGAATAGACATTTCACAGAAGAAAGAAGCACAAGCCCCTAACATAAGAAAAGAAGTTTAGTCTCATTAGTAATCAGAGAAATGCTCATTCAAATCACTGTGAACACTGTTTCACACCTACCAAATTAGCACACACACACACACAAAACTAACCTGGGGACATTAGGCTAGTGAAATTAGTCACAAAAGGACAAATATTATATGAAATGACAAGTATAAAAAGTCAAGAAAAGGTTTACACACACACAGACATTTTTTATTTAGGAGCAGGATGCTCTGGTAGCGTAGTGGTTACGAATCAGGCTACAAACCAGAAGGTCAGCAGTTCAAAACTACCAGCTGTTCCGCGGGAGAAAAATGAGGTGTTCTGCTCCCGTAAAGATTTACAGCCTCGGAAACCCTGTACGTGGTCGCTATGAGTCAGAACCAACTCCACGGCACGCAGCAGCAGGATGGGACAAGAGGGTAAATCACTAACTAGAGGGTATTTGTTGTTGTAGTTTGGTGCCATTATGTTGGTTCCAACTCGTAGAAACGCTACGTACAACAGATCAAAACACTGCCTGGTCCTGCACTATCCTCACAATCACTCCTATATTTAAACTTATTTTTGCAACCACTGTGTCAATCCAACTCATTGAGGGTCTTCCTCATTTTTATTGATCTTCTACTTACACCAAGCATGCTGTCCTTCTCCAAGGACTGATCTCTCCTGATAATATGGCCAAAGTACCTATGACATACACCATCCTAGCTTCTACCGAGTGCTCTGGTTGTACTGCCAACAAAGATTTGCTCATTCTTCTAGTAGTCCATGGTATACTCAATATTTTTCACCAACACAATAATTCAAATGCATCAATTCTTCTTTAGTCTTCCTTATTCAATGTCCAGCTTTCTCATGCATAGAGACGATTGAAAATACCTGGCTTGGGTCAGGTACACCTTAGTCCTTAAACTGGTATCTTTACTTTTTAACACGTTTAAAAGATCTTTTGCAGCAGATTTGCCTAATACAAAATGAATGCTGCTTCCATGGATGTTGATTGTGGATCCAAGTAAAATGAAATCCCTGATAGCTTCTGTCTTTTTCCTGCTCATCATGGTGTTGCTTATTAGTCCAGTTGTGAGGATTTTTGTTTTATGCTAAGGTGTAACCCACATTGAAATGTGTTGTCCTTAATCTTCATTAATAAGTGCTTCAAGTCCTCTTCACCTTCAGCGAGTAGACTGCAAGGTCTAAATGACTCTTCCTCCAATCCTGATGCCACAGCCTTCTTCATAGTGTCCAGTTTCTCAGATTATGTGGTCAGTATACAGTTTGAAAGGATAAAACCTTGACACACAACTTCTCTGATACCATGAAGTATCCCCTCGCTATGTTCAAATGGTCTGTGGACAAGTTCTGCCGTTATTGCTGTTGTTAGTATGTGCCATCGAATTGGTTCTGACCAATTAGAGCAACCTATGCACAACAGAGTGAAACAGAGCCGGGTCCTGTGCCATTGTCACAATGGCTACATTTGCGCTCATTGCTGCAGTCACTGTGACAACCCACCTTTATGGGGTCTTCCTCTTTTTGCTGACCCTCTACTTTACGAAGCATGATGTCTGCAAAAATAAATGATGGCACTAACCATCCTCTCACAACCCTCTCCACTCCTCACTTGAGTTCAACAATCCATTGCAATGGCCACGCAAAACTCAAAGACAATACAGTTAAGGGATTTATTACAGAAGTTAACAGTCTACAATGTTGTTCTTGTGATGTGCCGTCAAGTCCAACTCGAAACAACCCTGTATAGGTTTCCAAGAAGCAGCTGGTGGGTTTGAACTGCCTACATTGAGACTCACACTGACCTTGCAGTCTGGCAAATAAACCCACAGCACCACACCAGGACTCCAACACAGCATCAGAAAATTTTCCAGTCAGCTGTGATGAATGCCCACAGGACACACTATTCCACCATAAGCCTCAGCCTGAAGACATTCAGCTTTAGGTCCTTGGTTTAGCAAACCTAGCTCCCCCACTTAAGTGCCTGAAGGCACCCCAGTTTGCAAGCAAGCCTCCTGTCCAAGGTCAGTTTTACTTGCTCTAGCTCGTGCTCTGGCTCTTTGTTCTGCTGCTGCTGCTTCTCTGCCACTCCTCTAGTGTCACAGCTTTCTGTCCCTGGGTTAAGAAGGTCAGATGCACAGGGATCTCTGGGTCCAAAGGACTCACTCCACTCCTGGCTTGTCTTTGTTGGTAGTTGAGATGCCCCTCCTGTTTCTGAGACAGCTCATTTTATACCCATACTAGAGTTTCACATTTTTGCAATTATAATTAACTCTGCTAACACCCATAGCTGAATCATGTCATCCTATCAGTATTTTCTCCCACCTTCTCTTACCCAGACCCAGCAAGGCAGAAACATTATTTGGTAGGAGTTACAGATGATAACTAGAAGAAGCATTACATTAACTCACTACACTACAATGTCCTTTATCAAGGACTGGTCCCTCTTGATAACATATTCAAAGTATTTGAGACAAAGTCTGGTCATCTTTGCTTCTAAGGAACATTCTAAATGCACTTCTTCCAAAACAGATTTGTTTGTTCTTTAAATATGCTATGTCAACACCACAATTCAAATGCATCAATTTTTCTCTGGGCTTCCTTATTTATTGTCCAGTTTTCACATGCGTATGAAGCCACTGAAAATACCATGACTTGGGTTAGATGTCCTCAAAAGTGATATCTTCGGTCTTTAACACTTTAAAGAGGTCTTGAGTAGCAAATGTGCCCAATGCAATAAGTCATTTGATTTCTTGACTGCTGCTTCCGTGAGCACTGACTATGGATTCAAGTAAAATGAAATCCTTGACAACTTCAATCTTTTCTACATTTATCATGATATTGTTTACCGGTCCAGTTGTAAGGATTTTTGTTTTCTTTACACTGAGTTTTAATCCATACTGAATGCTGTATTCTTTGATCTTCATCAAGTGCTACAAGTCCTCTTCACTTTCAGCAAGCAAAGCTGTGTCATCTGCATATCACAGGTTGTTAATGAGCCTTCCTCCCATCCTGATACCCCACTCTTCTTCATACAGTTCCTGGACTATGTACAGTTCCTGGACTATGAGCACGGTGGTATAGTGAATTATTTAATATACCAGTTCTAGCTTTAGTACCATCAAATGACTTTTTTCCTGCTGGATCTGTGTGAGAGAAAGTGGGAGAAGATACTGATAGGATACTATGATTCAGTTGTGAATGACTGTTAAGAGTTAACTGTGATTCTAAAAATTTGGAACTCTAACATGGTTATGAAATGAACCATCTCAGCGGGGGAAGTCTCACTACCATCAAAGAAGAACCAGGAACACATTCTCACAGGGACAGAAAGCTGTGACCATGGAGGAGTGACAAAGGAGCAGCAGCAGCAGAACCAAGAGTCAGAGCAGTGGGCTTCCCAGCCCATGGAGTCAATAAAGTTAAATGACTTTGGGTAGGAGCCTGGCTTACAGAATGGGATGCCTCTAGGCTCTTAATTAAGGTGCTCTGATAGCATGTTGTTAAGTACCGTGAAGTCGATTCCAATTCATAGTGATTCACAGTGACCCTGCACAGGGTTTCCGAGGCTGCAAATCTTTACAGGAGCAGAAAGCCTCATCTTTCTCCCGCGGAACAGCTGGTAGTTTCAAACTGCCGACCTTGAGGTTCACAGCCCAATTCGTAACCACTGCGCTACCAGAGCACAGTGGTTACAAATTGGGCTGCCTACCTCAAGGTCAGCAGTTCAAAAATACTAATCATTCCACAGGAGAAAGATGAGGATTTCTGTTCCCGATTTACAGCCTCGGAAAGCCTATACAGGGTCACCATGGCACATACTACTACCGCCAGGCTCTTAACTGGGGAAGCTAGATTTGCTGACTCATAGAGCTAGAGACACAAACTGAGGTATCTAGTAGCATGGTATACTCTGTATTTATCAGGAACCCCAAAATAGCTTTGTAACACTGTCTGGGCAGAAAGAGGCCTGCTTATAGGTTAGGGCTGAGGAGAGGTTGTCCTGACTAGAAGAAATGTACCCTGAGCATTTTCTGATCGATCCTGCATTAAAGCCTGCTGACTTCCCTATAAACTCATTACTGTGAGTATGGTGTCTGAGTTCTGTGTGGTCACTGCAATGGATTATTGAACCCAAATGAGTAGAGAGGCTGTGGGAGGAATGGCTGGTGCCATTTTTTGGAAGCACAATTAAGTGCACTGGAATTCTCACTCTTGAAAATGTTATCTTTAATTTATGTTCCACACAGTTTTTGCAGTCAATAAAACACAGATAAATATCTTTCTGGTATTCTCTACTTTCAGCCAAGATCCATCTTCATCTGACATCTCTCATTCCACCTCCGCTTCTGACTATAGTTTGAATTACTGACAGTTTCCTATCAATGTACTGCTGTAACTTTTTTTTTTTTTTTTTTAATTATTTTTGGCAAAATTTTACTTGTGTGTGATTTTAATACTGTTCAATAGTTTCTGCATTCTGTTGTGTCACTCTTCTTAGGAATGGGCACGAATATGGATCTCTTCCAGCTGGGTGACCAGGTAGCTGTGTTCCACATTTCTTAGCATACACAAGTATGCACCTTCAGTGCTGCGTCCATTTGTGGGAACATCTCAACTGGCATTCCGTCAATTCCCGGAACTTTGTTTTTCACCAGTGCCTTCCGTTGGTTCTTGATAACAAGCTACCTACTGAAATGGTTTAACTTCAGTCAATTTTTCTTAGAACAGCGACTAAAGTGTCACTTAGAAATGCCAACCCTTCTTGGTTTTCTAAATTTAGATCCTAACTCTTGTCTTCTCAAGCCACCCTTGGAAATCTTCTGTTTAGATCTTTTACTTCATTTCTTTCTTTAGCTTTAGCTTCTCTACATTCTAGAAGAAGTTTCATAGTCTTTTCTGACATCTATTCTGGTCTTTTCTTTCTTTCCTGTCTTAAAATGATCTTTCACTTTCTTCACCCTTAATGTCTTTAATGCCATACCACAACTTGTCTGGTATTCAGTCATTAGTGTTTGATGCAACAAACCTATTCTTGAGATGGTTTCCAAACTCAGGTGAAACTTAAGTCATATCTAGCTCTCATAGACTAGTTTTAATTTATTTCAGCTTCAACTTGAACTTGTATAAGAACAACTGATGGTCTGTTTTACAGTTGGTGCCTGTCCTTGTTCTGACTGATGATATTGAGCTTCTCCATTGTCTCTTTCCACAGATGTAGTCAATTTGATTCCTATGTATCCCATCCAATAAGGTCCATGTGCATAGTCACCATTTATATTGTTTAAAAAAAGATATTTGCCATGAGTAAATATCTGGTCATACAAAATTCTATTATGCAACCAGAGGTTAGACACATATTATCTTGGGTGAAGGGGAAGGCAATATAATTTGTTTTAGTCTGGAATCCCCACTGGAACTTGTCAACCTGGGTGACTCTACTGGCATTTAAAATAGCGTCCAGCATCACAACAACAAACAACCTATCACAGTACAGCAATTGACAGACACATTGTGAAGAATCAATAACACATCCAGAAACTTATTAAGCGCCATCAAGTCGGTTCCAACTCATAGTGACCTTGTAAAGGGTTTCTGAGGCTGTAAATACATGTGGGGCAGAAACCCTACTCTTTCTCCACAGAGTGACTTGTGGGCTCAAATTGCCAACCTGTGGTTTGATAGCCAGAGCTTATTCTACAGAGACACCACGCTGTGTTATTGATTGAATTGTATTCCCCAAAACTGTATGTCAACTTTTTTACTAGGCCATGATTCTCAGAATTATGTGATTATCTTCCAGTTTGTGACCTAATTATCCCAAGTATTGTAAGGAGCTCTGGTGGCACAGTGGGTTAAGTATTGGGCTACTAACAGCAAGGTCAACAGTTCAAATCCACCAATCACTCCACAGGAGAAAGATAATGCTTTCTGTTCCCATAAAGATTTACAGCCTCAAAAACTCTATACATGGTTGCTGTGCGTCAGAATTGACTTGACAGAGTACATTTTAAATGAAAATCACATGTCGTAAATCCTCCCCTCAATTTATGATATTAATGAGGCCATATATGAGGCAGTTATGTTAAAGGATGAAATCTACAGGATTAGACTGTATTTAGAGTCAATCTCCTTTGAGATATAAGGCGGAATAAACAAACTAGCTGAGATCAGACGGACCTATTAGCACCAAGAAAGAAGAGGTAAGAGGGAGCATGTCTTTGGGACCCAGGTTCCCTGCACTGAGAACTCCTAGACTCAGGGAAAGACTGATGCCAAGGCATACAGAGATTAAGAGACAGTAAGCTCACAGGTGTTGAAAAGAGACAAGGATCTCCCTGCAGGTCCAACAGAGACCTGTGACCCAGAATTCAGACTTCTAGTCTTTTAAACTGTGAGAAAATAGAGTTCTGATTGCTAAAACCACATATATTTTTGTTATAGGAGCACTTGTTGTTATGTGCCATCAAGTTGATTCCAACCCATAGCGACCCTGTATAGGGTTTCCAAGTAGCAGCTGGTGAGCTTGAACCACCAACCTTGCAGTTCAAACGAATTTGCACTCTGATGCATTAACCCACAGCGCCACAACTAGATAACTAAAATAGGATGTTAGATGAGAAGTGAAGTTTTTTTGCTTTCTTGTTTCTTGTTTTTTTTTCTGGAAAAGAGTCCCTCATATTTGATATAAATAAAATTTATCTGATGTGTCCACTGAACAGTGAATACATAGCTTTTGCAGTATAGTCATGCTATAAGTCCCTAATAGAGAATCTCTTTTCCTGGAAAAATATATAGTGCAATCATCTAAGTGTTGTAACCTGACCTGAGAACACTGGCCTTCAATAATGAAGGGAGAACAAGAAAGGAAAATGACTGTAATTCTTCTCTCTCTTTTTTAAAAAATAGTTATTATCAATTTTTATTTATTTTACATAAACATCTCATAGAACGTTGTAAACCAAATTTTCCAAATATATTTGTTACAATGCATATTTATTTATGAAAGTATTTGCTATTTTCAGAGAAAATGGAGAAGAGAAAGAGAAAAAAAAGAATAAGATTTCATAACAAGTCTTCCGTGTTTTGGCCTACATTTTTTCCTCTTATAGAAAAGTACCCATTTGTAACTTTGAAACATCAAAAGTGCAGTGCATTAATTTAATTAAAAAGTCAGTAGTGTCAAATATATTACTCAGGAGCCAAATTTCCCTCTCTAAATCTATGGATTCATATGCTCTACTCTCATTATATACTGGCTTTAAATAAAAATCAACAAACTATTCAATTAAATAATCCCAGATTGTTGACAGTTTTAAAAATTTCCACTTTATTTATTCATCAGTATATTACAAAGATTTGACAAATCCCCACAGAATGCACTTCCTATATGTAGGAAGTTGATAATCTTATATCTGCCATTTGGGCATTTGCACAACTGCTAATCTGTTACACAAGAATTCTTTTTTTTCACATTAATGTTTCCACTTGAACAAAGTATAAGCAGTCATCTTCATCCCAAGACTTAACCACTCTAGAAACAGGGAACCATCTTTATATTATTATTTCTTTTGCTCTTAGTCTTGCTATTAATAAGCACAGTGGATGTTTCTCAGTGCATATGAGTGGATTACGGCAAAAGGACACAGCTTCACTCCCTTACTTCATTCAGATCTCTGCTCAAATGTCATTTCTCACCCAGAGCTTTCCTTGTGACTCTACTAAGAAAAAGCACCATTTCTATTAGTCTTGATCTCTTTATCCTCCCACTCCCTTTAATTCTGTGTACAACCCTTATCACTACTTATAATTATATATTTATCTGTGTGTTTTCTGTCTTGACAAAGTACAAGTTCCATGGGAGCAGGGACAACAGCTATCTATTTACCACTGTATGCCCAATATCTACAATAGGAAGACACAAACAGTAGTTGTTCAATAAATACTTGACTACATGATTAAATTACTGATACTTGCTACACTAGAATTCTTTGGAAATCCAGGATCCCTGCAACTGCAAGCCAATTTTTCGAAGACCTTCACTAGTTCTTAAATCTTGGAAGAAAGTCAAGTTAGAATTAAAGAGGAGCTTGTTAGTTTTGTTGAGTCATCAGTGAGGCACAGGGACAAAAGAACTTCTCCCATTACACTACTCAAAACACCTACTGATAAAACCTTTACTAGACTATGAGAGCACCCACTTGGGAAGAGAATTAAGGTTTTAAGCGGGGGCTTTCAAAATACATATGGCTTTCAAGAAAAATAAAAATGTTTTGAAGATGAGTTTTATGCTTTAGTAGCAGCAGTAGCTATTAAGAAAATCCAGACTCTCTGAATTTCACTCCAAGAGACATTTCTTTCCAAATTAAAAAAAAAAAAAATCTTATTTTTACTCGTGATAGAGACAAACATGGTGTTTACGTAATATACAACATTTTCCCAGGACACTCATATCTAATTAGAGCCAGAACAGATGCAAGATAGAAGTTCCCTTAGTTAACTTTGCAATGGGAAAGAGGGAGAAAACAAAGAGAGAAGTTGAAAAAAGAGATTTAGGTGTCCCGGTTATACCAGGTGCTGGCCTGCTGCACCTTCACGGTCTACCTGGGACGTGGAGGGAGCAGTGCAGCCTCTACCCATCCACCTCAGATGGGGCACAGTAATCAGAGAGCGGAGATGGCCACCAGGCTCCAGACCTGTTCTTGGGGGTTATTGTCATTCAAGGATACATCTATGGAGTTCACTTGGGAAGAATAGCAGCTTCTGGATTCTGCTCAGAAGTACTTGTACCAGGATGTGATATTGTAAAACTACAACAGCCTAGTATCAGTGGGATATCATGGTAGTAAACCTGATTTAATCTTCCAGTTGGAGCGAGGAGAAGGGCCATGGATGATAAATGGCAAACTGTCCAGTCAGAACTATTCAGCCCTGACTCTGCTCTCTCAAATGGTGTCCTTGCCCATTGAGCAGTATGGTTCCTGGTCCTCCTCTGAGGAAATTTTCCATTCTGTTGTCCTTTGTTGCCACACCTGACACTGGGAGGAATGATACTGGAAAAACCAAGATGCACTTCAGAGTATTGAGACAGGTTATGCTTGCAGCACATTTGGGAAAAATTCAGTTGAGTACAAATCTTGTTTCTTCAGGACAAAGACTTCCTAAGGATACCACGTGTGGAAAAAATTTGACTCAAAACTCAGGTTCATCCATAAACTATATAAAGAATCCAGATAAGTTTCATGAATATGAAGAATCTTATTTTCTTAAGCATCAAAGAGTTCACACAGCAGGAAAAAACTGTATGCAGTGAATGTGGGAAAGATTTCATTGGCGATCACAGCTCATTGTACATCTCAGAATTCATACAGGAGAGAGACCTCATGAATGCACTAAATGCGAAAGAGCCTTCCATTCTAAGTCAAATCTTAATGGCCATCAGAGAGTCCATATAGGAGAAAAACCCTACACATGCAATGACTGTGGAAAAGTCTTCTCTTTCAGGTCACAGTTCATACAAGAGGGAAGCCCTTGGCTTCAGTATGAGTGGGAAAGCCTACGTTGGAAGTCACAGCTTATTTTACACCAGAGAAGTTACACAGGGGTGAAACACTATGGATGTAGTGAATGTGGGAAAGCTTTTAGTTTGAAGTCACCGTTTGTTGTACACCAGAGAACTCACACCAGAGTGAAACCCCATAAATGTAGCAAATGTGGGAAAGCCTTTCAGAGTAAGTCATACCTCCTTGTACATATCAGAATGCATACAGGAGACAAACTGTATCAATTCAGTGATTGTGGGAAAGCCTTCAGTATGAAGACACAGCTTTATGTACATCAGGGAATTTACATAGAAAATAATCCATACCAATGCAGTGAATGTGGGAAAGCTTTTAGTAGGAGGACACAGCTTACTGCACATCGAGAGCTCATGCAGGAGAGAGAGAAGCCCTTTGGATGTAGTGAATATGGAAAAGCTTTCACCAGCAAATCATACCTTGTTATACACAGGAGAACGCACACAGGTGAGAAACCCTATGAATGCAGTTTCTATAAGGGAGCATTTTTTGGGAAATCACAGCTTACTATACATCAGAAAACTCACTCAACAGCAAAGCCATATGAGTGCAATGAATGTGAAAAAGCCTATCGTAGGCGGGCATCACTCCAGCTACACCAGAAAACTCAATTCAGGCGAGAAACCTTTTAAGTGCAATGAATGTGGGAAAGTCTTTACTCAGAAGTCATCCCTTAGTGAGCCCCAGAGAGTCCATACAGGAGAGAAACCTTGGGAATACTTTGAATGTGGGAAATCTTTCTATTGGAAATCAGGACTTCGTATACACTGGAAAACTCACAAGTGAGAAATCAACATGATGAAGTGAATGTTAGCAGCACTCTCATAAAAATGGATCCTCAGGAGACTTCAGATGATCACACAGACAGGATATACAAGCAGGAGGCCTTAATTAATGCATTCATTTCAAGTAAATCATGTATTTAGAATGAGTGTGTAAATGCTTTCATATGTAAGTCATACCACAAATCTTTGTAGGTGAGAAAATAATTGAGCAGTCATTGTAGCAAATGTTGTAGCATCATTATATTGATTTAATTAAGAAAATTCATCCTGAGTTTACCTTAAAAAATTAATGAGTTGGAAAGCATTATCTTATAGAAAGTGTGTTCATGGAAAGTGACATCCCAGATTTGAAATTATATTTTTATAGATAGTGACGACATTCTCAGTGATACAAGCAAGTATAGACTTTTTCATGGTTGAGCATAACATTTTTTGTTTTTTTTCAAATGTGTAAATAAAATAATGGTCAGGAAAAAAGCAAGGAATGTATTCTGAAAGGTAAGGGATCATTTGTTTGACTTTCTTTTTATGTTTTATTGTGAGTTATATGATAGTTTACATGAGAGAACCTCAGTTCCATATTCATTCCATCGTATATCATTACATTGCCATGGTTCCAATCCCCTCCATGCATTGTCTTCTGACCAAAGGGCATATCCTAGAAGCCCGTGCTCTACACTCCCCCCTCCCCCCTCAGTCTTCAGCCCACAGTTCCTCTCCCTCTCTGGATCCAAAGTCCCCAGCCGCTTCATCCCTCCATGTCATCATCATCATCTCTGTCTCCATCTCAGGCATCCCCGGTTCTCTAGGTGGGTCCGTTCTTGGTTCTTATCTGTTGGTGGTCCCAGAGACCTCCGCTCATAAATTGGAGAAATAATCGCTCTCTTCCTCGCTACAAAACATCTACCCTTGCATTTCCAACACTCACAATCTGTCTTGATAACCATTATTCACTACAGTATCACACGTAACCCATCTGTATTTCATTTCATTGTTTGACTTTCTTGAGTAAGAATAAATAGCATTTTTTAACTTTTGGTATTTTTAAATGTAACTTGTTATACATATATCTGATAGCTTGTGGAGTATGATTTACCAATATTGCTAAATATCAGTATGGTCTCTGTTTCTTAGTAATGCAATTTATAAGTAAAATAATATGGCTTGTAATAAAGCAAAGAATACACTTTCACCACCAACAACCCCAAAAAAGAAAAAAGCGATTTATCTGAACTTCACCAAGTAGCCATTATGTCAACTCTGACTCACCCAACTCCATGTGTGTCAGAGTAGAACTGTGGTCTTTAGGGTTTTCGATGGTTATTTGGAAGTAGATCACCAGGTCTTTCCTCCAAGGCATCTATGGGAAGATTTAAACTTCCAACCTTTCTGTGAGCAGCCAAGTGTATTAACCATTGGCTTGCTGTTAACAATCAAGTCGATTGTAATTCATAATGACCCTCTATGATAGAGTAAAGTTGTTTCATGAGGCTTTTAGGCTGTAATCTGTACTGAATGTGAATTGACAGTTCTTTTCTCCCTACAAGTGGCAGATGGGTTCAAACTGCTGACCTTTCTGTTAACAGCTGTAGTACCTTCCTATCCAAAGTCTTAATTCCCACCAAGTGATTGGGTTATTGTTGTTATTAGGTGCCATGGAGTCAGTACCAACCCATAGCGACCTTATGTACAACAGAACGAAATACTGCCCAATTCTGGGTCAACCTCACTACTGTTGCCACACTTGAGTCCATCGATACTGCCACTTGGCCAATCAATCTTGTTAGGGGTCTTCATCTTTTTCTCTGACCTTCCACCTTACCAAACATGATCTCCTTCTCCAGTGACTGGTCCCTCCTGACAATATGTCCCAAGTATGAGAGACAAAGTTTGGCCATTTTGACCTCCAAGGAGCATTCTGGCTGCGCTTCTTCCAAAACGGATCTATTGGTTCTTTTGGCAGCCCATGGCACTTTCAATATTTTCCTCCAACACCATAACTCAAAAACATCAATTCTTCTATGGTCTTCCTTATTCACTGTCCAGCTTTCACATGCATATGAGGTTATTGAAAATACCATGGCTTGGGTCAGACGCACCTTAGTCCTCAAGCTGACATCTTTGCTCCTCAACACTTTAAAAAGGTCTTGTGCAGCAGATTTGCCTAATGCAATACATCCTTTGATTTCTTGACTGCTGCTTCCATGAGTGTTGATAGTTGATCCAAGAAGAATGAAGTCCTTGACAACTTCAATCTTTTCTCCACTGATAAGAATGTTGCTAATTGGTCCAGTGGTGAGGACTTTTCTTTTTTTTACATTAAGATGTAATCCATACCTAAGGCTGTGCTCTTTGATTTTCATCAGTAAACGTTTTAAGTCCTCCTCACTTTCAGCAAGCAAGGTTGTATCATCTGCATATCGCAGGTTGTTAATGCGTCTTCCTACAATCCTGAAGCCACGTTTTTCTTCATATAACCCAGCTTCTCAGATTATTGCTCAGCATACATCTTTCTGATATTCTCTGCTCTCAGCCAAGATCCCTCGGACATCAGCAATGATATCCCTCGTTCCACGGCCTCTTCTGAATCCGGCTTGAACCTCGGGAAGTTCTCTGTATGATTGTAGCCATTTCTGTATTACATTTAGCAAAACTTAAGTCGCATGGGATATCAAAGAGATTGTCCGATGATTTCCGCATTCCATTGGGTCACCTCTCTTTGGAATGGGCACAAATTTATCTCTTCCAATCAGTAGGCCAGATAGTTGTCTTCCAAATTTCTTGGCAGAGATTAGTGAGTGCCTCCTGTGCCGCCTCACTTTCTTCAAAGATTTCAAGTTGTATTCCATGAATTCCTGGTGCCTTGTTCTTTGCCAATTCCTTCAATGCACCTTGGACTTCCTCCTTCAGTGTCATTGGCTCTTGATCATATGCTACCTCTTGAAACGTTTGACCATTAACCATTTCCTTTTGGGACCGTGACTCTGTGTATTCTTTCCATCTTCTCTTAATGCTTTCTGCATCATTCAATAATTTTCCCAGAGAATCTAGTAATGAAAGTCAAGGCTTGTATTTT
Organism: Chrysochloris asiatica; assembly: GCF_000296735.1. Classification (NCBI taxonomy): domain Eukaryota; kingdom Metazoa; phylum Chordata; class Mammalia; order Afrosoricida; family Chrysochloridae; genus Chrysochloris; species Chrysochloris asiatica. Next base: position 5,188,305 of record NW_006408687.1, on the reverse strand, counting down.
TTCTTCAGTTCCCCCAGCTTGAGAAATGCTGAACGTGTTCTTCCTTTTTGGTTTTCTGATTCCAGATCTTTGCACATTTTGTTGTAATATTTGGCTTTATCTTCTCGAGTTGATCTTTGAAATTATCTGTTCAGCTCTTGGACCTCCTCATTTCTTCCATTTGCTTTAGCATCTCTATGATGGAGAGCAAGTTTTAGTGTTTCTTCTGACATCCATTTTGACCTTTTCTTTCTTTCTCAATGACTTTTTGCTTTCTTCCTGTATGATGTTCTTGATGTCACTCCACAACTCTTCTGGTCTTCAGTCTTTAGTGTTTAATGTATCAAATCTGTTCTTCGGGTGATCTCTAAATTCAGGTGGGATATATTCAAGGTCAAATTTTGGTTCTCGTGGACTTGTTTTCATTTTCTTCAGCTTCAGCTTGAATTTGCCTATGAGTAATTGATGGTTTGTTCCACAGTCTGCCCCTGGCCTTGTTTTCACTGATGATATTTTGGGTAGGACCATTGAAATAAGGCATATAGGGCTGTAAGGCTGGGATTAAGGAGCTCTGGTCGTATAGTGGTTACGAGTTGGGCTGCGACCCTCAAGGTCAGCAGTTAGAAACTACCAGCCATTCAGCATGAGAAAGATGTGGCTCCCATAAAGATTTGCAGCCTTGGATACCCTATACAGGGGTGTTATGAGTCGGAAATTACTTCATGGCACACTACCACCACCACACCAATGCTGAGACTGGTTAGTTTTGCCCTTCAGCAAGGTTTAAAAGGAGCCATCTCAGAAGAAGGACATTCAAAGGGCAGCTTGAGAAGACAAAGTAAAGTATTATTATGAAATGTGTAAGGACCTGGAGTGAGAAAACCAAAAGGGGAAAACACACTCAGCATTTATCAAGCTGAAAAGAACTGAAGGGAAAAAAATTGAAGCCTTGACTTGTAATACTGAAGGATTCTATGGGAAAAATGTAGTCAGTCATGGTGTGGTGGTGTTGGATAAGCACTGGACTGCTAACCACAAGGTTGTCTATTTAAACCCACCAACTTCTCCTTCAAAATCCTGAAGGGCACTCAACAACAACAATGGGCAAAATACTGAATGCTGCAGAAATCATCAAATGAAGATGGAATACACAGGGTCACTGTACAAAAAAAGAAATGGTCTATTTTTAAGCTTTTCAAGAGGTAGCATGTAATCAATAATAGACAGTACTAAAGGATAAAGTCCAAGCTCTACTGAAGGCATTGGCAAAAAGTAAGACTCCAGGAACTGACTGAATACAAATTGAAATTTTCAACAAATTGATGCAGCAGTAGAGGTATACACTCATCTATGCCAAGACATTTGGAAGACAGCTACCAGACCAAATGATTAGAAAAGATCCATATCTGTGCCCATTCCAAAGAGAAGAGATGCAAAGGAATGCAAAAATTATCAAATGACATCATTAATATCACATGCATGTAAAATTTTGCTCACGCTCATTCAAAAAATTGTTGCAACAGTACATCAACTGGGAAATGCCAGAAATTCATGCTGGATCCAGAAGCAGGCATGGAACTAGGTATATCATTGCTGATGTCAGACAGATCTTGGCTAAAAGCACAGAATATCAGTAAGATGCCTACTTGTGATTAATTGACTGTGCAAAGGTTTTTAACTATATGGATCATGACTAACTGTGGATAACATTGGGAAGAATGGGTATTCCAGAACACGGAGTTATGCTCATGAAAAACCTATATATAGACCAAGAGGTAGTCATTAGAACAGAACAAGGAGATATTGAGTGTTTTAAAATCAGGAAAGATGTGCACCAGAGTTGTATCCTTCGCCATACTTACTCAATCTGTATGCTGAGCAAATAATTTGAAGAGCTGGATTATAAGAAGAAGAATGTGGCATCAAGATTGGAAAAAGACTCATTAACAGCCTACGATATGCAGATGATACAACTTTGTTCGCTGGAAAAGAAGAGGACTTAAAATACTTACTGATGAAGATCAATGACCACAGCCTTGAGTATGGATTGCACCTCAGTGTAAAGAAAACAAAAGTCCTCACAACTGGAACACTAAATAATATCATAGTAAATGGTGAAAGAACTGAAGTTGTCAAAGACTTCATTTTACTTGAATCCACAATCAACACTCATGGAAGTAACAGTCAAGAAATCAAATGACGTTTCTTATTAGGCAAGTCTGCTGCACAAGACCTCTTTAAAGTGTTAAAGAACAAAGATATTAGTTTGAGGACTAAGGTGTGCCTGACCCAAACCATGGTATTTTCAATCATCTCATACGCATGTGAAACTTAGACAATGAAGACCATAGAAGAATTGATGCATTTGAATTATGGTGTGGACCAGGAATATTTAAAGTACCATGGACTGCCTGAAGAACAAACAATTCTGTCTTGGAAAGTGTACTGCTCCTTAGAAACCAGGATGGCAAGACTTCACTTGTCATATTTTGGACATGTTATTAAGAGGGACCAGTCCCTGGAGAAGATAAATGCTTGGTAAAATGGAGGGTCAGTGAAAAAGAAGACCCTCAACGAGATGGACTGACACGGTGGCAGCAACAATGGGCTCAAATGTAGTAACAACTGTAAGGATGGTACAGGCCCGGGAAGTGATTCATTCTGTTGAGCAAAGAGTCTCTATAAATCAGAACCTACTTGATAGCCCCTAGTAACAACAACATCCCACCTTGATACTATTACTGGCGTATCACATCAAGTTATATCAAGTGGGATCATCACACAACTGCCAAACCAATGAGAATTATAGTCCAGCCAAGCTGACACATATTGGAGGGGACACAATTCAATCCATGGCCATGTCCCCATGTATTATAGTGTAGAGCTGTGCTCAATAGGATTTTCAATGCCTGTGAGTTTTCAGAAGATTTCTAGGCATTTCTTAAAAGCTACCTCTGAGTGGATTTCAACTGGCAGATATATTTACAACAGTGACAAAACAAAACAATTACTTAGTTTACAAGGAAAACAGAGATTTACACAGAAATAGCAAAATCCCAAATCCTCATATATTGAAGTACTCTAAACACTTTTTTTGTTGGAGAAGAATATTGAAAGTGCCATGGGCTGCCAAAAGAACAAACAGATCCGTATTGGAAGAAGTGCAGCCAGAGTGCTCCTTGGAGGCCAAGATGGCCAATATTCATCTCTCATACTTCAGATATATTGTCAGGAAGGACCAGTCACTGGAGAAGGATATCATGTTTGGTAAGGTGGAGGGTCAGAGAAAAAGAGGAAGACCCCCAGTGAGATGGATTGGCAAAGTGGCAGCATCAATGGGCTCAAGCGTGGCAACAATTGTGAGGTTGGCCCAGGATCAGGCAGTGTTTCACTCTGTTGTGCATAGGATCGCTATGAGTCGGTACCGACTCGATGGCACCTAACAACAACAACAAACACTTTTTTGAAGTCCTGGAGTGGCAGTGTAGGATAAGCACTGGACTACGAACAGCAAGATCAGCTTTTCAAACCCACCAGCCACTCCTCGGAAACTTCGTACAGGGTTGCTATGAATCGGAACTGACTCTCTGGCATTTAATAACAACATACATTTTTTGGAGTCCCTGGGAGTTGCAGTTAATATGTACGGTTAGTGCTCCATGATCTAGCAATTCTACTCATAGGTATATAACCCAAAGAATTGGAAATAGGTACTCAAATACTCATACAAGAATATCCATAGCAGTACAATTCACAATATCCAAAAGGTGGAAACTATCCAAATGGTCATCAATCAATGAATGGATAAATAAAATGTGGTATATATATATATATATCCAATGGCGTATTTTCAGCCGTACAGAGAAATGAAGTTCTTGAAAAATTACACTAAGTGAAGAAAAACAGACAAAATGTCACATACTGTATCATTCCAATTACACTAAATATCTAGAATGCTTAAATCTACTGGGGGAGGAAGAAAAGGGAAGTGACTACTTAATGGACATGGAGTTTTCTTTTAGGATGATGAAATTATTTTGGAACATAATAAAGAGGCTAGTTACACAACATTGTGAGAGCACAATATGCCAGTAAATTATATTAAAATGATTGACTTTACGTTATGTGTATTTTACCTCAATTTAAAAAATGCCAAAGAAGACATACAAATGTTTTAAACTGTGAACCTATACTTATAAAGAAGGGAAATATTCCAAGAAAGTGAAAACCCAAACCCACTGAGTCAGTTCCAACTCATAGGGACCCTAAAGGGCAGAGCAGAAGTGCTCCAAAAGGTTCCCAAGGCTGTAAATCCTCACAGAAGCAGATGGGCATATCTTTGTGCTTCAGTGGCAGGTGGGTTAGAACCACCAACCTTTCAGTTTGCAGCCAAATGCTTAACCATTGTGTTACCAGGGTCCTAAGAAGTAAAATCTTTAAAAATATACTGCTACAATATCAAAATATTAGAAAGAACACAAATGCTCAGTGAAAGGTTAAAAAGACACATATCTAGAAGCATTTTTAAAGTAGGTAAACTATGTTATTGTTGTTGTTAAGTGCTGCCAAACTGATTCTGACCCACAGCAATCCTGTATAGGGTTTCCAATGAATGACTGACGAGCTTGAACCACCAACCTTGCAGTTCAAACCAGTGTTGCAGTCCAACGCATTAACCCACAGTGCCACACCAGGACTTGAAGGAAATGCTTGCTTAAAATTCATTAAAAGGAAATGTTACTAAGGCCATACGTACACAGTAAACATAAGCGTAAATCTCCTGTTACTATTATCCTAACCATAAATAGATTTATAAGGCCCTTCATTCTTCATTCTCTGGTTTCTGTTACATTTCTAGAATCATCTCTCTCCATTCTTCTATTATCACCCTACCCTCCACCCTAGCAAATGCAGTTTGCAGCATCCCAAACATGACATACTTTCTAAAGCTGCATGCTTGGCATGCCTTTCTTCCCACCTTCTCTGGCAGAGCATTCCCAACCCTTTCAGACTTAATTGAAACAGTTCCTCCAGGGAGCACGTGCTGCTAGGGTTATGGGCTCTTCTGTGTGGCTCCACTACCGCCATACAGTCCGTTATCCTAACACTTCTCCTACAGTACTTGTTAGTTTATATGCTATTTTCTTCCATTAAACTGTGAGCTCTTTGAAGAACTTATTATTATTCATATTTGTATCCCCAAAGTCTACGAGAATAATAATAAAACTTTGAGGAATGAACTGAATGGACGTTAAAGCATGGATTTTTTTTTTTTCTTGTAAAGTTACGTAGATAAATAATGTTTAGTAAATAATTTAAATAAATTTGCATATCCTAAACAAAAACTATTCCCTATCTTTTCTCCCTTTTCAGAACAGTTTTTCTTTAAGCTTTGCAGCAGCTTCATAATGACTTTGGTTACATGTCATCAGACTATATGTCGATTTGCCAAAAGTCACAGAGCAAAAATGTCGTGTGGCTGCCAGCATTTAGCCACAGCTGTCCTTTAATGATGTCCTGGCATTATCTCGCAGGGTAGTTTATTCACAGATTCAACCCAGTCCTTAAACTTTTGATGGGAATTATAAAACGGGATGTCATATAATAGTATCAGCAAAAGAAGAACTGATTTCTTTTATTTATCTGAGATGCAGATATGAAACCTCACAAGTATAATTTTCTCACAAGCAGCTGACTACAGTAAAACCTGTGAAAGCAGGTATTTACATAAGGCAGAAACCTATCAGAAATGTAAAATGCTAAAACTAGTGATAAAAGAGTGGTAAGATTGCACCCTATCAAAGTGGAAAACAAGACAGTCTAGTTAAATTTAGGCTTTCACAGGTTTCATAACACTAACACTTTGGAAGGAAGAAATGATTTCCTGCAAGAGCAAGGGAAAAGGAAAACAGAACTATAAATCCGAATTTCAAGTAGAAAGTCCTTTCAGAAATATTCAAGAAATAAACATTTTTTTGTACAAGTATCCTTTAACCTTAGCGGCAGCTGTTGAGAGGGAAAGTACACACTATTCAAAATCCAAACATGGACTTTCAGTATGACAGAAACTTTCACCCTCATTGTAAAAAGGAAGACTCTTATTTTCACTGTGACAGTCAAGCTGTGTACATAATTCAACAAAGAGATCACAATGACTCATTAATCATTAAGATACAAGTGGGCGGGCGTAATGTCTTGAGGGTTATATCAGCATAAGATTCCTCTGGGACACAGAATGGGAAAGTTTTTGACCAAAGGGAAAAAGGGAATGTTCTGTTGATTTCAACAGTCTTCATAATCCTTGGCTCCTTTTACTGGGGCTGTGAGAAACGTCTACAAAATGTTTTCATCAGGTTTCTATTTCTCTGAAACGCCCTGACTAGCCAAAAACTCAACCTGGGTGAGATAGTTTTCCTTTCACCCAGTCAGAAACATGGTTTGTGTCTGAGTTTGCATGGCAATGGACAATGGGAGGCCTGGAGCACAGGTGTCAGCGCAGGCCTCGGTGAGGGTGAGGGTGAGGGCAGATACTGGGTGAAAACTGCTCAACTGGGCCAAGTCCAGCGGACTCCTCGGATTCTCCTTGTTACCTGAGGAAATGAGCTCAATCTGCTTAATAAATAAGGTCCAACATGAGTTCTTTCTGCCGTCCAAAGAGTCTTCGTCCCACTGATCACTACCCACCACGTCAAGTTTCTCCCAAGCCTTCCCTTGACCGGATTTCCCTTGGCTGCCTTTGCCCTCGTCTCTGGGCCCTTTTGGGGCCACCATTCCCTGTAGGCCTCAACTCCGCCTGCCTGGCGCTGCAACCCAAGCCTCACTAGAAAACTTCAAAAAAGAGCGTCTGCAAGTCCCCATTAGAAGTGCAGCCTACACAACATCAAAGTTATGGGATGTCCAGGGGACAGAGTGAAAATATCTGAGGGGCAAAGGCACTACCTTTCTCCGATGGGCTTCTTTCTATCGATTGGATCAACGCGTACAGCAGGAGCCCACAGTGCCCAGGCGCTACTGGCCGATTCAACCTCTCCACAGAAAATTCGGGAAGGCCAGCCAACCGGGCATGCGCAATGCGGCGGGTTTTTACTTCCCCCAAAGGAGGGCATGACTTCGGCGGCCTACAGCGTCAGACACTGCTACATCCGCTGACCTACCACCAGGCCCGCCTGCTGAGTCAGGCTCAGTGTTCTTAGTCATTTGCATATGGAGTCCTGGTGTCACTCATCTGCATTTGCAGTCCTGGTGTGGCTCTGTGGGTTAATGTGCTGGACTACAAAGTAGCTTTGAACCTCAAGGAGGGTGGTTCAAGCTCACCAGCCGCTTCTTGGAAACTGTGTACAGGGTCATTATAGGTTGGAACCAACTTGATGGCCCTTAGCCATCTGCATGTATTTATTATGCGCTTACTGTGTGCCAGGCACTGTGCTCTTCAGTGTGCTCCGACATACAACCTCATGAGCCTCCGTATTCCAGGGAGATGTTAGCAATAGAATCGCAGATGAAACAATATTGTTGTGAAGATTGTCCCAATGACAAAAGGCACATAATGCTTTGAGAGTGTATGTATGGTGAAGGACCTAGCCAAGCCTGCAGATCTAGGGGAAGGTGGTTGTTGTTATTAGGTGCTTTCCAGTCAGTTCCTATGTTGTTGTGATTAAGTGCCGTCGAGTCAGTTGCAACACATATTGTTTCCGACGAGAAGCTGCTGGGGAGCTTGAACCGCCGACCTTGCGATTCAAACCGACTTTACTGTCCAGCACATTAACTCGCAGTGCCACACCAGGACTCCAGTCTGTTCCTAGACAACAGAACAAAACGTTGTCCAGTCCTGCTTCATTCATCCTTAAAACCATTTGGATGTTTGAACCCATTGTTGCAGTCACTGTGTCAACCCATCTCATCGAAGAACTTTTTCTGATTTGTCTGATCTACTTTATCAAGCATGATGTCCTTCTCCAAGGACTGCTCCTTCCTGATTTCATGTCCAAACTACATGAACCGAAGTCATCCTTGCTTTAGAATGCTGACATCTTTGCTTTAAAGAAATCTTGTATAGCACATTTTCCCAATGTAATCTATCATTTGATTCCTTGACTGCTGCTTGCATGGGTATTGATTGTGAATCCAAGTAAAATGCCTTGACAACTCCCATCTTTTCTCCGTTTGTCATAATGTTGCTTATTAGTCCAGTTATGAGGATTTTAGGAGGATTTTAGTTTTCTTTATATTGAGGTGTATTCCATAGTCTTTGATCTTTACCTATAAGTGCTTCAAGTCCTCTTCATTTCAGCAAGCAAAGTCCGTCATTTACATATCACAAGTTGTTAATGAGTTCTCCTCCAGTCTTGATGTTGATTTCTTCTTCATGTAATCTAGTTTCTCAGATTATTTGTGCAGCATACAGTTTGAATAAGTATGGTGAAAGGATACAACCCTGGCACACACCTTTCTTGATTTTAAGCCATTAGCTTCTCCTTGTTCTATTCGAAACACTGCCTCTTCATCTATGTACAGGTTCTGGAATTCCCATTCTTCAAAACCTTATCCATAATTTGTTATGATCCACACAATCAAATGGTTTCACACAGTCAATAAAATACAAGTAAACATCTTTCTGGCATTTTCTGCTTTCAGACAACATCCATCTGATATCAGCAATGATGTTCCTCAGATTACATCCTCTTCTGAATCCAGTTTGATTTTCTGGAAGTCCCCTGTCAATGTACTGTTGTAACTCTTGTGTATTCCTTCCATCTTCTTTTCATGTTTTCTGGATAGAAAAAAAGTCAGTGAAAACCTTAGGAATAGCAACAGGAAATAATGCTTGCCTAGATAACTAAGGAGCTCTGGTAGCGTAGTGGTTACGAATCGGGCTGCGAACCATAAGGTCAGCGATTCGAAACTACCAGCCGCTCCGCGGGAGAAAAATGAGGCTTTCTACTCCCTTAAAGATTTACACCCTCAGAAACCCTGTACAGGGTCGCTATGGGTCGGAACCGACTCGATGGCAAACAACAACAAGATAACTAAAATGAGTAAGTTTATAGGATAATGGGGGTAGGAGTAAGGAGTCTGCACAGCACTCCTGACAAGGAAATAGTATGAGCAAAAGCTATGGGATGGCAATGAGCATGGGCCCTTTGAGGAAGTGGGTGGTAGGAGACAAAGTTTTTCAAGAAAATGCTGGAAATGTGGGAAGCAGTTGACCATGCTGGCCTTAGTTTTAATGCCAAGAAGTTACTTTCTTCCTTTCTTTGCTACAAAGAATAATCACTAATTCTATGATGCTTTGTATTGATGCCAAACAGTAATCTTAACAATATCCTCTGAGGTCAGTCGTGGTTTTCTCAGATGAGAGAACTGAGGGTCACAGAAATTAAGTATTTTACACACAGTTCTTGAATAGCAAAGTTGTGACCTGAGCCCACCCAACCAAATGCATAGCCACACTCTTTACCAAGATTAAGGAAAGCCAAATGAGTAAACGGTTTTAACATTCATCAAAAGTTTGTTGCTGATTTTTCCCAAAAAGAATTCTGGAGAGAGGAAACATTACAACTGACATAATAGAAATTAAGAAAATTATGATAGCATCGTATGAACAACTGTATGTCAGCAAACTGCATGAAATAAAGTGAACAAATTCTTAAATGTACACAACCTGCTCAAACTGACTCAAGAGGAAATAGAAGGTCTCAATGGACCTATAACAAGTGAAGAAATTGAATCAGTGATCAAATACCTCCCAACAAAAAAGTCCTGGACCAGATGACTTCTTGGGGAATTCTACCAAACTTTTAGAGACGAATTGGCCCCAATACTGTGTAAATTCTTCCAAAAGATAGATAAGGAAGGAATATTCCCTAATTCATTCTATGAAGCAAACAAAACCCTGATACCCAAACCAGACACCATGCCAAAAATTTATCTCTTATAAATATAAATGCAAATGCAAATATATATATATATATATATATATATATTTATCTCTTATAAATATAGATGCAAAATCCTCCGCCAAACACTAGCTAACAGAATCCACAGCATATTAAAGTAGTCATACATCATGACTTAGTCAGATTTTACAGCAATACATAGATGGTTAAACACCAGAAAACCGATCAAAACAGCAGCACATCAATAGAACAAAGGAAAAGAAATATATATCTCTATTGTTGCAGACCGTGTAAGACTGGTCAGAGGTTCGAGGCCCTATAGGCCCGAGTGTAACAAATGAGGCCACTGGCAGTTAATGGCAAATTGTTTTCCATCTTAATATTCAGTTACATGTATTAATTTAATACACGGAGCCCTTGATAATCCACAGATAACTGTGATATTTTCCTAAAGCCGAGACTAAAGGTTGCAAGGTTAAGCCTTTCTCCAAAAGGATTAACTAAAATATCTTAGCTACTTCTAGGTTCTTTGTTCTATAGACAAAGAACCCATCCTCCCTAATCCTTTTCCAGGTGCAGCCCATTCACCTGGGTGTCTCGAGTCCTCCTGCAGACCTGGCTCAGGAAGCCGAAACAGCGGGACTCCGCCCAAGCTTTTGTCCTTACCTCTCACCTTCCCCCACCTGAGCTCAGGGGCTATAGGTATGTTAATTGGGCCTGAGAATCCAAGTTGCTGGCCTGGGATTCGAACTAGCGAAGTACGATGTAAAGTTACCTGAATGTCTGGAAAAGTACTGATGTTAGCTGTACCTTGCCTAAGTCCCTCCCAGCTTAGTGTGAAACTCCTCCCCTAAATAAAAGGAAGGCGCAGAACGAATCCAGGTGCATTACGACTGGCAAGGTGTGCGTTACAGCAAGCAGGGGGCACAGTCCAGACTTGTAACCATACTGCCTGTTTAGCTAAGATGTTTACTATGCAGGATATTACGGCCTTCGTGGCTGAGATGTTTGCAGTGCAGGATCTGCCTGATGCCAGTCCAGCATTCACTCTGGTTTCGGAGTGTCTCTTTGTCTCTCTCTTTGTCTCCTTCTGTGTATTCTTGATATATTGTTACCGCCGTCAGGTATCTCCTCCTCGTGAACCAAACCCCGACACTCTGTTATTGTTAAGTACCATGGAGTCAGTTCCGACTCATAGTGACCCTGCACAGGGTTTCCGAGTCTGTGAATCTTTACGGGAGCAGAACGCCTCATCTTTCTCCTGTGGAACAGCTGGTAGTTTGGAACTGCCGACCTTAAGGTTTGCAGCCCGATTCATAACCACTACACTACCAGAGCTCCTTATATTTCTCTATAGATGCAGGAAAAGCATTTGATAAAATCCAATGCCGTTTTTTGATGAAAACCCTAAAGAAGATTGGAATAAAAGCATAATTCCTCAGTATGATTCAGGACATATATGAAAAGCCAACAGACAAAGTTATACTTAATGGAGAAAGAGTGAGAGCCATGCAGTTTGGGATTGAGGTGGACTTCAGTGAGCATCTATAGCCATCAGCATCTGTGTTGGAATCAGCCAACAAGACTCACACACAATGCATCTAAGAGATCTGTTGTTCCTGAGGACCATCACTGGAGATCACCAGCACTTGTCTTTCAGAATCTTTTATCTGGTTTTTGAGGGCCTCCATTTGTGACTCTATTTTGCTGGTAGACAGACCATTTCATTTCTCACTGTTTCTCTTTGCTTCAGTCAAGCCAGTTCCTCACCATTCTACCAGAGTTCAATGTCTGCCTTCTCTCCATCACACAAGACATGCTCTCTCATTCACCTGGGTCTATACTTTTCTCACTTTTCCCCCAACAAGATAACTTCCAGAGCTAATATGAGAATTTAGATAAGGGTGCAAAGTCAGCAAATAAAACTCAGTTGGATTTCTATGCACCAGCAATGACAAAGCTGAGAGAGAAATTAGGGGAACAGTTCCATTTACAATAAATAGTATGTGTGGCGCTGTGGGTTACTGCGCCAGACTGCAAAGCCGTTTGAACTGCAAGGTTGGTGGTTCAAGCTCACCAGCCACTCCTCAGAAACCCTATACCGGGTCACTATGGGTCAACAACAACAAAGAGAATAAAATACCTAGGAATAAATATCTACCACTCATCTGTCAGTTTGTTGGACTGTGGTGGCTTGTATGTTGCTGTGATTCTGGAAGCTATGCCACGGGAATTTTAAATACCAGCAGGGTCACCCACAGTAGACAGGTTTCAGATGAGCTTCCAGATGAAGACAGACTAGGAATAAGGAGAGAGGAACTACTTTTGAATATTTAGTCACTAAAAACCTTATGAAAAGCAGTGAAACACTGTCAGATACAGCATCAGAAAATGAGCCTCTCAGATTGGAAGACACTCAAAATATTATTGGGGAAGAGCTGCCTCCTCAAAATAGAGTTGATCGTGATGACACAAATGAGTTAAAGCCCTCAGGACTTTCATTTGCTGGTGGGGCACAACTGAAAATGAAGACAAACAGCTGTAAATATCCATTAATAATCAGAAAATGTAATGTACAAAGTATGCATCTAGGAAAATTGGAAATTGTCAAAAATGAAATGGAATGCATAATAGCGATATCTTAGGTATTAGTGAGCTGAAATGGACTGGTATTGGCCATTTTGAATCTGACAATCACATGGTTTACTGTGCTGGAAATGACAAATTGAAGAGGATTGGCATTACATTCATCACTAGAAAGAACATATCAAGATCTGTCATGAGCTTGTTTCACACTGTATGTGATAGGATAATATCCATGTGTCTACAGGGAAGAACATGAATACCACTATTATTCAAATTTACGCACCAACCGCTAAAACCAGTGAGGATGAAATTGAAGAATTCTACCAACTTCTTCAGTATAAAATTGATCAAACATGCAATCAAGATATATTATTGATAATCACTGGCATTGGAATGCAAAGGCTGGAAACAAAGAGGAAGCATCAGTAATTGGAAAATATGGCCTTGGTGATAGAAATGAGGCTGGAGATCACATGATAGAATTCTGCAAAACTAATGATTTGTTCATTTCAAATACCTTTTTTAACCAACATAAAAGACAACTATACACATAGACCTCACCAGATGAAGTACACAGAAATCAAATTGAAAACATCTGGGGAAAGAGGCAGTGGAAAAACTCCATATCATCAGCCAAAACAAGACCAAGGCAGATTGTGTAATATACCATCAACTGCTCATATGCAAATTCATATTAAGCTGAAGAAAATGAACACAAGTCCTCAAGAGCCAAAATATAAACTTGAATATATCTCACCTGAATTTAGAGATCACCTGAAGAACAGATTTGATGCATTAGACACTAAAGACTGGAGACCAGTAGAGTTGTGGGATGACATCAAGAACATCATACAGAAAGAATGCAAAAAAAAAAAATCACTAAGAAGTCAAGAAAGAAAGAAAAGCCCCAAATGAACAAGACTCTGAAACGTGCTCTCCAGCATAAAGATGCTAAAGCAAATGGAAGAAGTGAGGAGGTACAAGGGTTGAACAGAAATTTTCAAAGGTCAGCTCAAGAAGACAAAGAAGACAAATATTACAACAAAATGTGCAAAGATCTGGATTCAGAAAACCAAAAGGGAAGAACTTGCTCAGCATTTCTCAAGTCAAGGGAACTGAAGAAAAAATTCAAGCCTCGACTTACGTTATTGAAAGATTCTCTGGGCAAATTATTGAATGATGCAGAAAGCATCAAAAGCAGATGGAAGGAATATACAGTCACTGTACCAAAAGGAAATGGTCAATGTTCAACCATTTCAAGAGGTAGCATATGATCAAGAGGCAATGATCCCAAAGAAAGAAGTCCAAGGTGCATTGAAGGCATATAATCAAGACTCTAGGAATTGATGAAATACAAACTGAAATCTTTCAAGAAAGTGAGGTGGCACTGGTGACCTTCACTCACCTGTGCCAGGAAATTTGTAAGACAACTACCGGACCAACTGTTTGGGAAAGATCCGTATTTGTGCCCAATAGAAAGAAAGGTGACCCAATGGAATGCAAAAATCATTGTACAATATCATTGATATCCCATGCGAGTAAAGTTTTACTAAAGGTAATACAGAAACAGCTGCAAGCATACATTGACAGAGAACTTCCAGAAGTTCAAGCTGAATTCAGAAGAGGACATGGAATGAGGGATATTATTGCTGATGTCCGATGGATCTTGGTTGAAAGCAGAGAATTCCAGAAAGATGTTCACCTGTACTTTATTGACTACACAAAGGCTTTTGATTGTGTGGATCATGACAAGCTATGGACAATATTGAGAAGTATGAGTATTCCGGAACACTTAATTGTGCTCATGAAGAACCTGTACATAAACCAAGAGACTGTTCAAATACAACAAGGGAATACAGAATGGTTTAAAATTAGGAAAGGTGTGTGACAGAGTTGTATTCTTTCATCATACTTACTCAACCTGTATGCTGAGCAAATTATCTGAGAAGCTGGGTTCTATGAAGAAAAATGTGACATTAGGATTGGAGAAAGATTCATTAACAACCTGCGATATACAGATGATACAACCTTGCTTGCTGAAATTGAAGAGGACTTAAAATGCTTGCTGATGAAGATCAAAGAGCACAGTCTTCAGTATGGACTGCATCTCAATGTCAAGAAAACAAAAATCCTCACCACTGGACCAATAAACAATATCCATATAAATGGAGAAAAGATTAAAGTTGTCAAAGACTTCATTTTGCTCAGATCAACCATCAATACTCACGGAAGCAGTAGTCAAGAAATCAAACGACATATTGCATTAGACAAATCTGCTGCACAAGACCTTTTTAAAGTGTTGAAGAGCAAAGGTATCAGTTTGAGGACTAAGGTGAGCCTGATCCAAGCCATAGTATTTTCAATAGCCTCATATGCATGCAAAATTTGGACAGTGACTAAGGAAAATTGTAGAAGAATTGATGCATTTGAGTTATGGTATTGGAGAAGAATATTAAAAGTACCATAGAGTGCCAAAAGAACAAATAGATCTGTGTTGAATGAAGTATAGCTAGAGTGGTTCTTGGGGGCCAGGATGGCCAGACTTTGTCTCTCATACTTCGGACATTGTCAGGAGAGATCATTCATTGGAGAAGGTAGCATGTTTGGTAAAGTGGAGGATCAGAGAAAAAGAAGAAGACTCCCAGTGAGTTGGAGTGGTATAGTGACATCATCAATGGGCTCAAGCATAGCAAAGTTTGTGAGGTTGGCCCACGATCAGGCAGTGTTTCATTCTGCTGTGCTTAGGGTCGCTATGAGTTGGTACTGACTTGATGGCACCTAACAACAACAACAACAGAAATAAATCTAACTAAGGAACACAGCTGAAAGAAATTAACCCACCAAAACCCACTGCCAGTGAGTTGATTCTGACTTATAACAGTCATATAGGATAAGTAGAACTGTTCTATAGGGTTTCTGAGACTGTAAATCTTTACTGGAGCCAATGGCTGGTGGGTAAACTGCTGACGTTGTATTAACAGCCCAGTGCTTAACCCACTCTACCACTTGGGATCCTTGAAAGAGATTACAGAAGATTCAAATAAATAGAAAGATGTGTTATATTCATGGATTGTTGTTGCTATTATGTGCCATGGAGTTGGTTCTGACTCATAGAGACCCTGCACAAGGTTTCCTAGGCTGCTAATCTTTACGGGAGCAGAACGCCTCATCTTTCTACCCGATTTGTAACTACTACGCTACCAGAGCTCCTTATTCATGGATTAGAAGACTTAATATTGTTAA
This sequence comes from Chrysochloris asiatica, assembly GCF_000296735.1. NCBI lineage: Eukaryota > Metazoa > Chordata > Mammalia > Afrosoricida > Chrysochloridae > Chrysochloris > Chrysochloris asiatica. The sequence goes on along the minus strand of NW_006408687.1, from coordinate 5,172,601 downwards.
GATGTCAATGCTACCCAAAGTGATATATAGGTTCAACACAATCATGATCAAAGTCCTAACAGCCTTCTTTACAGAAATAGAAAAACCAGTCTTCAACTTTATATGGAAAAGCAAAAGCCCTGAACAGCTAAACCAACGGTGAAAGAGAGGAACAAAATAGGACGTACACTTCCTGATTTTAAAATATACTTTACTTCTGGTGTGGTGCTATGGGATAAAGCACTGGACCACAAGGTTGGTTGAACCAAAAGGTCAGTGGTTCAAATTCACCAGTCACTCTTGGACACCCTATACAAGGTCTCTATGAGTCGGAACTGACTTGATGGCACTTAACAATAACAACAACATACAATTACAATAACCAAAACAGCCTGATACTGGTATAATAATAGAAACAAAGACCAATAGAATAGAACAGAGAGCCTAGAAATAAACCCACATAACAAGGATCCACTGAATTTTGACAAGGGTGGTATGTTCATTTGAGGATAAAAGAAGAATCTTTTCAATATACTGTTGTCCTTAGGTGCCATTGAGTGAGTAACTGTTACAGCATGACTAACAGCCCCCATTTAAACTAGGTATCCACTAAGTCCTTTCAGCCCCCCCATCTCACCCTGCCCCTCCCTCCCTGCCTCACCCTATGGAAAAATAATAAATACACTTTTTAAAAAATGTTTTATTGTGAATTATGTGATAGTTTACATGGGAAAACTTTACATTCATCCTTATGCATAACAGAATGAAACACTACTGGTCTTGTGCCAACCTCAGAATCATTGCTATCTTTGAGCCCATTGCCGTTCCTTCTGTGCCAGTCCATCTTGTTGGGAGACTTCTTCTTTTACTCTGACCCTTAATTTTACCAAGCATGACGTCCTTCTCTCGGGACAGGTCCCTCCTGATAATATGTCTGAAGTACAAGAGACAAAGTTTGGCCATTCTGGCTTTCAAGGAGCATTCTGGCTGTCCTTCTTCCAGCACATATTCTGCTGGAAGGTCCATTGCACTTTTAATATTTTTATCCAACACCATAACACAAATGCATAAATTTTTCTATGGTCTTCCTTACTCACTAACCAACTTTGACATGCATGAAGCTATTGCAAGTATCATGGTTGGATCAGGCGCACCTTAGTCCTCAAGCTAACACCTTTGCTCTTGAACACTTTTAAAAGATCTTGTGCAGCAGATTTTTTTTCTTTTAGTGCATAAGGTCACTATGAGTCATTATGTTGCAGCAGCGCAAGTCAGAAAGAACTCAACTTGAAACTCTCAAAGAGCAAAGTTTATTGCTGGCGGCCAGAGTGTCAGCTAACACCCAAAATACTCTGACCCCAAAGCGAGCAGGGGAACAGGGTTTTATACAAAAATACAGAGCGGTTGAAACAAACAGATTTGTCTTGTCACCTGGCATGGAAAATTCCAGCAGACCCTTATCCTGTTTGTGCAGGCGTCCTTGGGTCATTTTGACCTTCGAGGCTTTTCTGTTATTGAAGTGTTAGTGTAAGAAGTTTATTTCTTATGAGTAGACCAGCCTGGAGCAGCTAGAAGAACAGAAGATACTTCTTGAAAGAAAGACCTTCAGGAAAAATACAAAACAATATATGCAGACTGACTGTTATTACAAAAACAAGCAAGTTGCTTGCCCAGAAGACATCAAGGTAAGTGGTCAGGTCCCCTCAGTGTAAACCCCCTTCCAAGACTCAATGGGAATACACGCTCTGATTGGTGACCACTCTCGTCACCGATAAGGGGAAGTGAGGGAAAAACAGCAATGAAGCTGCAAGCTAAGCCCTACAACGTTCAATAGACTTCTGTGAACCCGGGTGGAAACATAGTTGGCCAGCAGTGTTGCAAGACCTGGGGACTCTTGGGCCTAGAGTCAGTGACATAGCCACAGAGGGCTACAGTGGAGAGTGAAGCATCCAGCTGATTAAGAAGAGAGGGAATATACAAATTCCAAAAAGCCAAGTCCCCCCCATCCAAAAAAAAAAAAAAAAAAGCTAAAGAGGATAGAGAGAAACACTGTAAACTGATGATATATGGCGGGGATAATAATCAATGTAATGAAACAAGCTATATGAATGGTTGAATGTGAAGCTGATGATGTGCCCTGTAAACTTTCACTCAGTGCAAAATAAAAACATTTAATTAAAAAAAAAAAGACAAAAAAAAACAAAAAAACACCAACGGACAGGGAAGGAATCTTCACATCAAGTAACAATGCTATCCCCTCTGTACACAGGGTAGATAGGGAAGGACAACATAGACATTGGCTACCTAAAATGAGGGGGCGATAAAGGCACGAAGTGACTGGCTTACAAGTTTTCAAGAGATAGTTTAGTTTAAGAGTGTGTGGGGGAAGATAGAGTCCCCACTGAATAGCTTTCATCTTGTCTAGATGGGTCTGGTAAAAAGAGATGGGGATAAGATTCTTATGAGTCAATAGTAAATAATTCTTATCATGACTAATTACAACTGTCACAATTGTAAAGGTAGAAGTTTCGTAACAAAAATGGGGGAGTAGTTAACCTTACAGTCCAGAAACAAAGGACCCTAGAAACAAGGGAGAAGAGCACAAACGGAATGTGAGACCTTATCCAGAGAAACAGCGACACCAGAGATGGAGACAGAAATGGGGACATGGTGAAAGGGAGCAGCTGAGTACTCTAGATTCATGGAAAGAGAGGGACTGAGAGTTAGCGACAAGGAGGCAGACTTGCAGATGGTGCCCTTTGGTGGTGTAAATTATTATATATGCCTGAGTGTTAAAAAAAAAAGACCTAAAATGAATAGAGAGAAATACTGTTAACTGATGGTACATGGAGGGGGTTATATCATTGTAATGAAACAAAGTATATGATTTGTTGAATGTAAAACTGATGCTCTGCCCTGTAAACATTCACTCAATTCACAATAAATAAATAAAAAATTATCCATAAAAAAAAATAATAATAACAGCAGAACGCTACAAAATACCCCTTTAAGAGAATCTCATAATTTTAAGATATTTGCTTTTGTTTAGGGTAATTCCTTTAGCACCACAGTTTATTAAAATTATTCTTCTTACGAATGTGAAAAACTAGTATATTTATACAATATCACTCTGTTTTATAGTTGCTATAAATTGGAGCGGACTCAACAACACTTTGCAATAACAGCAACAAGGCGATAGGTTGGAAATTATTTTGTATTTTTCATAAAGTCTAACCCAGAAAATATCTTAGGATCAAAAATTTTAAATACAGGACCAATTATGTATTTATGTTTTGCTGAAGTCTTCCAAAGACTAAAATATCTGTAGCACAGTATGTCTTAGTTGAAGCATTAAAATATTTTTTAAAGTTAAAAAAAAATAAAAGGAATTCCATAGTTATGTAGTCTATTCTTCACCAGGTGAGTCTCTGTAAGTATGCTGAAAGCTGCTTGTGATATTGGTTTCACATTCCTTACTATAAACCACCCATTTATGTGAAATGGAAATAAGCATGCAGAAATTCCCTTGGATCTGAGAGTAGGTTTTTCCTCAGCACAATTAAGTTTGTGGTTAGTTTAGTTACATCAGCTGAGAGCATCAGCCAATCAGAGTTGAGGAGGGAATTGAACTTCCTAAATAAATATGATTCCCAAAAGCATGTTCTATAAATTTCTGAGGCTTAAAGTCCAATACAGGAGTGACTAGTAAACCTTCATTACCACCATGAAGAAAAGTGGCGTTCCTCTCTTCTTGTGTATCATCTTTCTAATTCTGATTGGAGTTCAAGGTAAGGGGTTTTGGGCTAAATTAGGTGAGTAAAGTGAAGATTGTGGGTTGCGGTGTAAGCCTCTTGGCTCACCCAATAAATACTGAGTGTCCTGCATGCCTCAGCAAGTGCTGTGGATCTCTCACAAAAGTTTTGTGATGATGTATATGGTTGATTATCCAAAGTTCATAACTTGAACCTGCCAAAACAAATACAAGTTTCCTTAGTCCAGGCATGTAAATTTCTGGCAGTTAGAAACTGTTCAATAAATGTTTTCTGGCCTGGGTGATAAGAAGATGAAAGACTGTCTCCTCAATGTATTTTATCACCATGATATTGTTTCTTGATAATTTGTATTAGCTGATTAAGGATCCAATAACCAGGGAGGTTGTACCTAATCTGCTTACTGACAGCTTGGTTACCCTGGGAAAATTACTTTATCTTTGTAGGCTTCATTTTTCATATTTTTAGAACAGAGATTTTATAGTTATATTTTTTCTACCTACAACAAATATTTGGCACGACTTGAATGTTGAATGAATGAGTGAAAGAAAGAAGAAATGAAAACATATTTTCAAAGCTTTGTTGTTGTTGTTGTTATGTGCTGTGGAGTCGGTTCTGACTCATAGCGACCCTATACAGGGTTTCCGAGGCTGTAAATCTTTATGGGAGCAGAAGGCCTCATCTTTCTCCTGTGGAACAGCTGGTAATTTCGAACTGTTGACCTTACGGTTCGCAGCCCGATTCGTAACCACTATGCTTTAGCACTATACAGAAGCAAGGCAGTGGAATACAGGAAAGATAAGTAAGGTGGTAGTAACTAGTTTATATAAGTGGATTTTTGCTCAAATTAATACCAACTCTATTCCACTAAATTCAGATAACAAATGAATATTTATTTGAGAGTTGCTTAACATACCATGGTCTATGGAGAACACATGAATTTGCACATTAGTTATCTGTTTGTCTAACCTGTGATCGATATTTGTTAAATATTGCAAAAGTCTAATTTCCTTGTAGGGATGCAAGGTATGGTTAAGACCAACACCTGTGGACTCAGACCAGGGTTAAAACCCTCACTCTGTCCTTTCAAAGCTGTGTGTGGTTTTGTTCTTTAGTTAACCTCTCTGAACCTCAGAGCCTTTTTTTTTTTTTTTTTTAATGGGGTATAATACCTTCTTGAAAAGCTTGTGGAGATGATTTACAGATACTAGGTAAATGAGAGCAATATTCATCACAATTAAGTCAAATGCATCATTTTGATGGATCTCCTAAACTGAGACCTTGCTCTGCATCTATGTGCTCCACCCCTTCCCTTCAAAATTCTGTTTCTGTCAAGTGGATTCCAAGTCATGCGGAGCCCATGTGCTACAGAGTAGAACTGTTTCATAGGGCTTTCTTGGCTGTAAACCTTAGGAAGCAGATTGCTAGGTCTTACTTCTGCAGTGTCACTGAGTAGGTTTGGACCACCAACCTTTTGCATCCTTCTCTTTCCCTTAGGAACCATAGTAATAAGGGATAGACGCTGCTCCTGCATTGAAACTTACCAAAAGACGATCCGATTACGATTCATAAAAGACCTTCAACAATTTGCCCCAAGCTCTTTATGTGAGAAAACTGAAATCATGTAAGTAAAAACTCATTCCACATGCATGGGCCATATTAGAAAGGAAACTCAATTTAGTGTAAATATTACATTTAGAGTGGTTGTCCATATACGTATACATTTAAAAGTCAGATGCTGAGCTCTGCCACAAATCTAATTTATGTATTTCTTTTCTTCTTTTAAAAAATCAAGGAGTTTTTCTGGTAGAAATCAAGAACCAAGGATGATAAATTATCAAAGTAATAAATGTTAATTTAAAAAAATGTTTAATGTAGAGAAACCCAAAGAAGAAGATAAAATTCAGTTAGAGACCTACCATACTGTGGCAAATAACCTCTTGGTATATATCTTCCAAATTCCTCTTGTTTCAAGTGGAATTGAAAGAGAATGGAATTTTTCCACAACTTTTTTGAAAGCCCCTTGTGTGTGTGTATATATATATATATATATGTAATGATATACTATATACTATTTTGTAATCTGTTTTCTCACTAAGTCTGTATTATGAACTTTTTTTGGCATCAGTAAATCTCTAATAATGCCACTGTTGATGGCCAGTTTGCATTCTATTATATGAATATAACATAATTCTATGACCAATTTACTATTGCTGGAAATGTAGGTTATTTCCAAGCTTTTTGTTATTGAAATCAAATTGTTATTGTTAAATACTGTATCTTTAAGTCTTTCCTATTAATACTTCTAAAGATAGAGTTGCTAGCTTAAAGTATATACATATTTTAAGGTTTTTGATACCTAAATCATATGATATATATATAATGGTTACTCTTATTCTCAGATTGTATAGAAAATTACAAAAAAAAAAAAAAATCTTTAAATGGTCTTGAAAGGTTTTCTATAAGCAATTTTTAAATTTTAACCAGTATCTTCTTCTTGTATTAGGGAAACAAATTGGTTATATTTAAGTGTTTTCATTGGAAAATTCAACAAAAGTCATGCTGATTTTCATTATTTCTGCAAAAGTATAAATATATTGATTACTTTTCTATTTTTCTTCTTCATTTGAACATAAATAACTATTCCCGCAGAACAGAACTAATATTATCCTGTAGATATGTCTCTTCTAATCTATATAGCCACTGGATTTTTTTTTAATTTAGGGTTATGCTATTCTGGCAATTCATCTAAGCCCTCTCACTTATTTAGAAACTGAGGAGACAGGTTAAACATAGGGAGATTCCTTTCTAGTGCTGGTACAAATACATTCTAGCCAGGGAACTGAATTCTGTGGATGATATGAAGCATGTAACTTATTAACAGAGAAAAAAAAAAATCACATTGCTATTTCCTTGGCAGTGCTACTTTGAAGAATGGGACTCAAACGTGTTTAAACCCGGATTTAACAGAGGTGAAAAAATTGATGAAACACTGGGAGAAACAGGTTGGTGTGAAAGAAGAACAAAACTTTCTTTCTTTTAGAAGTTAACTTTGGAAGGCAAATAATCTGTACAGCCCCTTTAAGGATTCATTTTTTCATTCAAATTATTATGCTCCTATTGCGTAGTGGTTACGAATTGGGCTGCGAGCTGCAAGGTCAGCAGTTCGAAACTACCAGCTGTTCTGCGGGAGACAGATGAGGCTTTCTGCTCCCGTAAAGATTTCCAGCCTCGGAAACCCTGTACAGGGTCGCTATGAGTCGGAACCGACTCCACGGCACATAACAACAACAACAACATTTTCTTTCCTGGGATGATGCCATCACACTGTAGTATAATTGCATTCTTGCATACGGCACTGTAGGATAAGCACTGGGCTCCTAACCTGAGGTTGGTGATTCAAACCCACCAACCACTCCTCGGAAACCCTATAGTAACTATGACTTGGAACAGATGCGACAGCACTTAACAACATCTCCCCCACTAGAATGTGTGTTTCTAGAGGACAAGGAATTTGTCTTTTTTACTCAATACAATATATTCATATTGAATTGAGTGGTAAACACTGAAGATATAATCGTAATAAGATATGGTCCCTTCTCTCTGTTGTTATTGTTGCTGTTAGGTGCCATCAAGTCAGTTCCAACTCATAGCAAGCCTATGCACAACAGAATGAAACACTGCCCGATCATGGGCCAACCTCACAATCATTGCTATGCTTGAGCCACTGTACCAATCCATCTCATTGGGGTCTTCTTCTATTTCTCTGACTCTCCACTTTACCAAACATAATATCCTTCTCCAGTGATTGTTCCTTCCTGTCAATATGTCTAAAGTATGAAAGACAAAGTTTGGCCATCCTTACTTACAAGGAGCACTCTGGCTGTATTTCTTCCAACACAGATCTATTTGTTTTTTTGGAAGTCCATGGTACTTCCCTCTGTTGTTGTTGTTGTTAGGTGCCATCAAGTCGGTACCAACTCATAGCAACCCTATACACAGCAGAACGAAACACTGCCCGATCCTGGGCCAACCTCACTATTGTTGCCACACTTGAGTCCATCGATGCTGCCACTTGGCCAAACCATCTAATTGGGGGTCTTCCTCTTTTTCTCTGACCCTCCACCTTACCAAACATGATATCCTTCTCCAGTGACTGGTCTCTCCTGACAATATGTCTGAAGTGTGAAATGAAGTATGACCATCTTGGCCTCCAAAGAGCACTCTGGCTGCACTTCTTCCAAAATGGATCTATTGGTTCTTTTAGCAGCCCATGGCACTTTCAATATTCTCTTCCAATACCATAACTCCCATAACTCAAAAGCAAATATTAATAATTTTTGTGATATTAATAAATTTTGTGTATAATGTGTGAAATATAAATTAAGATGTGTACAATAATCTTGGAGATTACAGAGAAAGGTGTCATGTATCTGAAAGGCAGGGAGAAAGTGTTAAGGGAGGCTTCTCAGATCAGGTGACATTTGATTTTGGTTGTGAGTTAAAGATAAGTCATTTACTGGGAAGGTAGCGACAGCATGAACAAAAGAGTAGACTCATGAAACAGCTTTCTGTGTACAGGGAGATTCAAGTAATGTTCAGCAAGACTCAAGTTGTTCAGTGGGAGTAAAGGGACTGAAGGGATGTACTAGGCTATCAGTTTCTGCAAAGAACACTAAAGCCTATACAGTGTCCCTATGAGTCAGAACAGACTCAACGGTACTTAACAAAAACTAGTTTTCTGGGGCTGCTTTAACAAAATACTAAGACGTGGATGGTTTTAAAGAACAGAAATGTTTTGTGTCACAGTTCTAAATTCAGGACTCAATAGGACCAGGTTTTCTCTTTCTTTAGAGAGAAATCAATGCTTGTCTCTTCCAGCTTCTGCATTTCTTGCCTCTTCTGCATTTCTTAGTATTCCTTGGCTGGTAGATGTCTTTATATTTCCATCTTCTCCTTGCGTCTCTGTTTCGGTGCCTGTTAATTTGCTCAGGACACCGGTCATATATGATTAGGACACACCTACTCTGCAGGATTTATTAACTGATAACATTTTTAAAACCTTATTTCCAAACAAAAGCACATTCACAAGTACCAGGATGTTAAAATATAACGCCAACCATTCCTCCCACACTATACTCTCTACTGAACTGGGTTCAATCATTCATTGCAATGGCCACACAAAACTAAGATGCCATACTCACAGTTAGGAAGTTTATTAGGGAAGTTAACAAGTTACAATTCTGGGTCAGAAATGCTCAGGGCACAGTTGTTTCAGCCAGGACAGCGTCTTCTCAGTCATGTTCATAGGCAGGCCTCTATCTGTCCTGCCAGCTATACAAAGCTTTTTAAGGGCTGCTGATAAATTCCCATAGGACACACCACTCTACCATAAGCTTCAGTCTGAAGACTCTCAGCTCTTGCTCGGTGGGTCAGCAAACCTAGCTCCGGCAATTAAGTGCCTGGAGGCAGCCCACTCTACGAGCAAGACTCCTACACAAAGTCACTCAGCTTTACTTGCTCCATGGGTTGGGAAACCCACCACTCTGTCTTGTGCTCTGGTTCTGAGTTCTTTGCTGCTGCTTCTCTGCCACTCCTCCAGAGTCACAGCTTTCTGTCCCTGGGTTAAGGAAGCTCAATGCACAGGGAGCTCAGAGTCCAAAGGATGGGCTCCACTCCTGGCTCTTTTTGGATGTTTCCGCTTCATTGTATACCCATGCTAAAGTTTCAAGTTTTTACAATTGCAATTAATTCTGCTAACATCCATAGCTGACTCGTGTCATCCTGTCAGTATCTTCTTCCACCTTCTCTTACCCAGACCCAGCAGGGCAGAAATGCTGTTTGGTGGGAGTCCTGATGTGACTGAACACTGGACTACTAACCACAAGGTCAGCAGTTCAAACCCATGAGCCACTCCTCAAAAACCCTACATAGGGTTACTCTGAGTTTGAACCGACTTGAAGGCACTTAATCAACAACAACAAGGACTATGGCTAAAAGAGACTTTAGATAATTCACTTTACCACAAAGGGTTAGGACTTCAATGTATCATTTTGGGGGCACAATTCAATACATAACAAAGTAGAAATGTAGACCAGAACAAGAGTGGAAGGAATCCTATGTGACATAGTTATGAAGGGGGTCTGGGGAATGTTGTTAGGAGTTTGGGTTCTGGAATCTGTCAGAGCACTGTTTCAGCCACATACTATCTATACGTACAACTCTGGGAAAGTCGGTCTCTCTAAGCCTCAGCCTTGTCGGAGGTTGAAAGTGGATGATGAAAAAACTAAGCTCAGAGGTTTGTAGTTGGAGCAAGGTAGTGGTATGCAAGATGGGAGTGAGGGTAAGCTTAAGAAGAATAGACAGAAGACGCTGTAGGTTGCTGCCTCCTCCTCAAAGTGAGGAAAATAGAGTCAAAAGGAGCCTCTCTGAGAGTGAATCAACATTTAACTAGTTTTGAAGGTAAAGAAAGACCGCAGTCAGGAGAGTTCAAGCATAATATAAAGAAGGAAAACTGTTAAAATGAGAAACCCTTACACACACTTTTTGTTTCCCTCTCCTCACAGGTCAGCCAAAAGAAAGAGCAAAGGAAAGGGGGAAAACATCAAAAATTCAAGACAGTTAGAAAATTTCAACGTCCTCATCCAAAGAAGACTACATAAGAGACACTGTACCTATGAATATTTTTTCATTATAATTAAATCATTCTAAAAGGGGAAAGTATCTAATGCATAAGCTTGTTTATTTGACTCTAAAATTTTAACAACTGTTGTGAAAAAGCTAGAAAGTTATGTTTCAATTCCAAATTGTTAAAGGCTATAGTTTGTTTTTGTTCTTCCCCCAACCAGCTGAATTTCATTATGCTTAGGACTACATTTAATAACACCCACACCTAGACAAATGTCCACACACTCACATCCCACACACAATAAACAGCTGTCTGGAGAGCTTCTTCCTGGGCCACAAACAGCAGCCTCCAGAGAATATTCTTAGGTCACACAGCATGCCAGTGAGCTATGTAGTTAGGTATTAAGCTGGACTTCACCAAACTGCCATAGCCATCAGTATCTGAGTTCGAATCAGCCAACTGGCCTCACACACAATGTGTCTGAGAGATCGGTTACTTCCAAGGACCACCACTGGAGATCACCAGCACTTGTCCTTCACAATCTTTTATCTGGCCTTTGTGGGTCTCCATAATGTGACTCCATTTAGTTTGTCTAGAGCAACTACTTTATTTCTTACTGTTCCCTTTTGCTTTAATCAAGCCAGTTCCTCACCTTCTGTGATAGTTAAGGTTTGTGTCAACTGAACTGGGTCTGTATTCTCTGATTTTGGTTCTCCAGAGAACCCAAGACACCATCCTACCATAATTCAATGCCTCTCCTCCAAACATGGCATGTTCCCTCAATCATCTGGGTCTACTCCTTTCTTATCCTTTTCCAACGACCCCATAGGACTACTCTGCTCTCCTCAGTTGATCCAATCTTCAAAGCTTAGTCCAAATCCTACCTCTTAAATAAAACCTTTCTGGACACTCTAATTATTTTAAAACTCCCCTTTCACTTGTGTTCGTTACCACTCAGTGAGCACTTCATTGTTAACTCACTGATTTTTGTATGTTTATTCTCTCTCCAACAAGGTTGTCAGCACCTTGAGGCCAGGGGTCACATTGTATATTTCCTTTAATCTGTCCAAATAAGAGGGGACTTCAGAAAGTATATGGAAATTTTTCATTATCTTATAATCCCATTTTTTTCTGCAAACTTTTTGAAGCCCCCTTGTAGATGGTAAAACTAGGTTTTAAACAATGTCTTCATTGAAGTTGTCTCAGACAGTAGGGAAACCAGGCCTTCTCTTCAGATCAGGAACCAATTATTTTTACTGACTACTTCTTACTTTCTAAACCCTGGGAAACTCTTTTACTCACATCTTCAGGACAGTGTCATTCCAGGGAGCGGGGTGATGCAACATCCTCATTTTATTATCACAGGATGTTCACTGGGCCTCTTCAACAAGTAAGAAGCACATGTTTCTAATACATTTAGATATTCTGGGCTATTCTCATGAAATTCTGAGGGTACCTAAACTCATAGGATCTAACATAAGGAAGGGGCTTAAGAGATCACCCAGCATCTGACACTTCCCTACCCATTACAGTAAGTCTGTCACTACCATCCCTGACCAGTCTTATAGTTTAATGTGGTCTGACAGGTAGGCACTCATTTTAGGCAAATATGAATTTCATTGTCAGGTTAACTTGTTTCAACGTTTGTAAGAATTGTGATTATCAATAACTACACACTTCCTAGAAGCAAGGAGGCAGTAAGATACCAAGATCTAGAATTCCGGTGGCTTCCCAGTGAGTCCCTGCAGGACGACATAGAGATCGTCTTAAAGAAGGTGTTCTGTGACTTGTGTGAGGAGAGCATGTTTTTGTCCTGAAATTAAACCTGTACCTTCTTTACCAAATGTTGTCACTCTATCCTTAAGCTGCAAATGATTTTGAGTACTTCCAAGTGGTGATCCCACCCAAACCCCTTATCTAATTATAAGACACTAGATAATTCTGTGTAACTCCCATGAAAAAATCTGAGAAACTGGATCCAATTACTATGCAACTCAGAAGTAAAGTGGACAGCATGCAACTAATGACCCAGAATCACATATTTTTACTAAATAGCAGATACACATATACACATAAATATGTACATTATTAGGATCCCCAATGGCATAGTGATTAACAGTTTGGCTGCTCACCAAAAGGGCAGCAGTTGGAATCTACCAGCCACTCCGCAGGAGAAAGTTGTGTCAGTTTGCTTCTGTAAAGATTTACAGACTTGGAAATCCTATGGGGAAGTTCTGTTCTGTCCTATATGTCACTATAAGTCAGAATCAACTTGATGGCCTGCAACAACATACATTATAATCACTCATTATTTATATACATATGAATATCTTTTAAGCAAACAATAAGTTCAAAGTAGTATTAACATATATGTATTTTACTTTGAAATTATTTTTTGCTAAAAAAAAGGTTTCAATAAAAATACTCTTGCTCAGAAAATGCATGCAAATTTTGTTTTGTTTGTTTTATTATGCCCGTAAAATACTCCTCAACAATTGCATATTTAAAAGCAATTTTTATGTATTCTTACTCATTTGTTTTTTAGCTTTCTTCTCAGATAAGAAGTACTAGTCATAGAAATAAATACACAGAAACCCTCTAAAATGTCCTCTGGGGAAAGAAAGACCTTTCTATGAAAAATGTTATAACACTGCTTCCTAACAAATTGACTTATAAGAGCTATTGGTTGTGCCTTTTTTTTCTTTTAGTTTTAATCCTTTAGAGTCACACTATTCAAATGAAATATATACCCAGGAAACCAAAAATGCTCTAACCCTTTCCATCTCCTAAAATTATATGTATTGTTGTTGTTGTTGTTGTTATGTGCCATCGAGTCGGTTCCGACCCATAGCAACCCTGTATAGGGTTTCCGAGGGTGTAAATCTTTACGGGAGTAGAAAGCCTCATCTTTCTCCCGCAGAGCAGCTGGTAGTTTCGAACCGCTGACCTTAAGGTTTGCAGCCCGATTCGTAACCACTACGCTACCAGAGCTATTATTTTTTAAATCTCAAGTAGTTATGATGGGGCCCTAAGCATAAGATATTTAAGAGTTCTGAAAATTTGTACTTTAGACAACATGTAGTGTCGATTCTGTAAGAGGTTGAGCGTGGGTGGAGACTATCAGCTTCTACACTTGAAGTTGAGCAGGTTAATAGTCACTGAGGGCAGATATGAACACCCACAGGGGCCTTGACTTAAGAGACAGGAGAGTGCCGTGGAAAGAGTTACAATTCTGAGATACTCTCACTAGGATTACGGGCCTACCCCTTATTAGGGGCCCGGCTTTGGTTCGTGTACACTGTTTAACCTGCAAGTGCATCAGTTTTCTCATTCAGGATTGTGGAGGTGAACAAGCCCAGCATAGACCTCGGAACATAGAAAATACTCAGTGTTAGTCCCAGCCTTCTCCAACCACTTACCTCTGCAGCATCTTCCTCACAGCACAGGGTGTTCCCAGTCTCATACCCAGAAATGTTCCCAGAAATGAGACCAAAAGCCTTTCTGACTAGTTCTCGCTACCTTCATTTTAATAGTCCTAATCCAGACCACCATTGTCCCTGATTTAGACTACTTCAACAGATAGCCTCTGTTTCCCCTGCTAGTTCTTTTTCTCAACTTTTCTCTTGCTCCCTACCATCCATTGTCTACATGTCAGCCACAATGGTCCTTGTAAAGCATAACACAGTATACAACTTCTATGCTTAAAGTCCTGCAATTAGAATTAACTCAAGTTTTATGAGACTCTACCAGATCTTAGCAAGGTCCTCGTAGCACGATAGTTAAAGTGCTCATCTGCTAACTTAAAGGTCAATGGTTCAAATTCACCAGATGTGGCAATTGACTTCCACAAAGATTTCTAATTTGGGGAACCCTATGGAGCAGTTCTACTCTGTCCTACAGGGTTGCTATCAGTTGGAATCAATTTGACAAAAGTGGGTTTGGATTTCGGTTACCAGGTCTTACTTGAACTGGACTCTGCCTATCCGTCTGATCATACTTCTCTTCACCCTCCCACTTAATTGTTACATTTCAGCCTTGCTTTCTTTGTTTTTAATACCAAACTCACTTCCTTCTCAGGACCTTCCCATACATACGCTATTCCCTAGAGTTGAACATTATAGCTCTGGTAGCGTAGTGGTTATGAGTTGGGCTGCTAACCTCACAGTCAGCAGTTTGAAACTACCAGCTGCTCCATGGGAGAAAAATGAGGCTTCTGTTCCTGTAAAGATTTACAGCCTCGTAAACCCTGTGCAGAGTCACTATAAGTCGGAACCGACTCCATGGTACTTAACAACAACAATGGGTAGATGCATGGGTAGACACACAGGATGGGGCGGGGTGAGAGGGAGAGTGAGAATATATGTAGGTTTAACAGAGGATGCGTGTACGTGGGAATTTACCTTTGTTGAGAATATATACATGAATGTGATAGAACATATAGGTGGGAAAGTAATGAAAACTACATTGTTGTTGTTATTAGGTACTCTTAAGTCAGTTAAGACTCATTGCAACCCTATACATGACAGACCGAAACACTGTCTGGTCCTGCATCCTCCTCACAATTGTTGTTATGTTTGAGCCAAATGAGGAAGACTCATTAACAACGTGTGATATGCAACTGATAAAACCTTGCTTGCTGAAAAAGAAGAGGACTTGACGTACTTACTGATGAAGATTAAAGATTACAGCCTTCAGTATGGATTGCACCTCCTTGGGGAAAAAAAAAAAAATCCTAACACTGGACTAGTAAATAACATCATGATAAATGGAGAAAAGATTGCAGTTGTTAAACAGTTTGGTTTTGATTGGATCCACCATCAACACCCATGGATAAAGCAGTCAAGAAATCAAATGACTTATTGCATTAGTCAAATTTGCTGCACAAGATCTCTTAAACATGTTAAAGAGCAAAGATGTCACTTTGAGGACTAAGGTGCACTTGACCCAAACCATAGAATTTTCAATCCTCTCATATGCATGTGAAAGTTGGACAATAAATAAGGAAGATTGCAGAAGAATTGATACGTTTGAATTATGGGGTTGGTGAAGAATATTGAAAGTACCATGAACTGTCAGAAGAACAAACAATTCTGTCTTGGAAACAGTCCAGCCAGAACGCTTCTTAGACACAGGGATTCAGAAGAGGACATGGAACTAGGGATGTCATTATTGACATCAGATGGATCTTAGCTGAAAGCAGAGAATACCAAAAAGATGTTTACTTGTGCTTTATTGACTATGCAAAGGCTTTAGACTATTTAAGTTATGACAAACTACAGAGAAACATTACAGAGAATGAATATTCCAGAGCAATTAATTTGCTCATGAGAAACCTGTACATAGACCAAGAGGCAGTTGTTCGGGCAGAACAAAGAGATACTGAACAGTTTAAAATCAGGAAAGATATACACCAGGGATGGAATTTTTCACCACACTTATTCAATCTGTATTCTGAGAAAATAATTAGAGAACCTGGATTATATGAAGAACATGGCATCAGGACTGGAGGAAGACTCATTTAACAATCTGCGAAATGCAGATGATACAATTTTGCTTGCTGTAAGAGGACTTAAAACACTTATTGATGAAGATCAAAGACCACAGCCTTCAGTATGGATTGCATCTCAGTGTAAAGAAAACAAAAGTCTTTACAACTGGAACAATAAATAACATCATGATAAATGGAGAAAAAGGTTGAAGTTGTCAAAGACTTCATTTTGGGATTTACTATCAACACTCACAGAAGCAGCAACCAACTCTTGTGCAGTAGATTTGCCTAATGCAATATGTTGATTTATTTTGCATTAGGCAAATCTGCTACACAAGACTTCTTTAAAATGTCAAAGAACAAAGATATCAGTTTGAGGACTAAGGTGCATTTGAGCCAAGCCATGGTATCTTTAATAGCCTCATATGCATATGAAAGTTGGACAATGAATAAGGAAGACTGTAGAAGAATTGATGTGTTTGAGCTATGGTGTTGGGGGAGAACATTAAAAGTATTCTACCAGAAGAACAAACAAATCTGTCTTGGAAGAAGTACAGCCAACATGGCGAAACTTCATCTCTCATACTTTGGACATAGTATCAGGAGGGACCGTTCCCTGGAGAAGGGCATCATCCTTGGTAAAGTGGAACATCAGAAATAGAGGAAGACTCCCAATGAGATGGATTGGCACAGTGGCCACAGCAGTGGGCTCAAGTGTAACAACGATTTTGAGGAGGCTCAGGGCTGAGCCATGTTTCATTCTGTTGTGCATATGCCTGTTATGAGTCGGAGTCGACCTGATGGCACCTAACAGTAACAATTCAAAACCACACAGGAAAAGGACTTACGGGCAAATAATTTTCTACTATGGTAGTGGTTGTGTGCTGCTAACCATACAGAGAAATTAACCAAAGGGTTGGTGGTTCAAATCCACCCAGAGGCACCTCTGAAGAAATACCTGAAAATCGACTTTAGACAATCACAACCATTGAAAACACTATGGAGGACAGTTGTACTCTGACACACATGAGGTTGGCCATGTGTCAGAATCAACTTGACAGCAACTGACTTACAGCCCTAAACATAAAATTTTAAAACTGGGAGGGATCTTGGAGGTGGAAGTATAAACAAAGGTCTGGAAACCACTGATGAGAAGGTGTTTTCAGGTCCTGTTACTCATTGAATGACTAGCCTTGGACAAGTCACATCCCTCTCTGCATAGCAGTTTCCTCATCTACAAAGTAAAGAATGAGAAACTAAGATCTAAGATTTATTCCAAAACTTTATCCCCATTTCAGTGTTCAGCCAGTACACTATAATTGTTGCTTAATGAATGTCAATTAGTTTAACTTATCCAGCTTTTACAGTGATGTTTTCTGTACCCCTTTAATATGTTTACATGCATATTTTTAAATAAACTTCCACAGAGAACAATTTTAGGACTGCCAAAATTTGGGAAGGCCACCTCTCTAGTCTAAGAATCATTGTGACAACAGTGAAATGGAAATTAGAAGATTCAAAAGGATTTGATTCTTTCTTTATCTCCTATACAATGTCACAATATTTTCTATATAATGGAAATCAGGAACATCCCAAATCAACCACATTAATAGTCCTTTCATGGTCTAAATTAATCCAGTAGTGACAGCAGATTTTGTAGATTAGTCAATAAACAACTTCAAGTTTTTCTGATACACCCAACAAATCAGGATGTGGACAAGCCTTTGTTTCTGTCAAATATTCAGGTTAAATAATGGCATAAAGCATCTATCTAAAGGAACTAGCTGTCCCCTCCTTGTTGATTACATCATTAAAGATCCTTGAAAGCCTACTAAAATGCTATCACCCTTTGAAATTTCAAAAGTAGAGATAGAGAAAATAAAAACCATTAGAAGGTTACTGTGAAACATTTTTACTTTTAGAACTTGGCTATGGTGCTTTAAAAGGAGCCCTGGTAACATAGTGGATTATAAATTGGGCTATTAACTTCATGGTCAGCAGTTCAAATCTACCAGTTGCTCCACGGGAGAAAGATGAGGCTTTCTGTTCCCATAAAGATTTACAGCCTTGGAAACCCTATAACAGTGTTGCTATGAGTCAGAACTGACTCCACGGCACACAACCACCATCACCACCATGGTGGTTTAAGAGAAACATCAAAAAAAGATGGTGCATAAATACCAACAGAGAGGGAAGAAGTCTTCACATCAAATATCAATGTCATCCCTTCTCTATACAGGG
>NW_006408687.1:5147770-5151565 GCF_000296735.1 Chrysochloris asiatica | reverse complement strand
TAAGTCTTCCTCCAATCCTGACACCACGTTTTCCTTCATAGAACCCAGCTTCTCGTATTATTTGCTCAGCATACATATTACATATTAAACAAGTAGTCAAGTTGATTTCTGTGTATTCCATTTAGTGAGCTCCATGTGTATAATCGTCTCTTATATCGTCTAAAAAGGTATTTGAAATGAACAAATCATTGATTTTGCAAAATTCTATCATGGGTTCTCCAGCATCATTTCTATCACCAAGTCCCTATTTTACAGCTACTGATCCTTCCTCTTTGCTCCCAACCTTTGCATTCCAATCACCAGTAATGAGCAATACATTTTTATTGCATGCTTGATCAATTTCAGATTGAAGAAGTTGATAGAATTCTTCTATTTCATCCTCACTGGCTTTAGTGGTTGGTGCATAAATTTGAATAATGGTGGTATTAACTGGACTTCCCTGTAGGCGCATGGATATTATCCAATCACAAACAGCATTGTACCTCATTACTTATCTGGATCTGTTCTTTTTGACAATATATGCAACTTCATTCCTCTTCAATTTGTCATTCCCAGCATAGTAGACAACCACGTGGTTGTCAGATTCAGAACAGCCAATACCAGTCCATTTCAGCTCACTAATGCCTAAGATATCGATGTTTATGTGTTCCATTTCATTTTTGACAACTTCCAATTTTCCCAGATTCATACTTCATACATTCCATGTTCTTATTTTCAATGGATGTTTACAGTTGTTTCTCTTCATTTTGAGTTGTGCCCCATCAGCAAATGAAGGTCCCTCAGGCTTTTCTCCCACGAGTTTTACTCCATTCACGTTATTATGGTCAACTCTACTTTGAGGAGGCAGCTCTTCCCCAGCAGCATTTTGAGTGCCTTCCAACTTGAGTGTCTCATTTTCTGACACTGTATCTGACAGTGTTTCTCTGCTATTCATAAGGTTTTCAGTGACTCAATATTCGGAAGTAGTTCATCAATCCTTCTTCCTAGTCTGTCTTTGTCTGGAAGCTCCTCTGAAATCTGTCCACCTTGGGTGACCCTGCTGGAATTTAAAATACCAGTGGCATAACTTCCAGAATCACAGCCATCTACAAGCCACCACAGTACGACAAACTGACAGATGAGTGGTGGATAGAGGGTAGATGTTGGTTGGTTATGTGCCGTGGAGTCGGTTCCGACTCATAGCGACCCTGTACAGGATACAGGGTTTCCGAGGCTGTAAATCTTTATGGGAGCAAAAAGCCTCATCTTTCTCCCGTGGAACAGCTGGTAGTTTTGAACTGCTGACCTTGAAGTTTGCAGCCCGATTCGTAACCACTATGACAGGCAATTTAGGTATTGGCTACTTAAAATGAGGGGGTGATAAAGATACAGTGACTTGTCTACAAGGTTTCAAGAGGGAGTTTAGTTTAAGAGTATTGGGGGCAGGGAGAAAGAGTCCCCACTGAATAGTTTTCATCTTGTTTAGATGGGTCTGGTTAAAAGAGATGGGGATAAGATTCTCATGGTTCAATAGTGAGTAATTGTTATCATGACTAATTGCGACTGTCACAATTGTAAAGATATAAGTTTTGTAACAAAAATGGGGGAGTAGCTAATCTCACAGTACAGAAACAAAGGACCATCAAGGGAGAAGAGCAGAAGCGGAAAGCGAAGACCTTATCCAGAGAAGCAGCGATGTCAGAGATAGGGGCAGAGATGGGGACCTGGAGAGAGGGAGCAGCTGAGGACACTAGATTCATGGAAAGAGAGAGACTAAGAGCTGGTGGCCAGGAGGAAGACTTGCAGAATGTGCCCTTTGGTGGTGTAAATTATTATATATGCCTGAGTGTTTTTTTAAAAAAAAAGAAAGAGAGAGCTAAAATGAATAGGGAGCTCTGGTAGTGTAGTGGTTACGAATTGGGCTGTTAACCTCAAGGTCGGTAGTTCGAAACTACCAGTGACTCTGCGGGAGAAAGATGAGGCGTTCTGCTCCCGTAAGGATTTACAGCCTCGGAAACCCTGTGTAGGGTCACTATGAGTCGGAACCAACTTCACGGTACTTAACAACAACAACAACAAAATGAATAGAGAGAAATATTGTTAACTGATGGCACATGGAGGGGATTATAATCATTGTAATGAAACAAGTTGTATGATTTGTTGAATGTAAAACTGATGATCTGCCCTGTTAACTTTCAATCAATTCAGAATAAAAACATTTAAAACAAAACAAAACAAAAAGTTGGTGCAGTTAGTACCTATGGAGCTTGGACTTGATAGATTTGTCCTGAGACCAACTCATTCTTTAAAAAACAAACAAAATCTGCTGTCATCAAGTCTACCCCAACTCATAACAACTTTATTGGGCAGAATAGAACTTTCCCAGAGGGTTACGGAAGCAGACTGCCGCTACCACATCTTTCTCTTATTGAGTGGCTGGTGGACACGAACTGCCAACTTGTGGGTAAGCAGCTTAGCTTTTCATCACTATACCACCAGAGCTCCTTCTAGAGCCTGTTTTGGTCCCATTTGCACTGTCCTCCAAGAGGAAGAGAGGTGGGACTTTGTGAGTCAAACACAATAAAACTGGGTGTGGGGGGAAGATTACTGTAAAATTAATCGACTTTGAAAAGAACTAAAATTTCTTCTGATCTAAGTCTCCTGTTGAGTTTTTAAGTGCCCATTTTGTCAAAGGGCATTATTTTCTTGTTAAAAAAGAAAAGCAAGAGCTCCCTCCAGTGGCTAATCCATTTTTTAAAAATTGTGGTGGTAGAGTGGGAGACCTTGGCTGCATGGCTTCTCTATCAGTTTGTCAAATGGTGGTGGCTTGGGTGTTTCTCTGGTGTTATGATGCTGGAAGTCACGCCTTTGGTATTTTGAATATCTGCAGGGTCATCCATGGTGGACAAGTTTCAATGGAGCTTCCAGACTAAGACAGAGTAGGAAGATGGAAAAGCAGGTGTGGTGCTGTGGGTTAATGCACCAGACTGCAAAGACATTTGAACTGCAAGGTTGGAGGTTCAAACTCACCAGCAGCTCCTCGGAAACCCTATACCAGGTCTCTGTGGGTCAGAACCAACTCAGCGGCACTTAACAACAACAACAAACCACTGAAAACCTTACGAATAGCGGCAGAACACTGTTAGATAGAGTGCTAGAAGATGATCCCCTCAGGTTGGAAGGCACTCAAAATATGCCTGGAGAAGAGCTGCCTCCTCAAAGTACAGTAGACCATATGATGTGAATGGAGTAAAGTTTTAGGGACATTCATTTACTAATGGGGCACAACTAAAAATGAGAAGAAAGAGCTACAAACACCTATTAATCATTGGAACATGGATTGTACAAAGTACGAATCTAGGAAAATTGTAAGTTGTCAAAAAAGGCATAAAGATTGACATCCTATGCATTAGTGTGCTGAAATGGACTGGTATTTACTATTTTGGATCAGACTATCATATGATTTACTATGTCAGGGATGTTAAATTCAAGAGGAATGGCATCACATTAATCGTCTAAAAGTACAATGTTGTATGTGATAGGATCATCTTCATATGCCTACAAGGAAGACCTGGAAAGTGAAGAGGACTTAAAACATTTACTGATGAAAATCAAAGAACACAGCCTTCAGTATGGGTTACATCTCAATGTCAAGAAAAAAATCCTCACCACTAGACCAATAAACAATATTCTTACCAATGGAGAAAAGATTGAAGTTGTCAACGACTTCATTCTTCTTGGATCAACTATCAACACTCACGGAAGCAGCAGTCAAGAAATCAAAGGATGTATTGCATTAGGCAAATCTGGTGCACA
>NW_006408687.1:5138102-5146370 GCF_000296735.1 Chrysochloris asiatica | reverse complement strand
TCAGTTTGATTCCTGTATATTCTATTTCGTGAGGCCCATGTGTATAGTTGCCTTTTACGTTGTTTAAAAAAGGTATTTCGTGTGAATAATTTATTCGTCTTATAAAATTCTATCATGCAGTCTCCAGCATCATTTCTAACACCAAGACCATATTTTCCAACTACTGGTCTTTCCTCTTTGCTTCCAACCTTCCCATTCTAATCACCAATAATTATCAGTGCATCTTGAATGAAAAGGTGTTTACTTGTACCTTGTTAACTATGAAAAGATTTTCATCTAAGTGGATCATGTCAAACTATAGATAACATTGTGAAGAATGGGTATCCCAGAACACTTAATTGTGCTCACAAGGAACCTGTACATAGACCAAGAGGCAGTCATTAGAACAGAACAAGGGAATACTGAATGGTCTAAAATCAGGAAATATGTGAGCCTGGGTTATATTCTTTCATTTATTTAATCTCTATGCTGAACAAATAATCAGAGAACCTTGATCATATGAAGAAGAATATGGCATCAAGATTGGAGGAAGACTCATTAACAATCTGTGATATGTAGATAATACAACATTGCTTGCTGGAAGTGAAGGAGGCTTATAATATTGATGAAGACCTAAGACTACAGTATTCAGTATGCATTGCACCTCAATGTAAAGAAAACAAAACTCCTCACAACTGGGACAATAAATAAGATCATGATAAATAGAAAAAACATTGAAGTTATCAAATAATTCATTTTGCATGTATCCACAGTAAGCACTCACAGAAGCAGCAGTCCTCTTTAAAGTTGTCAAAAGCAGAAATATTAGTTTGAGGACTGAGGCATGCCTGACTCAAGCTATATTTTTAATATCATCATATGCATGTAAAGTTGGACAATAAATAAGGAAGACCATAGAACAATTGATGCATTTGAGTTATGATGTTGGAAAAGAATATTGAAAGTACCAAGGCCTGCCAAAAGAGCCAACCAATCTGTGTTAGAAGAAGTACACCCAGAATGCTTCTTGGAAGCCAGAATGGCAAGACTTTGTCTCTCATACTTTGGGCATGTTGCTTGGTAAAATAGAGGGTCAGCAAAAAAGGGGAAGACTCCCAATGAGATGGATCTGGCACTGTGGCAGCAACAATGGACTCAAACATAACAATTGTGAGGATGGCTCAGGATGAGTAGTGTTTCATTGTGTTTTACACAGGGTCACTATGAGTTGTAACTGACTCATTAGCTCCTAACAACAACAAAGTGGGAATCTGGTGTGATGCTGTAGGATAAGCACTGGACAGGTAACTGCAAGGTCAGAAGTTTTAACCCACCAGCTACTCTCAGAAATCTATACAGGGTCCCTGTGAATCAGAACTGACTTAACAGCTCACAACAACAATAGGTCAATTGTTGGGCTGCTTACTGCAAGGTCATCAGTTCAAACCCACCATCTGCTCTGAGGAAGAAAAATGGGACTGTCTATCCCCTTAAAGATTTACAGTCTCAGAAACCCCAAGGAACAGTTCTACTTTGTCTAAAGGGTTTGTTGTTAGTCGGCACTGATATGATGGCAGTGGACTTGTTACTTTAGGCTGAAGTTTATACCGTAAATTAGGTTCCCATTAACCATTTCAAAGGGGCCCTGGTGGAGCTGTAGGATGAGCACTGAACTTCTAACCCCAAAGTCAGTAGTTCAAACCTAACAACTGCTCCTCACGAGAAAGATGAAGCTTTCTGCTCCTGTATGTGGATTGACAATCTCAGAAACCCTATACAGGGTAGCTGTGAGTCAAAATCAACTTGAAAGTGGTGAGTTTGGTTTTGTTTTTAATTTTAAAGCAATGAGGAATGAATACTGGCCCTGAAGTCTTGATTTTAACGATATGAAAAGGAAGAAAGTAGCCTGGCAGCTGCAGTCTCTTGATAACTGTAAACCATTACAAAGAATACAAGTATAGGTTGACGTCATTTGTGATTGCGATGGGATAAGCCAAAAACAAGACCACCCAGTACTCAGGTCCCAGCATAAAGGAAATTAAAAAAACAGAAAAAACAGTGTAAAATACAATCTGCTCAATACTGTTGAATGATGATGCACGGAGGAGATTGTAATCATTGTAATGAAATGATGAGTGTAAAACTGATGTTCCCACATGCAAACTATCACTCAATTCACAGCAAAAACTTAAAAAAAAAAAAAAACAACCCAATTTGCTCTCCAGATGCATTTGAAAAATGACTATTAAAACAATTACTTGTGGAATGATTAAGAAATCAATGTAAGCAATAATTCTTTTTTCTTTCCCCTTTAAATTCAATCAGATTTAAATTTTAAAAGTTGTTGTTAGGCTGAAATGTTGTCATTGTGAGGGTCCATCAAGTTGGTTCTGACTTAGCAGCCCTGCTTACAACAGAAAGAAACCTTGCCCAGCCCCAAGCCATGGTCACAATTTTTGTTTGAGACCATGATTTTAGCCACTATGTCAGTCCATCTCATTGAGGGTCTTTTGCTTTTTCACCAATCCTTTACTTTAACCAGCATGATATCCATTTCCAGGGGCTGGACTCCTAATAAAATGTCCAAACTACATGAGATGATGTCTAGCCATACTCACTTCTAAAGAACATTCTGGCTGTATGTCTACCAAGATAGATTTGTTTACTATGGGGGGGAAAAAAGGCACCCTCAAAACAAAATATACTGAAATTATTTCATTTCATTCCTGTCAAAACCACAAGTTTATGGGATATGAGTACTTATCTTCCATCACAAAAATGTAATTTTTGAATTTTGAATAATATCTTCAGGCCACATCACAAGCATTTATTGAGTACATGCTATGTGCCACTGAGTCAATTCCAACTCCTAGTAACCCTACAGGAGTCCTCGTGCCGTGTTGTGGACTAATGCACCAGACTGCAAAGTCGTCTGAACTGCAAGGTTGATGGTTCAAAACCACCAGCTGCTTCTTGGAAACCCTATACAGGGTCGCTATGTGTCAGAATCGACTTGATGGAACTTAACAACAACAATAGTGACCCTGCAAGCCAGCGTTGAAGTGCCCGTATGGTTTCTTAGGCTGAAATCTATGGGAGATTTCCACAAGTGGGTTAGACCACTTGTCTTTCAGTTGGACGTCAAGTGCTTAATCATTGTACCACCAGGGCTCCTTAAACACTGGGATTGTTGTTGTTAAGTGCTGTCGAGTCGGTTCTGACCCATGGAGACACTGTATAGGGTTTCCAAGGAGTGGTGGTGGATTTGAACCGCTGACCTTGTAGAACCGACTCGACCGCACTTAACTATAGGTTGCAGCGGTTAAAATAAGACTATCACTCCACACATGTGTGTTTCAAAGGAGTGCTGTAATAATTAAGCTAAAAACAAAACCAAGAAACCTTTGCCCTTCAGATAGTTTTAGAAACGCTAAGGTAGTGGTGCTGTGGGGTTAATGCACCGGAATGCAAAACCGTTTGAACTTCAAGGTCGGTGGTTCAAACTCACTATCTGCTCCTCGGAAACCCTATACAGGGTCGCTAAGAATCGGAATCGACTTGACAGCACTTAACAAGTGGTTACCAAAAAAGGGAAAATAAAGCCTCGTGGAGTCCTGGTGTGGCGCTGTAGGTTAATGCGCTAGACTGCAAGGACAGATCGATTTGAACTGCAAGGTCGGCGGTTCAAGCCTCACTAGCTTTTCCTCGGAAACCCTATACAGGATCACTGTGAGTCAGAGCCGATTTGACGGCACTTAACAACAACAACAACAACAATAGAAAACTTGCAGAGCAGGTCTACAGTTTAGTAAGTTTGACCCTCTGGGGCTACCGTAGGAAAAAAGTCGCTTAAAAAAAAAAAAGTTCAACATGGCGCCGCCTTCCCAGAGTACCATGTGCTGTTTCCGGTCATGCTCGGAAGCCCAGTTCTAAGCCGCAATCGCAACGAGTTGGCTCTGTGAGTTTTCAGAACCAACATGTCTAGCAGAAACAATAATAAGCTGCCCAGCAACCTCCCGCAGTTACAGAATCTGATCAAGCGGGACCCACCGGCCTACATCGAAGAGGTGGGAGTGCGGCAGAGGCCGGGGAGTGAGTGGTTGAATTACAGGCGGGGGAGAGGTGGAGCGGAGCTGGGGTCCTGGCTCGCCGCGGCTCCTCCAGTTCAATGTAGCTGTCATTTGGGAGGCGAGAAGGTTGTGGAAGTGACATGGCTTAGGGTTCGTTGGTCACCACATGGGAATCTGCTGCCTCTTTGGATTTTCATAACTTCTGTATTGTATACCGTCGAGTCGATTCTGACTTTGCGACCCAAATGGCAGAGTAGAACTGCTCTATCGGGATGTCTAGCCTGTATTCGAAAGGTGGGCATTTTAAAGAGTTTGACGGAAGAAAAGGCTTGGCGATCTGCTCCAGTAAAGATGTACACATGAGCAGTTTAGGTGAAGAAGTGGGTGTGGTAGTCTTAAAAGCAACTGGGGGAGGTTGTTAGGTGCTGTAGGGTTCTGACCCATAGCGACCTTGCTTCCAAGGAGTGGCTTGTGGGCTTGAATATCCAACCTTGCGGTTCAGACCGAGTTTGCAGTCCAGCACATTAACCCACAGCACCACACCAGGACTCAAATAGGATGTGATTTCATTTAAATGTAATGTTCAGAATTGGCAAATCCTTAGAGATAAAGTGAATTCATGGTTGACTGCTGGGATGGCATTGTAGGATAAGCACTGGACCACAAGATCGGTTTGAACCACAAGGTCAGTGGTTCAAACTCAGCAGCTGCTTCTTGGAAAACCTATACAAGGACGCTATGGGTCGGAACCAACTTGACGGCACTAAACAACAAGGGCTAGAGGGAGAGGGGACTATGGAGTGATTGTTAATGAGTAGGGTTTTTTGGGGAGTTGGGATAGTGATGAAGTGTTCTAGAATTAGTGGTGATAAGTGCAGAACTTTGTCACTATACTAAATACCACATTTGCTTCACACCACCTAAATTCTAATGATAATTCTAAGGAGAGGATCTTTTGATTATCTTTGATTTTTCAAAGCTCACTTTAAAGAGTATGGATAAAGAAAAGGTAGTAGCTCTGTATTCTCTTGCCATATCTTGTTTTCCGTGTCAAAGACAGAATCTAAGTAGTTTTTCATTTTGTACTGAGAAAGTCATGTAATAGAATGTAACAAACTTACATTTTATTTTTCCAGTTTCTGCAGCAGTATAATCACTACAAATCCAATGTGGAGATATTCAAATTACAACCAAATAAGCCCAGCAAAGAACTGGCAGAGCTGGTGATGTTCATGGCACAGGTAAGAAGATAACGTCTCAGTAAACAAAGACCCAATTTGTTGCACTCATTTGGCAGATTATTTTTTCAGTAGTACCTTCATTTCATTCTTGAGTGGATGCTTAACTAAATTTAAAAAGATTTTTTTTTCTACCTTTTTTCTTTTAAAACTTCGTGGTGCTGTAGGAGAAGCAATGGACTGCTAACCTCAAGGTTGCCAGTTCAAACCCATCAGCTACTCCTTGGAAACCCTATACAGGGTTTCAACTCCCTGGCACTTAACAGTAACAGCTCATTTCCTTGTTTAGGGCACGGTGGCATTGTATGATAAGCACTGGACTGCAGAACCACAAGGTCAGCAGTTCAAGCCTACCAGCCACTCCACAGGAGAAAGATGAGACTTTCTACTCCAGCAAAGATTTACAGTTTCCAAAAATCCTATATGGGGTCGCTATGAGTCGGAACCGACTAAATGGCACTAAACAGCAACTCTCCTTTGACTTTTTGAACAGATTGGTCACTGCTACCCAGAACATCTCAGTAACTTTCCTCAGGAACTAAAAGATCTGCTTTCCTACAATCATACCGTCTTGGATCCTGATCTTCGAATGGTAGGACCAGTACTTATACTAAAAATTCTATTGTGTTCTTTTATGTGTGTGTGTATGTACTTGTGTGTGTGCTTGCATATGTACACAATATGTGTTTAAATGAGAACTGCCTCTTAGCCAAACACCTGTTAAAATTGCAAATCAGAATGTATCACTTTTCCCTAAAATCCTTCAGTGGCTTCTTATACTTAGACTAAAACTCAGACTTATTATGGCCTATAAGTCCCTACATCATCTACCTCCTCCCTGTCTTTCTGATCTCATTCCCTTCGATCTTACCTTTTCTGCTGCACTCTTCCTCTCACTGATCTTTCTGTTCGTCCAGCATGTTGACTCTACAGGGAGGTTCTTTCCCCTTTTGAACAAGTGAATTCTTCTATTCAACAATCCGAATGAAAAATGTGATTACAACTTATAATTTAATTTAATTTAATAAACTTATCCACTAAACAGCCTCTCTGAGTCTTTGATTGCATTCTGTGATTGATGTTGGGGCCTTGTTATTGTTGTTTTTAAGTACCGTGAAGTCTGTTCCTACTCATAGTGGTTCTGTATGGGGTTTCCAAAGAGCAGATGGTGAATTTGAACCACTGACTTTGCAGTTTAAACCGACCTTCCAGGCTAGTGCATTGTTCCACAGTGCCACACCAGGACTCCTGACATCTTTTATTTTTTAAAGTTTTTATTGTGAATTGAGTGATAGTTTACATGGGAGAACATCAGCTTTATAGTCATCCTATCGTATTTCGTTTCATTGCAATGATTATAGTCCCCTCCATGCATCCTCAAACAACCAAAGGATACACCCCACAGGCCTTCCCCCCTGCTGTCAGCACAGCACACAGCCCCTCTCCCTTCCTGAGTCCAGAGTCCCCAGACGCGCCATCTCTCCACCTCATCATCTCTGCCTCCATTTCTGGTGTCACTGCTTCTCTGGATAGGGTCCTGCACTCCGCTCTTCTCCCTTGATGGTCCCAGGGACCTCTGCTCCTGGACTTTAAAATCAAGTATTCCTCTCCTTTTGTACGAAATGTCTACCTTTACATTTGAAACACTCATAGTAAGGCTTGATAGCAATTATTCACTATTGAACCACAAGAGTCTTATCTCCATCTCCTTTTATCAGCCCTGTCCAGACAGGTTGGAAACCACTCAGTGGAGATTCTACATTTTCCCGCACTCTCTGGAACTAGGTTCCCTCTTGAAAGCTTGTAAGCCAGTCACTTCTTGCCTTTGAAACCCCCCCATTTTGGATAGCCATTGTCTAAGTTGCCCATCCCCTTCAACCCTGTGTACTGAGGGGTTGGGAATGATTGTCGTTGTAAAGATTCATTCCCTCTTTTGAGCTACTGCATCCATAAGTACAGGTCCAGTTCTCCTGGTGCCTTTTTAAGACCCCCTTTATCAGGAAATTGCACCTACTTCTCCTACCAGTGAATATTGGCTGCTAATGGCACACTGTCCTCTAAAGACTTGCCCTCAACTAAATGGAAGTCCTAGTACCTGGAAGGAGGCTGTCATAGCCTATATAGCCAATAACTGACCAACTTAGAAGTGTAAAAGCCCAGCTTGTTGCTGATAGGACTCTTTGGTGCAGTTTCTGCTCCAAGACTTTTCTTCTGGGGTCCCACTAAAGCTAGTTTTCTGCCAAGAACCCAGCCTTGCTTGTTATTTTTAGGCACTGTCAAGTCGGCTCCAACTCATAGCAACCCTATGCACAACAGAACTAAGCCCTGCCCAGACCTGTGCCATCCTCACAATAGTTCTTATGCTTGTGCCCATTAATGCTGCCACTGTACCAATCCATCTCATTCAGGCGTGGGAGAGGGAGGCTTCCGTTTTTGCTGAACTTCTACTTTACCAAGCATGATGTCCTTCTCCAGGTCCCTCCTGGTAACATGTCTAAAGTGTGAGAGATGAAGTCTCACCATTCTGGCTTCTAAAGAAGCAGCATTTTGACTGTATTATTATTTCCTACACAGATTTGTTTGCTCTTCTGGGAGTCCATGGTGCTTTCAGTATTCTTTCCAACACCATAACTCAAATGCATCAATTCTCCAATCTTCCTTTTTCATTGTCCAACTTTCATGTGCATAAGAAGCTATTGAAAATACCATGGCTTGGGTCGGATGCACCTTAGTCCTCAAAGTGATAATACTTTGTTCTTGAACACTTTAAAGGCATCTTGTGCGGCAGATTTGTCTAATGTAATGCACTGTTTAATTTCTTGACTGCTGCTTCCATGAGTATTGATGGTTGATCCAAGCAAAATGAAGTCTTTCACAACTTCAGTCTGTTCTCCATTTATCAATAAGGTAATTACTGTTTTTTTCCAGGATGTTTTGGTTCATTCCAAGCTTTTGTTCATTCATTCTTTTTTTTTTTTTTT
>NW_006408687.1:5114802-5137792 GCF_000296735.1 Chrysochloris asiatica | reverse complement strand
ATATATATGAAAAAGAAAGGTCCAATTAAAACAGTGACTTTCAAGGTGATTGTTCATTCTTTCTTACTTACACAGCTAGAAACAGATTATATCTCTTAGAGAAAGAAACAAAATACTCATGGTTACGAACTCTTAGAGTCCTGATTTGGCACTGTTGGATAAGGATTAGACCGCTAACAAGGTTGGCAGTGCAAATCTGTCAGCCACTCCTTGGAAACCCTATACAAGATTGATATGAGGCAGAACCAACTTGACACTTAATAACAACATTAACTCTTACTTAATACAATCAGTAACAATTGAGCTTACATTTATTTTTCTTTGACAATGCAACTACCTTTTTAAAGTAGTTTTAATTAGCTTGTTTTAGAGCATTGTTATTGTTTGTTAAAATTGTCACACCATAACCAGTTGGAGCTTATTAGTCCTTTTGGCAATACCCCTAATATTTTTTAAAGCATTCTTGCCTTCTGGAAAAAAAGTTTTTGCTTTTTTCTACTCTAATACATGGAGTTGACTGTTCTTCAAGAATTACTTGTTCCATTTAATGACTAATTTAAACTCGTTAGGGATATGCATACTCCATTTTCTTAGCTTAATTTTATCATTAGCTTACATTTTCTTTTTCTTCCTGAGACATTTTGCAAAGCTTTGATCTTGCTGAGAAATAAGAATCTCATCAATCCATCAAGTTTACTAGAGCTCTTCTTTGAACTTCTGCGTTGTCATGACAAGCTTCTACGAAAGGTAAAGAGCAAAATTACTTTTTTTTTTTTTCTTTACATCTTACTCTTTTAGTGACATTAAAACTCGCAGAACTTTGAATTAACTGTAATTGCTGATGCTTTGTATTACTGGATATAGTTAAGAGTAGCAGGAAATAAATTCTTACATTGTACATTCAATATGATAATAGTAGTGAACATTTTTTGAGTTCTTTGTGCCAAACACCATTCTAAGAGCTTTTGTGAGTTAACTCACTTATTCCCTTTAAAACCCCTGTATGACAGACAGGTGGTGAAATTGTTGCTGTTAGCGTCTCACTTTACAGACGGCAAGGCTGAAGCAGAGAGAGACAGTAACTTGCTCAAAGTCACACACCTTTCAAGCAGCTTGGCTCTAGAACTGAAGCCGTTTACCCCTGCATTGTACTGAGGGCAGTATCAGTGTGTGGACATTCATAACTATGCCACCCCTTCCTTCAGCTAAAATGGCCTTGTACTCATAGATCCTTATTGTTTTGTATTTCCTTATACAAATAGGAACAGAAGGTGAAGGTTTATGAAATTTTAGAAAGCAAAACTTAAGTTTATGTTCATTAGCTTTATTTTATTTTCAAAGTATTGAGACACTACCACCATTTGAATTTAATAATTGTATTTCTTTGTCTGTCCTGTGGAATAAAAGTACAAAATTTGGACATCAATGATATGTATATTCCCAGTATCATCCTTCATGCCATAGGTGAATACAGCAATTTTTTTTCCTTTTTTTAATAACAGGTTTATTAAGATATAATCCACATATAATTTGCCCATTTAAAGTATGTAATGGTTTTTAGTATATTCACAGAGTTTAACAACCATCTTGATAATTTTAGAACATTTTCATTCCTCCCCTCCTACCCCCATAAACATAAAGAAACCCTATACAGTATTCATTCAGTCATTCTCCCTACTCCTTCATCACTCTATCCCTAAGCAATCACCTGTCTACTTTGGTAAGTTTAGATTTGCCTATTTGGGATTGTTCATCTAAATGGAATTATATTTTAAGTGGTCTTTCGTGACTAGCTTCTTTCGTTTAGTGTAATGTTTTCAAGGTTCATCCATGTTGTTGCATTCCTCAGTAGAGTACTTCATTCCTTTTACTGCTAAATAATATTCATTATGTTAGTATACCAGATTTTATTTATCCACTCATCAGTGTATGGGCATTTGGATTGTTGAAAATGATGCTGTGAGCATTCATACACAAGTGTTCGGATGGACATACGTTTCCAGTTCTTTTAGTATATACCTAGGAATGGAAGCTTTCTGCTCCCGTAAAGATTCACAGCCTTGGAAACCCTGTACAGGGTCACTATGAGTCGGAACTGACTCCATGGTATTTAGCAACAACAATGTTAACTTTACGTTTAACCATTTTATTGTTGCTGTAAAATACATCTAATAAATATTTGCCTCTAAACTATTTCCATACACAACTCAGTGACATTAATTACTTTCACTGTGTTGTACAGCCATCACCACTGTTTCCAAATTTTTCCATTCCCTTTAACAAGAACTCCATGCCCCTTAATGGCCAACCTTTTAAGGGTAGTTTTCATTTTGCTTTTTAACTATTTTTTTATTTGTTGATTTTTGTGGGGTTCAATTTGTGACATAATGAAAAAAAGATGAAATTACCCCAACATTTGTTTATTTTCTCAAATTGGAGGTTAGAAGTGTTGGTTAGGCTTAATATGTACGTGCTTTTGTTTCTTTTCCGCAGACTTTGTACACTCATATTGTGACTGATATCAAGAACATAAATGCAAAACACAAGAACAATAAAGTGAATGTAGTAAGTAGCCTTTTGTTTTCCATGTTTGCAGAGTTGTACCATCAGTGTATTAAGTCTCTCTTCTTTTTCAGGTATTGCAAAATTTCATGTATACCATGTTAAGAGACAGCAATGCTACTGCAGCCAAGATATCCTTGGATGTGATGATTGAACTCTATAGAAGAAACATCTGGTAAAATACGTATCTTTATCACTTAAGAAGTAGATCCTTTTATTCATTTAATACAGAGCCCTTTTCTTGATCTTCATCTCTGTAATATCTCTGTCTTAGACTGCATTGGAAATAAAGTACTGAGGAAATCCAGATGGATAGTATTTAGACTGGCTACCATTTCCTGAGGCCAGGCACTTTGTATTATGTCATTCAACCTTCAAAACAGCTTAAAGCAATTTTTCAGAACTTATTTATAGGTAATGAAGTAAAGTTCATAGACTTTAAAGTTTAGTAGCTAGGAATGGCCAGATCTGAAATTCAAACTCAGATCTCTCAGACTCCATAGTGTTTCCTTTCTGACTTCAAGCTAATTCCGGCTTCCACTGGTTTAATTGTGTCCCTTTGCCCTTTCAGTGTATTGTCCATTTCTAATATCTTAGTAATGATCGTCTGCATTTCTGTTTTCAGGTTTCTTATTGTCTCCAATGCTGTGTCTATTGTGGTTGATTGTTTCTGTAACACTGTTTTGAATTCTTCCATGTTTTCCTTAACCTTTCTGTGAAACATTTGGATGCATGTAAATATCATTCTTCTGAATTCTTTTCAGGTAATTTCAGTTTCTGTTCTTCCTCAACAGCATTTTCTAGCTCTGCCTCTTGGTTGTTTGTTTGAGCTACTCTTGTCTTGTTTCTTTATGTGAGCAGAGTATTTCCAACTGCTTTCTAGGCATTATGGTGTGGTATTTGTGTCCAGTTGATGAATGTATGTTGGTGTATTCTTTGATACTCACTAATGACCTTCTGGTGGGTACAATCAAGAGATGAACTTCTCTGTTCACTGTTCTTACAGTTCAATTCAGAGTGGATTTAGTTGATGTTGGTTGTAGTTACTGCTCTGGTTTATAGCAGCTGGTCTTGCCCAGTTGGTGGGATTGTAGAGGGTACAGCTGTGGCTTGGCTGTGTGGCTACAGTTGCTGTTTCTTGTTGTGTGATGCGAGAAAAAGGAAAACCAAAACAAAATAAAAAGTCCACACAGCAAAAAATGAAAGGCAATGACTTTCTGTCTGCTAATAAGCGGTGTGCTGCGCCACCTACTGGCCTCTTGCCTTTACAGCCACTTGAAAAAGCTCAAAATGGCCATGAATCCAGAGTGCCCCAGAGAGTGCCCACTTCCTTTCCTTCCTTTATTTCCTCTCATTTTTTTCCTCTACCCCATGTGCCTACTCAACCCCCTGTCCTGGTGAGAGCCATTCCAAAGTGTCGACTTAACAGATTTGGGTCAGAGCCTGCCCTAGTAGGGTTACTGAATATAGCTCCTCCCTGAGGCTCATAACCTCTGAGTGCCTGCAACTGCCCAAAAAGCAGAGATTCCCTGGAGGTGTACGCTGGCTAGAAAAAAATAAAATCGTACCTTTGTCTCCACGAGCCACATGGAGGTTTCTGTAACACGAATATGTTTTCTTGTCACTAAAGCCATTTAAAAACTCTCTCCAAGATGGCTGTGGCAGGTTCTGATGGCTGCGGCAGGTTATGTCAGCTGCCACTGGTCATCAGTCACCTTTTCTTTTTCCTCATCTATTCAGTCTATCTCCCGGAAAGCGCTCAGTCCACTTAGGTATTCCTTCCTCTGGAGCTCAGTTCCAGGACCGTCCTCTGTATCTGTCTTGTCAGGCTTTCCATATCCTTGCTGTTCATACTGGCTCTCTGCCTAGGCTGCCATCTTTCCACTTGGAATGTTTAAAATCAATTTTTCTTACATATAAAATAATCTCTTATTTTTTAAACATAAAAGTCATGTTTATTCATTACAGCAAAAAACTCAGAAAAGCTCAAAAATGTTTCTGTTTTTAATTATTGATAGTACCACCACACAGAGATGATTGCTAAAATTTTTTTATAGTATTTCTCTTGGCCTTTTAAGTGTGCATTTTAAAATATAGTTGGAGCTTTGCTATGTTATCATTTCTTATTCTGACACCCTTGGCCCTCCCCCTAATTATCTTCAGTTGGCTCCTGTGTCATTGAAAATGCATTTGAAATTCTGTCTTCACAGGTACATGATATTCTGATACAAGACAAGGCTGAAATTTAAATAAACGTTCACTTGTGGTTGACTATTTAATGATCATTGACTTTAAAAAATATATACAATTATGAATTTTAACGTAGTCAACTCGTTTATTCTATTATTTATTTTATGCCATTGTTGCTTTGCTATAAATACAGTAAATGATAGATTTGTTTAAAAATAATCATTGTTTTCCCCCAGGAATGATGCTAAAACTGTCAATGTTATCACAACGGCATGCTTCTCTAATGTCACCAAGGTGAGCTCCTGTGGGCTGAATGAAAGTGCTGGGCCTTCTGTGGAGAGACAGTGAAGGAACTAGAGTTGTGATGAAGAACTTGTGTGTGGACACACAGTTTGTGCTTAAAGCAAAAAACCAAATCGAACCATTGCCATTAAGTTAATTACAACTCATAGCAACCCTATAGGACAGATTAGATCTGCCCATAGTTTTCCAAGACTGTAAATCTTTATGAAAGATTCCTGCCAGATTTTACTCCCATGGAGCCACTGATGGTTTTGAACCACTGATCTTCCATTTAGCAGTCGAGCACTTAACCACTGCAGCAATTTGTGCTTAAAAACCCCTTTGTAATTATTGGATTCTGACTCTTAATGAGCCTTGTGGGGCAAAGTAGAACTATTCCTTCGCATTGGTGAGACTAAATTTTTGTTGGAGCAGAAAGCTTCATCTCTCTCCCATGGAGGTGCTGGGGAGTTGGAACTGCCGACCCTGTGGTTAGCAGCCCACTGTGTAACACTTTATGGCTCTGGGAGTGTAGTGGTTACGAGTCAGGCTATTAGCCTCAAGGTCAGCAGTTCGAAATTACCAGGCGTTCTGTGGGAGAAAGATGAGGCTTTCTGTTCCAATAAAGATTTATAGCCTTGGAAACCCTTTGCAGGGTCGCTGTGAGTCGGAACCGACTCTATAGCACACCACCACCACCACCAAAGCACAAATGAAATCAGGAGATGGATTTATTTAATTTGTACTGAAACTGCTTCCCTGATTTCATTTGTGAGTTCAAGGAGTCAACCAAAATTGCCATGAACACTCTAAAAAATACTGTGTCTTTAAAAAAATTTTTAAACTATATTAAATAATTCCCTTACTGTTCAGATTTTGTTTTCCCTGTAATTTTTGACTTTTCTTCTTTTACGAATGAAAACTCAGGCATAGCTGATAAAATTTAAGGGTTCTGTTTTACTTTCTTCTAAAAAGGTTGTAATGCCACTTTTCTTGTCAGATGTAGAAATTCTTGACAGTGTATTTTGAAGAAAACTTAACAATTTTCATCCAGTAACACTTGGCTATTTTCATCTCATTCACCTTTCTTTTACTTACATATTTATGGGACACATCACATTATAAAAACATTTTCTTTTAATTAAGTGAACAAAAGTTTTACGACACTTTAGTTTTTGTTTTTGTAGGTCATTTTTCTTCAGGTCCTAGTTGATACTTATGTCAAGTAGAAACAAAAGTATTTGTTGTAAGCTGGCTTAAGTGGTTGACTTTTTCCGTATTGTTCTTTAGATATTAGTTGCTGCTTTGACATTCTTCCTGGGAAAAGATGAAGATGAGAAACAGGACAGCGACTCAGAATCCGAGGTTAGTTTAATTTCTGAACTTTGTGATTTATTAGATTTTATTACTAGCTGTAAAAATTCATAACTGCTCAAGTTACAAAGAAACTTAGATGACAAGTATTCTTTATTGAGGTCTGTCATGTTATGAGATTTTATTCCATTAGAATCTGGCTCGTATTCAGTTAGATTGTTGTTATTGTTGTTAAGTGCTGTGGAGTCGGTTCTGACTATAGTGATCCTGCCCAGTGTTTCTGAGGCTGTAAATCTTTATGGGAGCAGAAAGCCTCATCTATCTCCCGCGGTAGTTTTGAACTGCCGACCTTGAGGTCAGCTGCCCAATTTGTAACCACTTTGCTAATAAATCATAGATTCCTTCAGTCTTGTTCTTAGTTCTACTGTATCTCACTGTAAATGTTGTTGTTGTTCAGTGTCATTGAGTCGGTTCCGTCCCATAGCGACCCTGTATAGGGCTTCCGAGGAGCAGCTGGTGAGCTTGAACCACCGACCTTGGCAGTTCAAGCAGCTTTGCAGTCTGGCACGTTAACCCAGAGTGCCATACCAGGACATATATGTATAATTTCGAATGAAAATCACCAACGTATTTTTGAGGTAAAATGTTCACGGAGTAGAAGATTAGAGTGGGGAAAGAAAGGGAATAAATGCTATGGCAATTTTTAAAGAAAAAAATTCAATATTTATGTCATTGTAATTTTTGAGAAGTATTAAAAAGGAGAAATTCAGAGAAAAAATTTTTTCTTCCCACCATTGCATTTGATAGCAAGAATATTGGTATATGTGATGATATTTTTAAAGTAGTCTCATTATTGGAGTCCTGGTGTGGTGCTGTAGGATAAGCACAAGACTGTTAACCATAAGGTTGGCGGTTCAAACCTACCAGCGGCTGCTTGGAAACCCTATACAGGGTTGCTTTGAGTTATAACTGATTTGACAGCACTTACAACAACAACAACGTTGTTTTCTTATTATTGTATTAAATAATATGTGAATTATATATTGTCATTGTGAAATATTTCAGATAATACATATAAAAATAACTTTTTTTTGTCCTTGTCTTATTTTATCTTCCCTGTTCCTTTCTCAGAGGTAACCATTTTGTTTCCTGTGGTTTCACATATGATGTGTGTATATACTTGGTACATGGATAGTGGTGGTAGTGGTGTGTTATGACATCTGTTCCGACTCACAGCAACCCTATATAGGATTTCCAGGGCTGTAAATCTTCATAGGAACAGAAAGGCTCATGTTTCACCCATGGAGCAACTGGTAGTTTTGAACTGGTGACCTTAAGGTTTGCAGCCTGACTCGTAACCACTACACTATCAGCTCCTTGGATGCATGATACAGTAGATGTTTAAAAACTATATAACATGTATTACTATGTAGCTTGCTTTCTTCATATCAATCTATATATAGTTCTAAGGTCGGCAGTTCAAATCCTCCAGCCACTGCTCAGAAACCATACACACTGCGACCATTTCAAGTCCGGGTATGGCGCTGTGGGTTAATGCGCTGGACTGCAATGTCGGCTTGAACCACAAGGGTCGTTGGTTCAAACTCACTATCTGCTCCTCGGAAACCCTATATGGTTGCTATGGTTTAGAACCAACTCAGTGCACTTAACAACAACAACATGAGCACTTAATAACAGCAATAATAAAAAAATTTCTATATTTGTATGTTAGTACATATACATCTTCCTTATTATTTCACATTTTAGAATGTGGATATTTTTGTTGTTCTGTGCTGTGGAGTTGGTTCCGACTCACAGTGACCCTGTATAGGATTTCCGAGGCTGTAAATCTTTACGGGAGCAGAAAGCCTCATCTTTTCTCTCGGAACAGCTTGCAGTTTCGAACTGCTGTCCCTGAGGTTCACAGCCCGATTTGTAACCGCTACACTATCAGAGCTATCATTGAAATGTTTTATGTTGACAAAAATGTAGTTCCAGTTTCTTTTTTCAGTTAAATACAAGACTGAATTTTGTCAGCAGTGTATTTCAGTGAAGCAAAACATTAAAAAAAAAACTCTTGTATGCAAAGTTTCTACACATGGGCTTTTAATTTCTACTTGATTTTTAAAGTGGCATTCATTTTTTAAAGTAGTTGCAAAGATTGCTCTTTGCCTCTATGCAGATTTTTCTTGTTTGTAATTTTACAGAATAATTTTTCCTTCAGGATGAAGGACCGACAGCGAGAGACCTTCTAGTGCAATATGCCACAGGGAAGAAAAGCTCCAAACACAAGAAAAAATTGGAAAAGGCTATGAAAGTGCTCAAGGTGAGACTACTTGGGGAATGAAGTGTAGGAAGTTTGTGGGTCTTAGGAAGAACTTTAAAAAACTTGAAGTGAAGAGGTTGCATTTCCTTTGAAATGTTTGATAAATTTTTAAGTACTAATTTTGGAGTCCTGGTATGGCGTGGTAGGATGAATACTGGACTGCAAGGTTGATAATTCAAATCTACCAGCTGCTTCTCAGAAACCTTGTACAAGGTTGCAATCAATGAGTTGGAACTGACTTGACATTTAACAACAGCAACGGTTCTGTAGATGAATACATTTATTCAACTCAAACAAAATCTGTGACTTGGCTCAATTAATTTGATTAAATTAACACTGTGCTTTTTCTGATCAGGACAGCCTATTTACATGTCTTAGCCAGACGTGTCTCCTCAGAAGAATACATAAAGGAAGTATATTGGCTACTTTATACCAATTAATATCTTGAATTTGGCCCTTGTGTGCCTTTTTTTTTTTTAAGTGTGTTTTCATATCCCGTTAAATCTCCTAGGTGCTAATAGTTGGAACATTTTTGCAATTTCAGCTTAAAACACAAAAACCACCTTTCATTCTTCCATCTGAGATAAAGGTTTTTGAACAAGATTTGTTCTCCTTTTTTAATAGTGAGAACCACCCTTAGCACACCATTGGTCATCCCAAGCAGAATTATCACTGTAATTTAGAGTGTAAATGTGTTTCCTCTGCCTTTCTTTCAGAAACAAAAGAAGAAGAAAAAGCCAGAAGTATTTAACTTTTCAGCCATCCACTTGATTCATGATCCCCAAGGTATTATGATGATGACTAGATTTACTTGTTGGCTGTATGTCTATTTAGTTTCCTACGTTCAGCGTTGCCAAAGAATGCAATGCCCTTGGCACATAGTGGTGATGGTGATGTGCCGTGGAGTTGGAACCGACCCATAGCGACCCTGTACAGGGTTTCCAAGGCTGTAAGTCTTTACAGGAACAAAAAACCTCATCTTTCTCCCATGGAACTGCTGGTAGTTTCAAACTCCTGACCTTAAGATTCGCGGCCGGATTTGTAACCATTATGCTGCCAGAGGCATATAGTAGGTAATCAGTAAATGTTTACTTGTTAATACTTGGTTGCAGCCTAGAGAACTATGTTCTAAAGCAGTGTTTTCCACAGCAAAAGTGTAGAAGGCCAGCTTTAGCTGAGATTCATGTTTTTAACAACACAATAGTGGCAGGGCATTTTACTGTCCAAATGAAAATGGACCATCTTTTATTGGTCTTTATTTTATTTTAATTTTTAACTGGCTTATGGAAACTGAAAGGCTGGGGAATGCTGCTGTCTGACAGTTATTTCTGAAACTGGCTGGTGTGTTGGAATCACCTGAGTGATTTATAAAATATACTGAAGCCTAGGTCCTATTATCCATAAAGATCTGATTGCGTTAGTGTGGTTGTGACTAGTTACTAAGATTTTACAAAGCTCTCTGTACTCTAATGTACAGCAAACCTTGCTTGACCTTTGCCAGATCAGTATTTCTTAAATTTAAATTCCATGCATATCACCTGGGATCTTGTTGAAGTATAGGTTCTGATTTTGTGGGTCTGGAATGGGACTTGAGGTTCTGCATCTCTAATGAGCTCCTGAGACTTTAGAGAACTGTTGAAGTGGAGCACCTACCAACAGTCACTGCAGCTACTAATGCTTTAAATTCCGGGATTCCTTTGTGCGGATCGTGTCATCATCTGCCTTTTTATACCTGTTTTTACCACTTTGGTGCAGCACAGAGGTTTCAGGCTCTGCCAGACTGGAGTCACTGTCTGACTGCATCTTGCCCTGCACCTCTTAGTTAATGGTGTACAGACCACAGACCCACAGTGTACTTCTGATGCTCCTTTCCAGATTTTGCAGAAAAACTACTAAAACAACTCGAGAGTTCTAAAGAGAGATTTGAGGTGAAGATGATGCTCATGAACCTTATCTCCAGATTGGTGGGAATTCATGAGGTTTGAATTGCATTTTATTTCCTTGAATATTAGAAGTAGAATTATTCTTGATAAAAGTAAAGCCATTAGGTAGAGCATTGGTCTAATTTTACCCTAGAACCTTTTAAATCCATATAGTTTATCGGGAAATGAAATATAAAAGTAACTTTTTATCACTTTATTTTCTTTGCAGCTAGCATGGCTGTTAATGCATACATTGTTGTTGTGTACCATTGAATTGGTTCCAACTCATGGCGACCCTGTATAGGTTTTCTGAGGAGTGGTTGGTGTATTTCAACCATTGACCTTGTGGTTAGCGTCTAGTACTTGTCTTCCAGGGCCACATCAGCACCCCAATTCATATATACATATATCTCCAGTTTATAAATAGACTTTTTTGAGCTCTGTTTTTGTAGTCTTTTTATTTAACTTTGTTTCATATATACATTTTCCTGAACCAGCATAACCCATATATTTTATTAACCGGTAACTATATTTCACAATATAGTAGTCCTGCTGTGGCTCTGTAGAACATAGAACTGTACTACAAGGTTGGTTTGAACCACAACTTGGAGGTTCAAACTCACCAGCCGCTCTTTGGAAACCCCATACAGGGTCTCTGAGTCAGAACCAATTTGATGGCACGTAAGAACAATATTTTTCACCAGAAATCTGGTGGTGCAATTGTAAAGTGCTTGGGTGCTAACTAATAGGTTGCAGTTTGAACCCACCATTCACTCTGTAGTAGAAAAGACCTGGAAAAATCCTGATTCTTGGGCAGTTCTACTCTGTCTTACAGGATCACAGTGAGTTGGAATCGATTCAACAGCACACATTGTGTTAACTCTTCGTGACTTCTAGATCTCTAGTTGGAAGTTGTTATGTGTGCAAAACGAAAGTCTCTGGTCATTTGTTTTCTTTTAATCTAGAAGTGGTCCTTAGTGGTATATACAAGGGAGCTTCAAAAAGTTTATGGAAAAATGGAATGAAAAGATAGTGGAATTTCCCCACAAACTTTTTGAGCCCGCCCCTCCCTGCACACTGGCACTCTCATGTGCATTATGTATTCAAGAGAGTTCAGGGACTCGTGGAAAATTCCATTATCTCTTCATTCCATTTTCCATGAACTTTTTGAAATTCCCTCATATGTACATCACACAAATGTTTAGACTGCCAGTTTAGAAGTTAGAGGTATCCATAAATTGAGGTCATAAAAACATAACCATTGACGGTATTTCCTGTCATTTGGCTCTTGTGATTGGTACTACTTTGAATATCATGGAATATGTATGTCTTTAAAATTTTTAAAAATACATAAAAATAAAATAGGCTTATTTATTGAAAATCAAGTGATACAGACATATGTAATAGTAAAAGCACGTGAGTGGAAGCACTCTTTCTCTTTCTCTAAGAAAAGACTGGTAGTCCCAAAGTGGGATCACAAGGTCAATTCTTAGCACATCTGTGCAGTTGTTTCATGTCAGACTGGAATTTGAGCATGACAGGAAAGCAAAAGTACTTTGCAGTTCATCTTAGTTTGATTAACTGCAAGTGAACATGTTTCTATTGATATATAAAGTCTTCAGTGTTACTTCTCAATGGTCTATCCTAGTGTTGCTTTGTGGCTCAAAGAGAATAATTTATTCCCTTTGAGCCTTTTTAAAAAGCCCCCCCATCTCTAAAGTTTCTCTTTGGAAAATTAAACATTGCCATCTCCTTGACTGGTGGCCACTTGTCCCCTTTACCTAGTAGACTCCAGAGTGACGGCAGTTTTGTTGTAAGATACGGAGCTACTGAAATACCTTATGTGGTTGGACTGGGGTGTAGTCCTAAAACCAAGACAGTGGGCTTCTGCTTGATTGTGCGGATCACTTGATGGTGTTCAGATTGGAATGCCATTTGTCCCTTGCTCATGAACCTTAACATTAGTGCTGTTATATACTCTAACCCCATCTGGTTTTTGCCACAAAAATAAGTCCATACCAATTTTAGAAGTAGAAGAATATTACATTTTGGTTGCCTCTCTTACCCCAAGTTAATTCTGTTTGAGAGAGAATTCCTTTCCTTGTTTAACTCGCATATGGTATCATTTTGGGGCAATATTGCTTTTTGAGAAAATACAAAATGATTCCCAATTAGTTAAGCTTGGTGATATAATTTCATTGTGGAGAAGTTAAATTCCACAGCTTTAGGTATATAAATATTAAAGCCACTGTATTTTTCTTTCCACAGCTTTTCCTCTTTAACTTCTATCCTTTTGTTCAAAGGTTTCTGCAGCCCCACCAAAGAGGTGAGCCACTTTTTGCCATACTCCTTTGCTAGTCTTAGTGTTAGAATGACTATCTAATGCCTTTTGTTTTGGAATTGCTAAAGACAGATAGGAATGACATGCATTCTGTATCAGAGGAAAGGGCAGAAAAGATGTTTATGTTCTCT
Organism: Chrysochloris asiatica; assembly: GCF_000296735.1. Taxonomy (NCBI): domain Eukaryota; kingdom Metazoa; phylum Chordata; class Mammalia; order Afrosoricida; family Chrysochloridae; genus Chrysochloris; species Chrysochloris asiatica. Next base: position 5,124,724 of record NW_006408687.1, on the reverse strand, counting down.
TTCAGAGTCTGCTATGGATTTGTTGTGTTTAAGAAAATAACAAATAAATTGGTTCTTCAAATGTGTTGTCTCAGACTGCATTCTTTAGAGAAGCAAAACCAGTGAAACTTATATGTTGTTGTTAAATGCTGCCAAGTTGGTTTCAACTCACAGTCACCCTGTATAGAGTTTCTAAGGAGTGGCTGATGAGTTTGAACTGCCAACCTTGTGGTCCAAACCAACCTTGCTGTCTAGTGTATATATATATAGAGAGAGAGAGAGAGAGAAAGAGAGAGAGAGAGCGCGAGCGCTCTGGTAGCGTAGTGGTTACGAGTCGGGCTGCCAACCTCAAGGTCAGCAGTTTGCAACTACCAGCAGGTCTGCAGGAGAAAGATGAGTCGTTCTGCTCCTGTAAAGATTTACAGCCTCGAAAACCCTGTGCAGGGTCACTGAGTCGGAACCAACTCCACGGTACTTAACAACAACAATATATATATGTAAGAGTTTAGGTCAAGGAAATAGTTCACAGTTGTAGAGGTGGAAGAGTCCTAAGTCTGGAACAGATGAACCAAGATCAGCAGGCAGGTCCAATGGTCAGATAGGCTGACAGATCCGGCAGGCAGGCAGGCAGGCAGGCAGATAATGAAGCAGGCTACTGGCTCAAGTCCAAAAAAGTGGAGATGGAAGGATGAGCCAGATGCAAGATCTAGACCCAGCAGTAAAGCATGTTAGCTTTGCCTGACTGCCCATTATATTGGAAGCAGGTCACATCCCCAAGGAAACATCCTTTCATTTGATTGGCTGCTCATAGCTAATCATCACAGAGTGAACTATGCTGTTTGTAGCCAATCATCATAGAGTTAATGGCACTGTATTAGATCTAATCATGGGGATAACCACATCTCAACCGCCAAACCACTGGGAATCCTGGTCCATTCAAGTTGACACAAAACCCTATCACATACATCTTTTTGTAACGTCATAAATGCTTACGAAAAATTCTTTAAAAAAAAATAATAAATAAAGTTTGCCCTTTAACTTTAACTTTGTAGCTCATATCAGGATTTTACCTTACCATTTTCATTGCCCCCATGTATGTTCTCAATTAAAACCGATGTATATACAAGCAGGAAAGAAGAGATACTTGTTTTGGTGTTTGAATTTGAGCCAAGATAGGAGGGAAACTTATTTAGCAAGGATCTAAAATGAGCCAGCTTCTCCTTGGAAACCCTATACAGACAGGGTCGCTATGGGTTGGAACCGACTCGACAGCACTTAACAACAAGAGCCAGGCACTGTGCTAAGTGCTTTACATACATCACCTCATCTAATCCTCACATGTCTCCTTAACCAGGGTCACTCAGCAAATAAATGGCAAACCCTCATTTCTTTCTAATGCCAAAGGCCTTGGTTGTTTTTTACGTATAACCATGCTGCCTCACTGCCCCTTTGATGTGTGTGTATGTATGTATATATATATATACACACTTGAATTTTTTCATTCAACAAATATATAGCACTGTCATTGCTGTAGACACTAGGAATTCCGCAGTGAGCATAAAGCAAAACTCTTACTCTCATAGAACTAATATTCTAGAGGGGGAATATAGGCAGTGCTGTGGCATATCTGAGTGGGCTTCATGAAGCCCCCTTGTACATGTCTAGGGAGTGTAATAAGGAGTATGCGGGTAGGTGCTATTTTAGATTACGTGGTCAGGAAAGACCTTTCTGATACCAGACAACACTTGAGCAGAGACCTGGAAGGAAGCGACAGGTGAGCAATAAAGCTCTCTGGGGGTTAGGTGCAGCAGGTGGAATAGACAGTAGTAGTATTGATACAAGGACAGGTGTCAAATGGCTGTGACCTTTCTGACCTTTTGCATTTTTAGAAGTAACAAAGATCCTTCTGTTTGCTGCACAAGCATCTCATCACCTGGTACCCCCAGAGGTGAGCATTCTTGAGTCTTACTTCTAGCTCTAATGCCTGAATAATGATGTCACTTTAGGTATATTGAGGTAATTTTCCCACAGAGATTACTCTCCACAGTTTTTTCTTTTTGTTCAAGTGAATAGATGTGAACTAACTCTTAAGGGGATACATACAGAAGTTTAGATGTATAGCCCATAGAGAATATAACTTGTTTTGGTCAGCTGGTTGTAAAGTTCTGATTTTATTTAATAAGTTGATTCCATGACTAGGGGAAGTCAAGAATCCTAGGTCTATAGTAATTATTTTTCAAAGTTGGGGATCCCTATCTTTGAGCATTAGGTTATTCTGGGCCAAAGCATTTTTGTTTTCCATTCATATTGAAAAATTAATATTAAAGGGGAGCAAATTTAGTCTGAGGATAGCCAACAAGAAGACTGAATCCATGAGTGTTTTTCGTCTGTTGTGATTCCTTCCAACTCCCAAACTGAAAGTCAAGGCTGTTATCCTCATACATTGTCAACTGTTTTGTCCAGTACTATGTACTCTGATGCTTGAATAGGTATGGATATTTTCTCAGCACTCGTTTCTTTTATCCCCAATTCAGATTATTCAGTCAGTGCTCATGACTGTGGCCAACAACTTCGTTACTGACAAGAACTCTGGCGAAGTGATGACAGTAGGGTATGTAGCATGTGGTTGGAAGTGGTTGCTGTGTTGTTTTGCTAATTAAGTAGCGCTCACTTGACAAGGTGTTTTTCACATGGCAATGTGGCCTCTAGAAAACCCATAGTTTAAATACACTGCCGTCTTCTCAGAATGCTAGATAATTTTGTTTTGTTAGTCATAATTTTGTAGAGGTAGCAAGAGAAAAGATACTTGTCGTTCTAATCAACTTTTTGTCTTTTTACTAACTTTACTCTTCTCAAATGAGTAATTATTTGGCAGCCTAGATATTTTTCTCGTATGAAACCCTGAATTCATACCTTCCACTGAAACAATTGATTTGTTGTTGAGTCACGTTTTATTGTCAAGGCAGTGCAGTGGCCTTTTTTAATAATTCAAAAACACTTGATGAATGTAAACACTGGTTTAAGAATTATGTAATGTATCCTGATAAGTAATGCGCTGAACAGTTGCTTTGTTCTCTCCCTTGAAAAATAGCAGCCTATATATATAGTAAAAAACTGCTCTATGGACCTTTAACCTTTCTTATGGAACTTTAGAAATGGAGAGTAAATGTTACCACGATTTAGTGTTCTCAACACTAAATAGCAGTGAACTGTCTGGAATAAAAGCCCGCTAAGGCTCTCTCCCACCTCACATTCTCACATTCTCTACCGCATTAAACTTAACTTGTTTTCTTTTTATTTAGTCTTTCTTTTTTTTTTTTTAGGAAGCCTCCTTAGGTTGAATCACATGAAGTTGCTGGGTTTTTTGTTTTGTTTTAAATTCATTTTTCATTTCTAGAATCAATGCTATAAAAGAGATAACAGCTCGATGCCCTCTAGCCATGACTGAAGAACTTCTCCAAGACCTGGCCCAGTATAAAACACACAAAGATAAGAGTAAGTTGCACATTTGTTTCTCTAAACTAAGGGGTTCAGATAGGCCCAATTTTGTCTCTGTGTATTCTTGGCTCTGGAGTTTCTAGTTCATGGTATTATCTTATAGATGTGATGATGTCCGCTAGAACTTTGATTCAGCTTTTCCGAACACTAAATCCTCAGATGTTGCACAAGAAATTCCGGGTATGTGATCTTATATTTATGTTGATCTAAAGGTTATGGTCTTGGGAGGTGACTGTGATTTCCTATGAAATTATGAGTGCCAGTGATGCACACAGTTTTATTATTAGCACTTAGGACACAACTGATTGACATATACCGCTGCCTTAAATACTTTGTCGTTGGCACATGACAGTGACTGAGATTTGTAGTTTTAGTAAATGCTTCTGTCATCAGTAACAGATTGGAATCAACCAGTAGCTGTTATCAATGTTGGACAGGTCTAGACGGGGGAAGGAGCAATGAGAATATATAATAGAGAAATGGTGATGCTGAGATTTCAAAGTCAGCTGTTATTCTCTGATAACAATTTCTTGATCTGAATAAGAATAGAGTGAGAAATTATGATTCTCTCAATTCATAATCCTGGAGAATTTCTTTTTTGTGGTTAATGTTTTGCAATTTAAGCATCTTACAGACAATTTTCTTTCCTTTAGGGAAAGCCTACAGAAGCCTCAGTAGAAACAAGAGTACAAGAATATGGGGAATTAGATGCTAAAGACTACATTCCAGGAGCAGAAATTCTGGAAGTTGAGAAAGGGGAAGAGAATGCTGAAGATGATGAAGGTTCATTTTATTTTTTCTATTCTTCAGGAAAAAATTATTTATACTGTATTTGTCAACCTTTGAATCTTTATGCTGTCTGAAAACCCATTCACTCAGTAGATATTTACTGAATGGTGACTATATGTCATACAGTGTTATAAACTGTGCATCAAATGGGCATGATTTCTATTCTTACTACTCTTATCTTCCAGTGTAGGGAGTTACCTTTTCATTTCCTTCAGTGTGGCTGCCCCTTACCAAAAAGTGTGCTCTTTGGCACATGGGAAAGATAATGCTTTTGTGTTTGTTGTGTGAAAAATGATGAGGGTTAGAGCTCAGAGCAGTCATTCCAAATTCTTCCCATTCAAGAATGCCTGAGGCTGTTTTCCTCCAGTGTGTCACAAAGATCCTGGTGTCACCATGGGCTAACGCCCTGCCTTAGTGTCTCTGGTTTTATAAGAATAAGCCCCACCCCAAGCCCTGCTTCTGCCCAAAATTTGCATCTTTGACCTGGACCAGAAGAAGATGAAACTGGATGAGTTCCCACTCTGTGACCACATGAACAAGGAACATGTGATTAAGACCCTATATTGGGTCAAGTTCAAGTTCCCTGCGTCCCAGAAGATCCACATTTCCAAAAGGTGGGGCTTCACCAAGTTCAGTGCTATCGAGTTTGAAAACATGTTAGCTGAGAAGCGCCTCATCCCTGATGGTTGTGGAGTCAAATACATCCCCAGTTGTGACTTGTTGGACTAGTGGCAGGTCCTACGTTCATGAAGGCCTTGGTAGCACTGCCCCACCTCACTTGTGCCAATCAATTAATTGAACTTCCTGTCTCAAAAAAAAAAAACAACCTGCGTAAGGTTTAGCAGCATTTGTCAGAGCACTGTCTTATTCCTGCTCACTTGGTCATTATTTCAGCTTAACTTTTCCAAGCATTAGCTGTGTGCCGGTCATCTCCAATACAAAGATGAAGAGTATACTTTCTACCATTGAGGGCTTTTCTAAAACAGTTGAGCGATAAATGCAGGCAGGATTTTGGATTAGATCAGGGGCATAAACACAGGTGAGAGGTCAGGTTCAAAAAAAGGCTTCAGAGAGATGGTGAGCCCCAGCCTGTCTCTTGAATGATGAGGCAGACACTTGCCCAAGACTGCTAAGATAGTGGAGGCTTTCTAGGCCAAGTGTAAGCAAAGTCTTGAAGTATTTAGGGGACTATTACAATGTAGGTTACAAGGTGGGACATACAACATATGAGACTAGGGATAAGAGTCCGAGGCCTTATGGTGAAATGTGTATATGATTGGGAAATTCTCTTCTGGAAACTACTGAGGGATCATACGTATCCGTGATTCAGAAAGCTTACTTTTGGTGACTCCGTGAAGAACACTAATACCTCTTTAAGGTTCTTCTGTAAGGTTCTTTTATACATCAAACATCTTCTTCTCAGAATGACTACTTCTAACTAGATTCTCATATAGAAAATGTAAAATATGATTAGACGAGTTGAATACTTACTATGTGACCCAGATAAATGTAAAGTGTAGATTGATGGATAGCGCTCATTTGTTGGGAAGAACAATGGCTTTGGAGTCAGAAGTTTCTTAACTCCAGAGTCTCTTTCCTCTTACCTTGCATTGTGAGGGTTACAGAAATGGATTTGTACAATGGAGACACTTTGTTGTTAGGTGCCCTTAGCTCACTTGTAACTTAGAGTGACCCTGTACACAACAGATTGAAACACTGCCTGGTCCCGTTCCATCCTCACAGTCGCTGAGGAGTGCATTGTTGTAGTCCCTGTGTCAGTCCATCTCTTTGAGGGTCTTCCTCTTTTTTGATGACCTTTTACCAACCATGATGTCCTTCTCCAGGGACATGGTAGATACTGGATCAGTGCTTACTCCCCTTTTCTTAAAGTAGTTTCATTGATATGGCTTATTTAACAATAAATACTGCTTGCTTCTTGCTCAGTAGAATATAATTGAGGATTCATTGACTTTTCTTTTGCTTGATTTTCATCAATGTACTGTGAGTTCCCAGCATCCAGTGATAGTAGTAACAAGGTGCTCTTCACACAGATGGCTGGGAAAGTGCCAGTCTCAGTGAGGAGGAGGAGGATGCCGATGGTGAATGGGTTGACGTGCACCACTCTTCTGATGAAGAACAGCAAGAAATTGTAAGTTTCAACGTTTCCTCTTACAAATGCACCACTCTGATATTGACTTAGTCTTCACTTTTGCTGGGCCTTACCGGGAGAGAATTTGAATGGCTAAGCTCTCTCTTGAGCTAGTAACCACCTATGCCTCTGTTTAATGTTTTTCAAGACCAAGAAGCTGAACAGCATGCCCATGGAGGAACGGAAAGCCAAAGCTGCAGCCATCAGCACTAGTCGGGTTTTAACTCAGGAAGACTTCCAGAAAATCCACATGGCCCAGCTAAGCAAAGAACTCAGTGCTGCTCCCGGGAAAGCAGAAAAGAGGAAATACATTGAAATAGATGATGATGAGGAGCCCAGGTAAATGGCCTTCACTCTGCTGTCATGGAATGAACACACTGGGGGAAAGAAATGCCACCGCTGTTGCGGGTTACTATGTTTTGTGTCTTCAACTCCAGGGGCGAGTTACTTTCACTTCGGGACATTGAACGCCTTCATAAAAAGCCAAAGTCTGACAAAGAGACAAGACTAGCAACTGCAATGGTGAGTGGGGCATCTCATTCCCTACTTTTTTAAAGAAGAAAGCGTGTAAGATGAAAAATGACCCTGAGCTTGTGCCGCACAGAATGTCTGCATTTTAACAAAAATTCTTTTAATCAAGGTTTGATTATAAACAAGAATATCAGGATCAAAATCATAATTAAGAATACAATGCACAGATATTAGTTGTTCCCTTAGGTGAGGTTTGACAACTATAGATACCCATGAAATTGCCAACCAAACAAGACATAGAACACAAAAAGTTAAAATTAAGTGTTTGTGGTTATCAGGGAAGCCGGATATATTTATCAAAGCCAAAAGGAGCTCTGGTAGCGTAGTGGTTACGAATTGGGCTGCTGATCTCACGTTCAGCAGTTTGAAACTACTAGCAGTTCTGTGGGAGAAAGATGAGGCTTTCTGCTCCCGTGAAGATTTACGGAAAGCCTCAGAAACCCTGTACAGGGTCTCTATGAGTCAGAACCAACTCCAGGGCACATAACAATAACAGTAGGAAAAAGTTGGAATATGCCTCTAGCAAGTGCTGTGGCTCTTCCTACTCATGCCCTACCTACCTTCCCAACTTCCTTTTTTATGTCCTATCTTAGCTCCCATCCCATACCTGCCTCACTCACTACATGCTTTGCATTCCATTTGTACTGACTCTGGATACATTTAAAGCCCTATGCTTTTCTCCTCCACTCCTTTGCATAGTCTGCCCCTACTTCCTGGAATGTTCCAGCCTTCCCCTTCTTTCCCTCACCACAATCATCCTGCAGAAACACAGCTCATGTTTCTCCTCCTCACTCAAATCTCTCATCACCTCACCAGGCAGAATATGACCTTTTCTTCTACTAACTTCCTCTTTGTCCGTTACAATTGTTGCTAAGTGCCATTGAGTCGGTTCTGACTCATAGCGACCCTGTATTGGGTTTCTGAGGAGTGGCTAGTGAGTTTGAACCACCTACCTTGTGGTTCACAGTCCAGTGCTGCTTTTACAGTGCCACTCCAGGAGTCCTGCATTCCCATGCGTCATAGTTATTTCTGCACAGTTAGTATTGTGCTGGGATCCTAGGAACAAGGGCTGTGTTCTGTCCATCTTTCCATCAGTATTATGTCTGCCACCAAACAGACAGTGATAGTGATTAGACAACTTCTCAAGTGTGTTTTAAGAAGAAATACCAATCTTTTGTCTTTTGTGTTGATAGGCTGGAAAAACAGACCGAAAAGAATTTGTGAGGAAGAAAAGCAAAATGAATCCATTTTCAAGTTCCACAAATAAAGAGAAGAAAAAACAGAAGAACTTTATGATGATGCGGTATAGCCAGAATATCCGGTCAAAAAATAAACGTTCCTTCAGAGAGAAGCAGGTGAGTTTCATTTGACACTTAAGGGCTAGAACAGCACTGTCATACTAAGACAGCCGTACATTTGAGATGGAGTCATGCCTGCTGAAGACCTTGATTGATGTGGATGTGTTAGGATTCCCCTTGAGTGGGTTCAGATTCATAGCAACCTTAGAGGACAAGAGTAGAGCTTGTAGGGTGTCTAAGGCTGTCATTTTTATTGGAGCAGACTGCCACATTTTTCTCCCACCGAGCACCTGGTGGGTTCGAACTGCCAACTTTCACTTGTGCTACCAGAACTCCTCATTGGGGTTAATGGAGAGCATGGAAATCCCAGACCTGACTTAGCTGAAACCCAGCTCTATATGACCAAGGAGAAGTCTATCTTTCTTCTCTGTCGGAAGAAGGAATCAAGTTAGATGATCGCAAAGGCCCCTTCCCAGGCCAAAATTCTCTTAACATTTGACCTATGAAATACAATATTAAAATTAATGAAATAACAATTTCTGGATCAAACCCTGCTCAAAGTCAGTAACTTGTGAGTCAAATAGCATCTCTCTTCTTAAAGATTAAGGGATTTTTTTATTCAAATAAATTAACAGTTCATTGGATAATGCATTTATGGGTTCAAGATTGCTTTTTCTTTGTTCTCTCTCTAGTTTACTTGTCATTTGGAACCTGAAATTAATCAGAATTTCTGTGTATGTTACCTTACCCTGGGTTGTCTTCAAGGTCTCTGCATCATAAAAGTTAACTTTAGGGTCCTGACTTTTTCTGTTCCCACCTTCACCCTAGATTTAACACTGTCCAATAAAAATGTAATATAAGCCACATTTGTAATGGTAAAATTTCTAGTAGTCATATTTTAAAAAGTAAAAAGAAACAGGTGAAATTAATTTTAATAATATATCTTATTTAACCCAGATCATTTTACTTATTCCAAATAGTATTAATTCACATGTAATCATTATAAAACAATATTAGCCATTTTCCTTTTTTTATAAAACTAATTCTTTGAAGTCCAGCATGTATACACTTATACAGTACATCTCAGTTCAGGCTGGCCACATTTCAAATGCTCCATAGCCACATAAGTGGCTAGTGTGTCAGATGGCAGAACTCTAGAATTGTCCCTAAAAGTGCCCACAGTTCTAGAGGCCGTCTGGGCAGGTAGGAAGCCTCTGGGAAGTAAATATAACATTCCATATTCTCTGTGCTCCTCAGTGATATTTTACAGTCTTAAATAGAAGGATCTTAAATGGCTTCCTTGCACATACTTTAAATTTCTAAGATATATAAAAAGAGATGACTTGGGATGGGACTAGAAGAGAGGGGTAAAACACATACTAGAGGAGTGGAGGATCTTACTGTGGCGAAGCCTTTGGAAAGATGAAGGGTAAAGACAAAGATGACAACAAATAGTGATACACAGATCAGATCTGTATCCAAGCTGGGAACTTGTTCCTCAAATGTATGTTCAGATGTGCCATGTGAGGAGGAAGGGAACTGAGCTATATATATATATATAACAGTAGGTTATTCTTTGTTACAACGTTTAATAAGCATAATTTAGTCCATGTAACCTTGAGTTGTAGTAATAGTACTAGTTGTCTTTTAGTGATTCCTACTCATGCTGACCGTATGT
>NW_006408687.1:5103765-5114397 GCF_000296735.1 Chrysochloris asiatica | reverse complement strand
CTACTCCCGTAAGGATTTACACCCTCGGAAACCCTGTACAGGGTCGCTATGGGTCGGAACCAACTCGACGGCACTTAACAACAACAACAACAACAAGGTGCTTTTACCTTGGTGCTTTATGTGGCATCTGTCTTCCCCAATCTCTGCTTCCTTTCTTCCTTTCATGTTTCAAAAGGAGTGGACTCAAGACACACCCGAAAGTGATACTGTGTAAACCCAAATGGCATTATAACCACAGGTTATAACCATTTGTTAGGATTTGTAACACTTGTTATTGGGGGACACAAATCCATGACCTTCCCACATGCAAAACACATTCACTCATCCCATCATTCCAAAAGTCATAAATCAATTCCAGATCAAATTCTCATCTTCTGACTCCTCTAAATCCATCTAAAAATCTGCAAACGGAAGGAAGTATTTTTCTTTGTTCCAGATGACATGTTAGAGTTATCTCAAATCTGCATAAATGCTGAATGTCATGAAAAACATCTTCAAATGATCCGTATGTACTTCTTTTTTTTTTAGTAGAACGTGTGCTTTGGAGAAGTTAATAATGAAGCAAGATCTATTTTTCTCTTGGCTTAATTTAGATGATGTGTCCCACCCATACCCCCAGATATTAAGACTTATAAACCAGAGAAGTTTTCCTATGCTCATATGTTTTCCTATGCAGAGATAACAGGGGATGCTCATCTCTGCATTCTGTAGCTGCTCCTGTTTTGAGCTCTTGTTCTCCGAAGCTGGGAAGAGCAGTGCAGAGCACTCCACATGTTTCTGAGCAATGAGGAAGCACCTAGCCTGGATGCAGATCTCATCTATATAGCAAACTGTTTGCTTTCTTTCAAGATGATTTATTGACTTAGTGGTTCTTTTCTGGTAAACTTCCAAATTAGCCTAATAAGGTATAGCTAAAAGTATTGTGTTTATTTATTTATTTATTTTTCTTCCAGCTGGCACTACGAGATGCGCTTTTGAAAAAGAGAAAAAGAATGAAGTAATTTCCAAGCAAATTTCCATTTCATGGAAAATGCTAAATATGTGTTGATACTGTAAAAATTTGTAAAAGTCCAGAAGCATAGTATTTTGAAAACGACCAGAAGCTTGGAAGCAATTTGGTGTTATTATTTTGAAGATAAGTAAAGGTGGAAGTGTTTCAAATGTAAGCAGTAACGGTGTTGTAAAATCATTTCCGTTTAGCGTTCATGCAGAGCCATCATTGAGTGCCTACTGAGTGTCTCTGTAGACACAAAGTGAATGAATGAGCCATAACTCCTTTACTCAGGACAGTCGCAGCCTAGTGCAGAGGCAGGTGGGTGTGTGCATGTGTTTACAGTGCAGTGTAAATAGTTTTCTAACAAGAGATAGGGACATATTTCTGAGGGGTCACAGAGGCCTCTGGACCAACTCTGCAAGGGAGGGGTTGTATATTTTCTTAAAACAAAAACAGACAATGTTACAAGAGTCAGACATTCTTACTTGTAAATAGGCTTGCCTGCTGTACAGAGTTTGGGTAGACAATTTAGCTCTTTTAGTCCGTCTCAAAGAGCTACATTTTTTTTTTCAATGCCAGGTAGAGACTTTTTGGTTAACTATAAGGAGCTCTGGTAGCGTAGTGGTTACGAATCGGGCTGCGAACCTTAAGGTCAGCGGTTTGAAACTACCAGCCGCTCTGCGGGAGAAAGATGAGGCTTTCTACTCCCGTAAAGATTTACACCCTCGGAAACCCTATACAGGGTCGCTATGGGTCGGAACCGACTCAACGGCACTTAACAACAACAACAACAACAATTGCTTTTTAAATTGCCTTATATAAGCAATCTTAGAATGTTTTTAGTTCTTCATTTGAGCCATCTGCTCTTCCATAGAGGAGAAAACAGATGAATTTTCACATCCTCTTTTTACCTTGTAATTTTAGCCCCAGCTTACCTTGTTTTAATAAAATGGTTGCTGATGTCAAGTAGGTGCTTCCATGGTGCTGACTGTGTGGTGTTCCTGCCATAGACATATTGCAGGGCTCTCGGGGCGGTGCCTGTTGCCACAACTGTCTTGGTAATATTGTGGTGGAAGAAAAAATTGCTGTGTGTTATTTCAAATTAGAGTAAAAGTCAATTTTAAGTTTTGTAACAGTGGTTTTATCTCTGCCATGTGTTTGAAATTACTTGTTCCCTTTCCAATTCTGTTCTCTTTTTGAGTTCAGCTTCTGCCTCTACTTGAATAAAACTTTGTGGGTTTTCCAGAGATACCCCAGATCACTGTTTGAGGATACCTGTAAAGACTTTGAGTTTTAAAATTAAATTAATTAAATTGCACTAGCCCTGGTGGCTTAGTGGTTAAGCACTTGGCTGCTAACTGGAAGGTCAGTGGTTTGAATATACCAGCCATTCCATGGGGTGAAATTGGCCATCAGCTCCCATGAAAGATACGATTTGGAAACCCTGTGGGACAATTCTACTCTATGTTGTAGGCCCTGTGAGTTGGAATCGCTTTTTTTTTTTTTTTTAGTGAGAGGAACTGTCAACCTCTAGTAACTTCAGAGCTTTAGAGAAAGTGTTCAATGCAAATTTGATTATTTCAAACCTAACACTGCAGCCTTTTCTTTCTGCATGTTTTTGAAATGGTGTTTCCTCGTGTGTCTAATCCAGAAACAGGTGAATAAAATTCAAAATAGCGTAGTAGCTAGGATCCGTAGCTTTGCTGTGTGGATTGTGAAAGTGCTTAGAAGATTTGTCTGTTAGATTTCCCATTCCACTTAAACATCAAGAGGTCAAAGATCATTCTGTGTTCTGACTTCTGCTCTACCCTGTTGCACTAGCCTGAGGTGTATTTGTAAGATAGAAAGCTATTCCATAGTATTTTATTTCTATTTGATTTCTTTTATTAATCATAGTCTCATGGGAGTAGTTTTTTGTTTACTATAAAGTTGGAGATCAGATCCTCACAGAGTTGGGTGTTGCCAGCAAAGGCTGAGACCTTGCAGGGTGACATTTACCTTAGAGAAATTAGGGTCTGCACTGCAGCTTTCCAATCTGACATTCTATTAACACTGAGCCTGGACAGATTTGGGGTGAACTCAGTTGTACTCACATTATCCAAGCTTATATAAAGCTGTGTAGAAATCCAGAATGCTGTTATATATGTGATTCTAGCAGGTTCTAGCAAACTTCACTCGAGGCAGACCTTTGCATGTTTACTGCTCTATCCCAAATGCCTGGGCCAGTGCCGCCTGGTAAATATTTGAATACATGCTGTAATGCCTGACATCAGTTTTCTCTCTCTAAATATAATATCCTATGCTTCACTGGTTGTTTTGAGAGTTGCAAAAACTAACACTATAAGCAGTTAGCATGGTACCTGCCACCACATAAGCATTCACTGTTTCTCATCAAAAATTGCTTTTATTTTTTCCATAATTTACTTAAAATGATCAATTACAGCTGCTATATGTACATTTTATATCTCAAATCTTTTTTTAAAAATAAGTTCAGAATATAAAAATGTTTACTGAGTGCCCACCATATGCAAAGAAAGCACTCTGAAAACTGCTATGTGGGTTGCAAATACAAGGTTTGTGCCCTATAGACGCTTTCAGTCCAATGCAGGCTGTTTAGAGAGCCATTCCAGAGGCAGAAGCATTGGGCTGGGGCCATCCTAAGGAAGGAGCTGGCGGAAGAGTGAGACACCTAGTATCAGCAGCCAGCCACGTCCATAGCATTGTGGGAACCGATCCTTGTAGTGAAGACAGCAGCAGTCGGAAATTTGTTTCTGAATCATATAAAGTTAGGATTTAGAATTTTTAAAAGATTATGATTATTATGTGGTGACTTCACATTAACCAGAACGTTTAATGAATTGAAGTACTTTGTTCTTTTAATTAACCTGCATTTTTAATTGTACATAAGTAATAGAGTGCTACCAAGTGATATCCTTTCATATTATGAAAATAAAGCTAAAAATAAACTGTTGCTTATATATTTGGAATGTACCTTAGGCGATGTTAAAATATCTTGAGTGTGAGTAAGAAGGTAGGACAGTCATATGGGGCTTTTTCACTTCTACAAAGTCAAAGCTCTGGAAATAACCTTTTCTCTCCTAGTACAGCCTTGAGTCAATGCTGAGTTTAAATACAAGCAAAAGCAAAGAACACAGCTAATTGTATACTGTATAAATAACTCTATCTGTAGTTATTTCTATAGGCATTTCTATCCGGGTAATGAGTTCCTTTTGCACATTCTACTCTCATTGCTCTTTCAATCCAATCTCAATTTGGAAATAGTTCACATAAACTGATTAACAACAATAATCCGGTAATGGAATACTAAAAATATATACAATGGGAATTTTTATTGTAAATGAAAATAAAAAGGCATTGATAGTACAATCATACCACATAGTGTAAGAAAATGGGGAGTAATAAAATCCCAAAAGGAAGTATACAAAGATATTAAACGTGACTTTCTTTTGAGTGTTAGGATCATATGTGGCTTTTTGTTGATATTTTTCTGCTTTGCTTTCTGAATCTTTTACAGTGCCCCCTGTTTTTATTTATATCATTGTGAAAGGAAGAAATCAGAAGGCTACACTTGGAACACCAGCTTACTGATTGGGTGCTAGTCATCCTTAGTGTGGGACCCTGTTTAACTCTTGCCAGCAATACCAAATATTAGCAGAAGTAACAAATTAGAACCATTATGTGGGAAAGTAATTTGTAATATATACCAAATAAACAAACCCACTGCTGTCAAACTGATTCCAACTCAAAGCAAACCTACAAGATACAGAACTGCTCCCCAGGGTTTCCAAGGCTACAAATATTTATGGAATCACATAGCCTTATCTTTCTCCCTAAGAGTGGTTGGTGGGTTTGAACTGCTAACCTTGGAGTTAACAGTCCAACACTGCATCACTAGGACTACTATATGTATACCAATAGGCTATAGACTAGTCAAACCTCTGCCCCCACCCCCAGTCACCAAGTACTCATAACCTTTTTTATTCAAGCCCACTTTGGGAGTCTAGTTAGGGAAGATTTTCATGCTAACAGAAAGCTTCTTTGATGGTTACCAGGGGTAGAAGAGGAAGGAAGGGTAAATTAGTTACTAAGGGTAGATTTGTATGAACTTGGCTGAAGGGGTAGGCAATATACAGTGAGAGGGAGATCAGCAACAAAATAAATGGAATGTATTCAAGAAATGGAGGAGTACGACTGCTTATATGAGGATACCAACCTCAAGCCAAAGAGCAAAACCATGAAAATAGAAACCACAAGGAGAAGTACTTACCAGATGATTAGCAGAAAGAAGCTCTAGTTTATGGAGTTTGGTGTGGCACCATAAGATAAGCACTCAACCTCAAGTTTGCTTTGAACTGCAAGGTCTTTGGAAACCCTATACAGGGTCGCTATGAGTCAGAGTCGACAGCACTTAACACCTTGGATAATAAAATATTTTGTGCAGTGACACTTGAAAATAAGATTTTTTTTGTAGCTAATCTTTGATATTTTTCCTACTAAAGAAATGTTTACAAACCCAGCAGCTGCTCCTCAGAAGCCCTGTACAGGGTCAGTATGACTCGGAACTGATTCGAGGGTTCTTAACAACATATATATATACATATACATATATACATACAAGGGGACTTCAAAAAGTGCATGGAAAAATTCCATTCTCATAATTACCACAGATTGGTTTTAATAATAAAACATTTGGAAATGATCTAAATTTGACATGGGACATAAAAACATATTTATTAAAGATCTGTTGAAAAAAGGTTACAGGATAGTGTATTAAAAATAAATAAATGTTAATTCAAACCCACTTTGAGAGTCTAGTCAAAGAAAGCAATCCAGAGCTGTGTTTGGCTGCAAGTAATATAGTCTGTCCTTCCAAAAACATTAACATTGTAACCCAATCACCATTTATCTTTCATAAGATCTGGTGATGCACACACAGTTCCTGACCCAGGTTCAGCTGTCCAGTGATGCCATCAAGATACTGGACACATTTCCTGTTGTGTCACCTGTGCTGTGTTGGAGCCTGACTCTGCATTCAAATGCTGCCTCCGCCACAGCTGTATCACCACACATTAGCTAACAGTTCTATGCCTTGGTTTCCTCTTCTGTAGAATGGACATAGTAATGCCTTCACTACATAAGAGTCTCTTCTGTGTTAAGGCAGAAGAAGGGATGAAAGTGTCACAACTTTCCCAGGAATTCAGAAACAGCTTTGCCTTGAATCTGGTTAGCCAGACTGGGTTACTTGGCCAGCCTACCCACAAGGGAAACAGAAATCAGGAAACAGCGTTGTTGATCTATCAGATGAACTACTACCATCCCAACAGATCGGGGCTGCTACTTTTAGCAAGGAAGAAAGTGAAAATGGAATTAGGGTAGGCAACTAGCAATGTCTAGCTATCTGTAGGGAAATAATCTTTGTAGTGTAGTGTACAGTGGCAAAAACAGGTGCAAGGAAATGCCTACAAGTAACAATTAGTTAAGCAGTTCAGAATATAAGTATTAGTGAAATATGCAAGCATTAAGCTATCATTTTGATGAAAAACTTAAAAATAATTTGTTTAGTGCTGTGGAGTCTTGCCATCACTTGCCTGTCAGTTTCTCGTGGTGTCATGTGTGTTGCTGTGATACTGGAAGCTATGCCATTGGTATTTTAAACTCCAGCAAGGTCACTTATGATGGACAAGTTTCAGCGAGCTGACAGACTAGGAAGAAGGAGAGGCGGAGTACTTCTGAATGGTTAGCCACTGAAGACCTTATGTACAGCAGTCAGATACAGTGCCAGATAATGAAAACATTATGAATAGCAGTAGAATATTGTCAGCTACAGCACTTAACAACAACAACAATTGTCAGCTACAGTGCTGGATGAGAAGCCAGTCAGGTTGGAAGGCACTCAAAATCCGATGGGGAAGAGCTGCATCCTCAAAAAGAGTTGACCATGATGATGTGAATGGAGTAAAGCTTTGGAACCCTCATTTGTTGATGGGGTACATCTCAGAATGAGGAGATGCAACTGCAAACATCCATTAACAATCAGAAGGTGGTATGTACAAAGTATGACTATAAGAAAATTGGAAGTTGTCAAAAATGAAACGGAAAACGTACATTTTTATATAGTTGATAAATTTTTATATAGTTGTTAAGTGCTGTCAAGTCGGGTCTGACCCATAGCAACCCTGAACAGGGTTTCTGAGGTTGTAAATCTTTACAGGAGCAGATAACCTCATCTTTCTCCCACAGAACAGCTGGTAGTTTCGAACTGCTGACCTTGTGGTTCGTAGCCCAATTTGTAACCACTACGCTACCAGAGCTCCTTTTATATAGCTGTTGTTGTTGTTGTTGTTAAGTTCCGTCAAGTCGGTTCTGACCCATAGCGACCCTGTAAGGGTTTCCGAGGGTGTAAATCTTTATGGGAGTAGAAAGCCTGATCTTTCTCCAGCGGAGCAGCTGGTAGTTTCGAACCGCTGACCTTAAGGTTCGCAGTAGGCATTGTTAAATGTCACTGAGTCAGGTCTAACTCATAGTGACCCGGTATAGAGTTTCTGTGCTTATCCTACAGTGCCACATTAGTAAGTTGAAATGGACTGGTTTCAGCCATTTTGAATCAGGCAATCATATGGTTTACTGTGCCAGGAATCACAAATTCCAAAAGAGTGCTTTTGCATTCATTGTCCAAAAAAAGTAATAAAATTCAAAATCTATCTTAAAGTAAAATGTTGTCTGTGATAGGAAAGTATCCATACTCATACAAGGAAGACCAGTTAGTACCACTATTATTCAAGTTTATGCACCAACCACTAAGGGCAGTTATGATAAAATTAAAAGAGTTTTACCAACTTCAGTCTGAAATTGATCTTAATATGCAATCAGGATATATTGATAATTACTGGTGATTGCAATGCAAAAGTTGGAAACAAAGGAAGGATCTGAAGTTGGAAAATAGGGCCTTGGTGATAGAAATGATGCTGGAGATCACATGAAGAATTTTCCAAGATCAGTATCTTTTTTTAAATTACATAAAAGGTGACTTTACACACAGGCCTCACCAGATAGAATGCCCAAGAATCAAGTTGACTACATCTGGAGGAAAAGACAATGGAAAACTGAGTATCATTAATGAAAACAAGGCCAGGGGCCGACTGTGGAACACACCATCAATTGCTCATAAACAAGGACACTGAAACTGAAGAAAATTAAAACAAGTCCTCAAGAGCCAAAATGTGACCTTAAACATATCTATCTCACCTGGATTTAGAGACCATTTCAAGAACAGATTGGTGCATTAGATAGTAATGACGGGAAGACCAAAAGAACTGGGACAGGATCAAGAACATATGGAAAGAAAGCAAAAGGAAGGAGAATGAAAGGAAAGGAAGTAAAAACGAAAATGGATGCCAGAAAACTCTTAAACTTGCTCATGAGCATAGAGAAGCTAAAGAGAATGAAAGAAAGGAAGAGGTAAAAGATCTGAACAGAAAATTTTAAAGGGCAGCTCAAGAAGACAAAGGCAAGTATCATAATGAGCTATGCAAAGATCTGGAGTTAGAAAACCAAAAGGGAAGCACATGCTCAGCCTTTCTCAAGGAAAGGACTAAAGGAAAAATTCAAACCTCGACTTGAAATTTCGTAGGCTTCTATAGGCAAAATATTGAATGATGCCGAAGCTTCAAAATAAGATGTAAGGCATATGCAGAGTCATTGTACCAAAAAGAGATGGTGGATATTCAGTCATTTCAAGAGGTAGCATATGATCAAGAAACGCTGGTAGTGAAGGCAGCTCTGAAGGTGTTGGTGAAAAACAATGCTCCAGGAATTGATGGAATACTAATGGAAATCTTTCAACAAACCGACGCAGCACTAGAGGCACTCATCTGTGCCAAGAAATTTGGATGGGATAAGATCCATATTGTGCACATTCCAAAGAGAGGTGATCCAACAGAATATGAAAGGCATCAAACAATATTATCAATGTTACATGCAAGGAAAATATTGCTGAAAAGAATTGAAAAATGATTGCAACAGTACATTGACAGGGAACTGCCAGAAATTTAAGCAAATTTCAGAACAGGACATGAAGTGAAAGGTATTGTGTCTGATGTCAGATGAAAGCAGAGAATGTCAGAAGATGTTTACTTTTGTTTTGTTGGCTATGCAAAGGCTTATGTGGATCATGACATAAACTATGGATAACATTCTGAACTCTTCGTTGTGCTCATGGGGAACGTGTGTATAGACGAAGAGGTAACTCTTAGAACAGAACAAGGGAATATTGAAGGGTTCAAAATCAGTAAAGGTATGTGCAAAGACTGTGTACTTTCACAATATTTATGTCCTCTGTATGTGAAGCAAATAATACGAGAAACTGGATTATATGAAGAAGAATGTGGCATCAGGCCTGGAGGAAGACTCATTAACAACCTGTGATAAACAGATGCTTCCTGGAAGTGAAGAGAACTTAAAATATTAACTGATGAAGACCAAAGCTACAACCTTCAGTGTGGATTTCACCTCAATGCAAAGAAAACAAAAATCCTCACAACTGGACCATAAATACCATCATGATAAATGGAGGGGAAAAAATTGATGTGGTCAAAAGACTTCATTTTGCTTGGATCCACAATCAACACTCCTGGAAACAGCAACCAAGAAACCAAATGGCAAAGTGTGCTGGAACAAAGAAAATCAGTTTGAGGACTAAGGTGCACCTGACCCAAGCCATGGTATTTTCAATAAACTCCTATGCATGGGAAAGCTGGACAATGAATAAGGAAGACTGTAGAAGAATTGATGCACTTGAATTTTGGTGTTGGAGAGGAATATTAAAAGTACCATGGACTGAGAAGAACAAACCTATGATGGAATAAGTACAGCCAGAGTGCTCCACAGGAGCCAGGATGGTGAAACTCCATCTCTTCTATTTTGGACAAACTGTTATTAGGAGGGGCCAGACCCTGGAAAATAACATTATGTTTGATAAAGTCAGCAAAAAAGAGGAAGACCCCCAACAAGAAGCATTGGCACAGTGGCAGTAGCAGGGGCTGAAACAGAGCAAAGATTGTGAAGATGGCGGAGGACTGAGCAGTGTTTCTGTTGTGCATAGGACTACTATGAGTTGAGACCAACTCGTGTCTGCACCTAACAGCAACAGTGTGGCACTGTAGATAGAATAAGCACTGGACTTCTAACCACAAGGACAGTGGTTCAAACCCACCAACTGCTCCTTAGAAACCCTATACAGGATCACTATGAGTCTGAACTGACTCAATGGCACTTAATAACAACAAAATATTGTTGTACGACTCATAGTGATCCAATGCACAACAGAACGAAACACTGCCTGGTCCTGTGCCAGCCTCACAGTTGTTATGCTTGAGTCCATTACTGCTGCCATGGTATCAGTCCATCTCGTTGGGGGTCTTCCTCTTTTTCACTGACCCTTCACTTTTAACAAGCATAATGTCCTTCTACAGTGGCTGGTTCCTCCTAATAAGATATGTCCGAAGTATGAGAGATAAAGTCTCTCCATGCTAGCCTCCAAGGAGCCTTCTGGCTGTACTTCTCCCAGCACAGACCTATTCTTTCTATTGGCAGTCCCTGGTACTTTCAATATTCTTCTC
>NW_006408687.1:5100200-5101575 GCF_000296735.1 Chrysochloris asiatica | reverse complement strand
GTCAGTTTGATTCCTGTGTATTCCATCTGGTGAGATTCATGTGAATAGTTGCTTTTTAGGTTGTTTATAAAGGTATTTGCAATGAATAAGTCATTGGTCTTGGGAAATTCTATGATGTGATCACATCATAGATCACATAGATCCAGCATCATTTCTATCACTAAGACCATTATTTCCCAACTAGTGTTTATTTCCAACTAGTGTTTGTTTCCAACCTTTGCATTCCAATCACCAATAATTATCATTGCATTCTGATTGCATGTTTGATCAATTTCAGACTGAAGAAGCTAGTAGAATTTTTCAATTTCTTCATTGTCGCTGACTTTAGTGGTTGGTGCATAAATCTGATTGGTCTTCTTTGTAGGCATATGAGTATTATCCTATCACAGACAGTTTGTATTTCAAGATACATCTTGAAATGTTCTTTTTGATGAATGTGACACTGTTGTTGGATGGATTCCTGGCATAGCAAACTATATGATTGTCAGGTTCAAAATGGCCAATATCAATCCATTTCTAAAGACTAGGCTATCAAATTTTATGTGTTCCCTTTCAAGCACTATGTAAGGATGTTATACAATTGGCTTTAAAAAGCAAAAGAATACAAGGAGAGAATTTTTTTTATTGCTTTTACAATATACCGTTTTCATACTTTTAGCCTCTAAAATTGAGGTACACATAAAATTGTTACAGCCAACCAGCAGTCTTGATGTTTTCATGACTATCACAAATTTGATGTGAAAGTCTGTTGTCATCTGCTAAGATAAAGTTTAATATGTTCAAATATGTTTCTGCAATCTGATGGTTGCAGGTAAATTCTCTCAGTACACCTGCCTTAGTCTCATTAGGGAGCCTTCAAAAAAAAAGGTCCAATCAAAACATTGCCTTCCAAAGGGATCTGCTGGCATCCTGGTACGGCGCTGCAGGATAAAGCACTAGACCACAAGGTCAGTTTGAACCGCAAGGTCAGTAGTTCAAACTCACCAGCTGCTCCTTGTAAACCCTATACAGGGTTGCTATGAGTTGGAATCGACTTGATGGCACAAGATAAAGTAAGAACCAGCATCAAAAAGTTGCAGAATCGAATTAAATAATTTGTAAAAACAAATTACAAGGGAAAAAATAGTGGAACTTTTTCAGTGAGCTGTACATGTACCAGCGACCAGAACTAGGAACTGAAAATGAAAGCCTTGTGACACCTCTCCCCACTTCAGTGAGGGAAACTCTTTAAAACTCTTTAAAATGCTGCATATATATTTTTAAGTTTTTATTGTGAATTGAGTGATAGTTTATATGGGGAACATCAGGTTTACATTCATCCTATATTCGTTTTATTGCAATGATTACAATTGTATTTGTTTCATTGCGATGATTA
>NW_006408687.1:5096759-5098261 GCF_000296735.1 Chrysochloris asiatica | reverse complement strand
TATTTCTCCTTTTGTGACTGACTAATTTCACGCAACATAATGTCCTGAAGGTTCATCCATGTTAAGCAGTGGCTTGCAGCTTCCTTGTTGTTTTTCAAGGTAGCATAATATTCCATTGTATGTATGTACCACAGTTTTTAATCCATTCTTCAGTTGATGGGCACTTTGGCTGTCTCCATCTTTTTGACAGTAGCTTCACATTTTGATATTTTTGTTTAATGTAGGTTTCTGTGATTTTGTAGCAATTCTTTTTTTACTTACCTTATACCTGAGTAGATATGTCATTTAAAAAAAATCTGTGGCAAAGACTGAAAGAGTTCTTTCCACGCATATACATTAGAAAGTTACAGTAAAACCATTGTGCCATGGCAACATTGGTGATTCTTTCTGTGAGGTACATAAATTAACGGTGTTTTTTATAATGTAAAGTTTTCTTAAAATAAGCATAAGAACAGTTGTTAGTTTTGGGTTGTGAGCATAGAAGTGAATGAATTTTCTTTTTTCTCTGCATTTTTAATATTGTGTTATATAGTTATAAAACATTTATGATAAACTTTTAAAATCTAAAATACTTCCAATTTCATTATTTGTTGTTGTTGTTATGTGCAGTGGAGTCGGTTCCGACTCATAGTGACCCTGTACAGGGTTTCCGAGGCTGTAAATCTTTATGGGAGTAGAAAGCCTTATCTTTCTCTCATGGAACAGCTGGTAGTTTCGAACTGCTGACCTGTGGTTCGCAGCCCGATTCATAACCACTACGCATTAGCAAAATTTAATTTTATTGTACCTCTTGGGGAATCAGGATTGGAGGAAGATTCATTAACAACCTGCGATATGCAGATGATACAATCTTGCTTGCTGAAAGTGAAGAGGACTTAATGTATTTACTGATGAAGATCAAAGACCACAGCCTTCGGTGTGGATTGTATCTCAATGTAAATAAAACAAAAATCCTCACCACTGGACCAATGATAAACAATTTTATCAATGGAGAAAAGATTGAAGTTGTCAAGGACTTAATTTTTCTTGGATCAACTATCAGCACTCATGGAAGCAGCAGTCAAGAAATCAGATGACGTATTATTTCATTAGGCAAATCTGCTGCACAAGACCTTTTTTAAAGTGTTGAAGAGCAAAGATGTCAGCTTGAGGACTAAGGTGCACCGGACCCAAGCTAAGATATTTTCAATTACCTCACATGCATGCAAAAGCTGGTTAGTGAATAGGGAAGACCGTAGAATTGATGCATTTGAGTTATGGTGTTGGAAGAGAATATTGAAAGTGCCATGGATTGCCAAAAGAACCAAAGATGTGTGTTGGTAGTGCAGCCAGAGTGCTCCATGGAGGCCAAAATGGCCAAACTTTGTATCTCATACTTCGGACATATTATCGCTGGAGAAGGATATCATGTTTGGTAAGGTAGAGGGTCAGAGAAAAAGAGGAAGACCCCCAGCAAGATGGATTGGCCAAGTGGCAGCATCAATGGGCTCAAGCGTGGCAAC
>NW_006408687.1:5088779-5089833 GCF_000296735.1 Chrysochloris asiatica | reverse complement strand
TGGAAGCTCATCTGAAACCTGTCCACCATGGGTGACCCTGCTGGTTATTTAAAACACCGGTGGCATAGCCCTCAGAATCACAGCAACTCAATCCACCACAGCAAAACAGACAGACGAGTGGTGGCCATTTGGGTTTATGTCGATACTGTCACTTTAAATTTTGATATCAATATTGTTTCTATCCTGATATAATCAAGATACAATCAAAATGTTCTCTCCTGATACTGTCGATCCTGGTACAATCAAGATATTCTCTCCCAAGATGGCGGCTCCAGGAACAGCTTAGTGTCTTGATCCAGAAACCAACGGATTTCTGGATTCTCCTGCAAATTCCCCAGCTGTAAACACTCCAATCCTCCTATCCTCCAAACATACTTTTATATTTGTTTCAGAGTTCCAACACCATCTCGTGAGCCCTCTTGGCCCGGTATTCCGTGTTGTTGTTGACAGAGCTCCTCACTACACGTCTACCCGATCTGCCATTTTGAAGGTGCAAGGCCTGGTAGTGTAGTGGTTACGAATCTGGCTGTGAACCCCACAGTCAGCAACTCAAATCCACCAGGCCCCCCGCAGGAGAGAGATGAGGCTTTCTGCTTCTTGCAATTAAAACAGCCTTGGAGCCTGGCCGCTGCTCTGGGTAGGGTCTCGCATTCCGCTTGTGCTCTTCTTCCCTTCATGGTCCTAGGGTCCTCTGTTTCTGGACTGTAAGATTAACTGCTCCCATCTTTATGTTACAAAAGTTCTACCTTTACAGTGTGACAGTCACAATTAGTCATAATAACAATTACTCACTATTGAATCATAAGAATCTTAGCCCCATCTCCTTTCACCAGACCTATCTAGAAAAGACAATTCTGTGGGGATTCTACTGCACTCTTGAAACTAAACTCCTTCTTGAAAACTTGTAAGCCAGTCACTTCGTGCCTTTATAGGCACCCCCACACCTATTTTAGGAAGCCAATGTCTAAGTTACCAATCTCTATCAACCCTGCATCCAGAGTAACATACATAATCTTTTTAAAAACGTTTTATTGTGAATTATGTGGTAGTTTAC
>NW_006408687.1:5078692-5087755 GCF_000296735.1 Chrysochloris asiatica | reverse complement strand
GTTCTGTTGTGCATGGGGCCGCTGTGAGTCGGTTCCAACTCAATGGCACCTGACAACAACAACAATGTGCCATATGAGTGCCATCCCCATCTCCTTTCATCAGCCCCGCCCAGACAGATTGGATACTACTCAGTGGAGATTCTACCTTCCTCCATGACCTGGATCTAGGCTCCCTCTTGAAAGCTTGTAAGCCAGTCAGTCACCTTTTGCCTTTGTGGGCCCCACCACATTGTAGGTAGCCAGTGTTTAAGTTGCCCATCCCTGTCTACCCTGTGTATCCAGGAGGTGGGAATGATCCTTGCTGTAAAGATTTGTTCCCTCTTTTGAGCTCCTGCATCCATAGGTGTAGGTCAAGTTCATCAAATTGTATCAGATTACTCTTTTTTCCCCTCTTTTTTCTTCTTCTAATCACCCAGCCATTGAACATGCGTAATCTTTTACTAGTAGAGAACTAGATTATATAGGATTACATTTGTTGTTGTTAAGTGCCGTTGAGTGGGTTCCAACTCATAGTGACCTTGTATAGGGTTTCCAAGGAGCAGCTGGTGGTTTGAACTGTTGATCTTATAGTTTACAGGTCAGTGCTTATCCCATAGTGCCACACCAGTATTTAGCTCAGTATAATTGTGAATTGTGCTTATTTTATCAGAGTATAGATTGGTGTAGTACTGAGGGTTAATGAACTGGACTACAAAGTCGGTTTGAACTGCAATGTTTACAGTTCAAGCTCACCAGCCGCTCCTTGGAAACCCTATACACGGTCACTATGAATTGAAACCGACTCAAAGGCACTTAATAGCAGCAACAACATAGATTTCCACAATATGGATTAACTCCCTCATTCAGTAAACAGTGGATGTCCAGTGTGGCATTGCGGTTAAGGGTCTGAGCCTTGGCTGGTTCAAACCCCAGCTGTACCACCTGTAACTGTGGTTTTGAATAAGTTATTTAACCACTCTATGTCTCAGTTTCCTCCTCTGTAAAATAAGGATGATAGTGTTATTGGGAAAATGAAATATGCCTGGTGAGTACCTAGTGCGGTCTCGATAGATACTGATTGTTGTTCTTTATTGAATTTGCTGCTCTATGTTACTATTGGTGGTGTGGTTGGGGGATTGAAGTACAGAGAAAGTACAGTTCTCTCTCAACTGTCTCTTCCTTTTTTGCTAGTGTCCACTGACTTGTTGCTAATGAAGATGGTCTCCGGAAAAAATACTCTGAAAAAATATATTTTTCATATGTGTTTTTAGAATCTTTTATTTGTTTTGAATTTTATCTTTTTAATATCAGTATTGAAGTGATTAAGCAGCCCTGGTAGTGCAGTGGTTAAGGCACTTGTCTGCTAACAGAAAAGTTGACAGTTTGAAACTGCTAGCTACTCCACAGGAGAAAGATGTGGTGGTGTGCTTCCACAAAGATTATATAGTCTTGGAAACCCTATTAGGCAGTTCTACTCTGCCTTATAAGGCCGGACACTGTGCATCAGAATCACCAGTGGGTTTGGTTTAGTTTGAAGTTGTTGGAAATCACTTTTCTACCCTTATCCCACTTCCCCCTTAAAAATGCACTTGAACCTCTTTAAACCCAACTCATATTTTTGCCTCCTTGGTGTTTCTCTCCATGTGCCTACGACTTAAGCAGGCAACTTCTACTGTTACCCAAGCTTTCAGATTTGGGTATTAAGACTAGAATCTTGACCTAGAGAACTGAATGAGCCAGAACAGAGGCTTGGAACTTTGACCCAGTGGCATATGGGCCATGAAAGTGGGAACTAAACAGAGACGGTGGTGGTGTATTCTATTTGACAGGAAAAACTCCCACAAGAAATGAATTTTCCAGATTACCTCCATTTTACCGGCAGGTGACTGTGCTAGCCATTAAGAATGTGCCAGCCTTATAGACTCAGTTGATTTTCCTCTGCCTTAAGCGCTTTCTGCCTTGAAGGTATTGGGAAAACAAAAGTAGATGATGAAGTCTCATGCCAGTGATTATGATAGATGTTTGGATTAAGAAAGTCAGTCTAGAAGGCAAACTCAGAGACTCAACAGGGGTGTGGCCTCGGGCAAATTAACCTTTTCAAACCTCACTTTTTTCATTTGAAGGGTAAATGAGATTATGTTGACAAAAATAATTGGTATTATTTGGCATTAAGTGGTAGTTTTTTTTAGAAAAAGAAATTTAATTTTTAACTGAAATAAATGGGTGGGAATGTTGAGCTGAAAAGCTCTTCTGTACCTTTTGAAATCTAGGATAAGCACTAGACTGCTAACTTCAAGGTCAGCGGTTCAAACCCACGAACTGCTTTTCGGATACCCTATACAGGATTGGTTATACAGGGTCGCTATGAGTTGGAACCGAACCAAGGCACTTAACAACAACGACCCAGAGGAAGAGGAATCGAGTTGGATTTTATTCTGGTCTCTTCCTATCACAATAAATCTTCCATGGTATCTTTTCGGTACTGAGAAATCATTTTCTTCAAACCTCTCCAGGCCGCAGTTTACACTCACTCGGCCCACGGGGTTGAGAAGGAGGTTAGGGCGGGGAGTGTGGAGAGCAGGCATTTGCTATCCGGAGGTCGGAGGTGTCCATCCAGAAAGAGAAACCGATGGGAGAAGTGGAGGTACAGAAACTGGAAGCGAAGATACGCGGCTGGGACCGCGTCCCGTCTCCCCATTGCGGGAGTGTGTGGCGGGACAGTGGGAGGAGGTGACCGGCGTGGGCGGGACGCACATGGGCTCCACCCTCCCTGCACCGCCTTGGTTCCGCCTCCTCCACTTTCCTGGTCGCCTGCCGCTGCTACTTGGGTCCAAGTTGTGGCCGCAGATCCCGAGCCATGCGAGCTGCAGGCCAGAAGGCGCGCCCTTTGCTGGCGCTGTGGCTGCTGCTGCTGCTGGTCGGGAAACCGGGGTACTCCGCGAGCCCCTCTTCTCCTTCGGCTCCGCCACGCTTCAATGTGACCCTGGACACGGCCCCGGAGTTGCGTTGGCTGCCGGTGTTGCGGCACTACGACCCGGGCTTCCTGCGCGCCGCGGTGATGCGAATCATCGAGTGAGCGCGGGGCGCGGGACGGGACTACTATGCACCGGACGGGGCTACTGGGCACAAGTGGTCCAAGTTAGGATGCGAGAAAGCACAGAAGGGCACTGCCGAATGTATTTTAAACCGTGCCCTTTTTTCGGCTTCTTTAACCGGCCTATAAGGAGCTCTGGTAGCGTAGTGGTTACGAATCGGGCTGCGAACCACAAGGTCAGCAGTTCGAAACTACCAGCTGTTCCGCGGGAGAAAAATGAGGCGTTCTGCTCTGGTAAAGATTTACAGCCTCGGAAACCCTGTACGTGGTCGCTATGAGTCGGAACCGACTCTACGGCACACAGCCAGCCAGCCAACCGGCCTTTGGGGTGTGAAGCCGCGATGGGGACCAGACTCTGGGCAGCTCTCGGGTTGAGGATAATCTGGCAAATCTTGTTTTGCTTTCAGATTAGGTGTCACCAGTGGCACGCCCGTCTTGAGCTGTTTCGGATCAGGGGGGATGGGAGGTGGCTTCCCTGGTTGCTTCGCTACCGGGTAGGGGACGCAGCTCAATCCCACCCTGCTAGCCTAGAGGGCCTCTCAAACCCACCCATTGGGTCCATGCACCCTCGATTTACCTCCTAGACCCTGTGGATTCGGTGGTGCGAAACCTGAGCTGGGGGGAAACGGGAGGCGTTTAGCACTCACTTCTGACCTCTAATGGTGAACATTTAGGTCCCATGGCACATAACAACAACAACAGCTCTGCCAAACACACACGCACCCCACCCCCCTTCGATTTCAAAGTAGATAAAATATTCTCATGGGTTTTCATTTCTAGGGAGCACGTCCCCGAGTGGGTCCACGTGTTGATTGGAAAGATTTTAGGGGAACTGACGGGCTTTCTGCCGCAGCCCTTCATCGACGAGATCCGTGGCATGTGTGATGTCCTGAACCTCAGCTTGTCGGACTGCATCCTGGTCAACTTGGCCTACGAGTTCTCTGCGTGAGTGCCCCACGCTAGTACTATAGTGGGACTTGCCACGGAAAATTCTTGCCACATACGAGTGGGTGGAGGCATGTTTTCAGGGTGATAAGAATAGGGTGCCTAGAAACCTCCAACACTTTGCTTCACCTGGTAAATCTGAGCAACAGATCTGGAGCATCAAGAGAGAAAATAGATTCTCTAATCTCTGGTAGCGTAGTGGTTACCATCAGGCTGCTAACCTCAAGGTTGGTAGTTCGAAACTACCAGCTGTCCTCCGCAGGAGAAAGATGACGTTTTCTGCTCCTGTATGAATCAGAACCGACTTCGCGGTACTTAACAGCAACAATCTTAACATTAATGAGCTTTGGTAGCGTATTGGTTGCAAACCGCAATGTCAGCAGTTCAAAAATACCGCGGAAGAAAGACGAGACTTTCTGCTTCAGTAAAGATTTACAGTCTCGGAAACCCTGTACAGGGTCGCTATGAGTCGGAACCAACTCCACGGCACATAACCACCACCAATCTTAACATTGAGTTTTCCTCTAATCCAGGTAGCCCCCTACTTTCAAAACTCTGCTTGCAATGCATTCTTCCAGAAAGTTTTTGGACTTTTCTGCACCCTTTAGTTCAACCAGACACCCTCTAGCTTTATCAAAGCAATGCATTGATTCTTGTCTGGTTTTTATAGATGTACCCCTCTAGGACTGGGGACACAGGAAGAGCCAGTGTTTGGTATTGGGGAGAAGAAATGCTAGCATGCACCCAGAAGTGAGATGTGCAATGTGTGGTTGATCCCTGCAGAGTACCAAACCAATCCAGGGAGCCCTTTCTGGCTCATAGCAAAAAAAGACTAAATCTTTTTTTCCACTGGGTGACTGGTGAGTTTGAACAGCTGACTTTGTGGCTAGCAGTCGAACACAAAACCCACATCTTTAAATATTTATTGACTCGGAAACCCTATACAGGGTCGCGATGAGTCAGAACTGACTCCTGGGCATATCACCAACCAAGGAACAGCTGGTGGATTTGAATCACTCACCTTGCCATTAGCAATTCAGTGCTTATTCTACAGCGCCACACCAGGATACCTCCATAAAGACTAATTGTGGTTGTGTTCTGTTGTGGTTGTGTGACTCATAGCTACCCTGTGTAGGGTTTCTGAGGCTATCAATCTTTATGGGAGCAGGAAGCCTCATCTTTCTACCTCGGAAGGGCAGGTGGATTCAAACTGCTAACCTTGCAGTTAGCAGCCCAACATGTAGCCCACTATACCACCAGGAATCCTCTGTAAAGGTTGTTGGTGTTAAGAGGCCATGGAGTCAGTTCCCACTCATAGTGACCCTGTATACGGTTTCCGAGGAGCGGCTGATGGGTTTGAACCAAGACCTTGCAGTTCAAAAGTCCAGTGCTTATCATACAGCACCACACCATAACTCCCTATAAAGTTTACAGTGTTGGAAATCCCATGGGGCAATTCTTCTGTCACCTGGGGTCACTGTGACTCCAAGGCATGCAACAACAACAACAGTGAGCAAACTGGTTTCCAGGCACTAAGTGAACACACAGCTCCCTGAGGGAGATGTTATTCCCTGTTTTGTGATTTGGAAGCCACACCTCAGAGGGGTCAGGTAGATGGAGATGGTCAGAGTTGGTGCGAAGGCACAGATGTCTCATCTGTCCTCTGGGCTTTTGGACTATATTACACTAAAACAATTGGACATGACATGGAAGTATTCTTCTTTTGCCAGGTTTGAAAATTCATCTCTAAGGAGAGCTTCTGCAAACCTTACTTTAGCCTTTTTTTTTTTTTTTAAATTACTCCCCTGCCTGACATGAAATCTTGGAAGTAAAGGTCAGAAACTGTGGAATTAAAACCCGACTAACCATCTTTCTTTAAACAAACAAACAAAAAGTAATTTAAAAAAAATTGTGGTTTGGGTGAAAGTTTATAGAGCAAATTAGTTTTCCATTCAGGAATTTATAAACAGTTTGTTATGTATCATTTAGTTGCAATTTTCTCAATATAACAATATTCTTCCCTAGGCTTCCTCATATCCTTTCTTCTTTTTGGCCCTTTTTTGCCTTGTAAGCTTTGTTTTGAAGCAAATGCTGCCCTTTTGGTTACATATGGTTGAATTTTGGGGGCGGGGTTGGGGGGAGGGGAGCATGTTCCTCATGAATGTTATTGTTCATTTTATAGCCTAGCTGTTGTTTTGCTAAAAAGTGATCTCTGGGGATGTGTTCAGATCCAGGTCTAAAGGTGCCTAAGGGCCACAGTTTTGAAGGCTATATAAGGGCCATAGTCTTTGTTAGATCAGTAAGTCTGGTCTCATAGTTTTGAGTTTTGGTCTACTTTTTTATCTCACTCTGTGTAGAAACTTCTTGGAAGGAAGTGATAACCCTCTACTTCTTCTGGTCTCCAGGTAGTGGGGGCTCTGGTTCTTGTGGTCCAGTAGTTCTTAGGACTAATTGTTTCCTTGAGTCTTGGTTATCTTCATTCTTTGTTACTCTAGAGGGGGAAAGACCAATAGTTGCATCTTAGATGGCCACTTACTATAGGTCTCCAGTTGTTGCTCACCACAGTAGATGTAGAACATTGTCTTTGTGAACTATGTTGTTATTCCATTTAACCTAGATGTCCCCCAAGACTGCAGTTCTGAACCCCCAAACTTAGGGATTCATTCCCTCAAAGTGTTTGGTTATAACTAAGTTTTTATAACTTTGCCCCCTGTCCTGGCATGGCACTGTAGGATAAGCACTCGACCCCAAGGTCGGTGGTTCAGACTCACCAGCTAGTATTTGGAAACCCTGTACAGGGTCGCTATGAGTCAGAACCAACTCGATGTCACTTAGCAACAACAAAAAAATGCTCTACTCTATACCTGGATAAATTTACAGCATATACAACTATGTATGTAGAAATATCCTCTGCCAAATTTATGTAGAAGGATAAGTGAAAAAGCATTAGTGAAAAATCATAGATACCTTCCTTTATTGAACAAAATATCAAAATGTGAAACTCTTCTTCACTTAGGTCCATATCCTCCATCTAGATCTATACACTTCTGAGGGCATTGTCTCCATTTCTCTAACCCTTCCCCAGAGAATTCTGTGCTCTTTGATCATTTTGTGCTGACTTCCTCCTTATTTATATCACCTTTCCTTTCATCTACACTAATAACATGTCTACTGAAGTGGTGCTGTAAGATAAACACTGGACCACAAGATTGGTTTGAACCACAAGGCTGGTGGTTCAAACTCACCAACTGGTTCTCAGAAACCCTATACAGGGTCATTATCAGTCGGAACTGACTCAGTGGTACTTAACATAGCTCTAGTTAGTGATTTTCCCCTCCCATCCCTGGTAACCATCAAAGACAGTTTCTTTCTATGTGTAACTCTTTTCTCAATTCTTTTTAAGAACAATCTCATAAAACCTGTGTCCTTTTGTGACTGCCTTATTTTACTCAGCATAATGTCCTCTAGGTTCATCCATGTTATGAGTTGTTTTGCAGACTTGCCAGTTATTCTTCAACATTGCATAGTATTCCATTGTGTTTATGTACCATGATTTATTCATCCATTCACCCATTGATGGTCACTTAGATTGTCTTCATCTTTTTGCTATTATGACTAATGCTCAATGAACATGGATGTGAATATGAAGAGCTTAACAAAAATTATGAAAAATTCCATTATCTTTTAATTGCATGCTTCCATGAATTTAGTAAGATTTCCTCACACATCTATTTGTGTCATCGCTCTTATTTTTGTAGAATATGTACCTAGTAGCGGGATTGCTGGATTAGACGGCATTTCTATGAGAACTTCAAAAAGTTCATGGAAAAACTCCTGTATCTTTTAACTCCGTTTTTCTACCTTTTTTTTTTTGTAGCTCCCTCATATTTCTAACTTCTTAAGAATATGCCATACTATTTTTCATAGTGGTTGTACCATTTTATAGCCCACCAGCAATATTTGAGAGTTTCAGTCTCCAGGCTTCTTTGCTAGCATTTGCTGTTTTCTGTCTCTTTGAACTTTTATTGCTAGGGTGAGTGATACCTCACTGTTGTTTGGAGCTCTGGTGGTGCAGTGGGTAAAATAATTGGCTGTGGTTTGAACCCACCAACCACTCTTGAAGGGAAATGATGAGGCAGTCTGCTTCCGTAAAATTTACAGTCTTGGAAACTATTAGTTCTTCTTTGTCCTATAAAGTTATTGTGAGTTGAAATTGACTTAGCAGCACTGGGATAAAATGGCCAATGAACACAAACATTTCGTTATATGTTTGTTAACCGCCTAAATGTCATCTGTTCATGTCTTCTGCCCATTTGTAATTGGAGTCTTTTGTGTTTTGTTTTTTTGCTGTTGCAGTATTGAAGTTTTCTCTACATTTTAGAGATAAGTCCTTTGTCATATACATCGCTGTCAATTTTTTCCCCCAATCTATGGGTTTCGGTTTTATACTTTTGGAGAAGTCTTTTGATGTGCATTAAGTGTTCAGTTTTTAGGAGGTCCCAGTTGTCCAGTGCAAAAATGCTGGGCAGGCAGTGTGTGACCACCTCTGATTACACAAGGAAGAAGAAGAGTCAAACTCCACATCAACCCAAGACTGATTTTGAGGAGGCAGAAGTCAGACATGCCTTTCCCCTCCAACCTTCTTTAAAAGATTCTGGCACCAACCATCCATCCCACAGCACTCTACTTGTCTATTGGGTTTCATAACCCATTGCAGTGACTGCATAGAACTCACAGACTATACTCACGATCATGGAGTTCATTAGGGAAGTTGGTGGTGGTGGTGGTAGTGTGCTGTGGAGTCGGTTCCGACTCATAGCGACCTGTATAGGGTTTTCTAGACTGTAAATCTTTACGGGATTAGAAAGCCTCATCTTTTTCCCATGGAACAGCTGGTAGTTTCAAACTGCTAACTCATAACCACTACTCTACCAGAGCTCCTTATTAGGGAAGTTAACAGGGTACAATTCAGGATCAGAAACTACTCAGGATACAGCAGTGCTCTGGGAAGGAGCGCCTCTTCTCAGCCGTAGCACAGCAGGCCT
>NW_006408687.1:5076442-5077602 GCF_000296735.1 Chrysochloris asiatica | reverse complement strand
AAGGTGGAGGGTCAGAAAAAAAGAGGAAGACCCCTAACAAGATGGCTCAGCCAGGTGGCTTCATTGATGGACTCAAGTGTGGCAGCAGTAGTGAGGTTGGCCCAGGATCGGACATTGTTTTATTCTGCTGTGCATGGGGTCGCTATGAGTCAGTTCCGACTCGATGGCACCTGACAACAACAACAACAAGTTTGTCCATATTTTTTCTTTGATGATAGTTATAGTTTTAGTTTTACGTTTAGGTCTTTGATTCATCGTCAGGTAGTTTTTGTGTGTATGGTGTAAGGTAGGAATCTTGTTTCATTTTTCTGCAAATAAACATTGCTTTGTCAACTCCAGTTGTCAAAGAGACTCTTTCCTCCCTCTCATGAATTTCTGCCCTTTATTAAAGATGAAAGGATTTACTTCTGGGCTCTCAGGTATATGTGTATGTTGTACCTGTACCAGGCTGTTGTGATATAATTGCTTAGTAGGTTCTAAGATTTGAAAATATGAGGTCTTCTACATTGTTCTTCTTTTAATAGACTTTATTTTTTTAGCAGAATTTTAGGTTTACAGAAAAATTGTTCAGAAAGTAAAGAGTTTTTATATCCATTTGTTTTTTCCTAACTATAAAAGTGACGTTGTTAGCTATTATTGTTGTTGTTAAGTGCCGTTGAGTCAATTCCAACTCATAATAACCCTGTACAGGGTTTCCAAGGAGCAGCTGGTGGGTTTGAACTACCAACTATGTGGTTTGCAGTCCAGTGCTGATCCTACAGTGCCACACCAGGAGTCCATTAACCATTATAGAAAAGTAGAAAATATAGAGAAGTAAATAGAAGAACACTAACTGTAATCTTGCCACTAAGGAATGACCATCCTATGGAATAAAATCTTGCAAGTGGCCATGCAAGGTACAAACAGTTGGTCTTTATTCACCTGGAGCAGGAGAAGAAGAGAGTCAGGAGTAGGAAGAGGATATTGAATGTGGGGCTAATGGCCTCGATGAACAGCTTCCTCCTTTGCCCTGAGACCAGAACTAGATAGTCCTCAGCTACCATTACTGAACGTTTGGATCAAAGATTCCATATTAGAATCCTGATCAAAAGTGGGGAAATTCAGAACAGAATTTCAAATTCTCATAGACTCCAGACTTCCTGAAACCATAGAGTGTGGAT
>NW_006408687.1:5061752-5072637 GCF_000296735.1 Chrysochloris asiatica | reverse complement strand
GCGAAAGCTGGACAGTGAATAAGGAAGACTGTAGAAGAATTGATGCTTTTGAGTTATGGTGTTGGAGGAGTATATTGAAAGTGTCATGGGCTGCCAAAAGAACCAATAGATCCGTTTTGGAAGAAGTGCAGCCAGAGTGCTCCTCAGAGGCCAAGATAGCCAGACTTTGTCTCTCATTCTTCGGACATATTGTCAGGAAGGACCAGTTGCTGAAGGAGGATATCATGTTTGGTAAGGTGGAGGGGCAGAGAAAAAGAGGAAGACCCCCCAATGAGATGGATTGGCCAAGTGGCAGCATCAGTGGATTCAAGTGTGGCAACAGTAGTGAGGTTGGCCCAGGATTGGGCAGTGTTTCATTCAGCGGTGCATAAGATTGCTATGGGTCGGTAGAGAATCGATGGCACCTAACAACAACAACAATTCTCTGAGAATATTTAATATTATGTGAAAAATATTACATAGAGAATTGGATATAGCTATATAATATTTTTCACATAAAATTAAATATTGTCAGAGAATATAGACATTTACTTTGTTTTAATAAGCCTTGCCCTCCTTTCCTCAAAATATTTCTTCCCAACTGCGAATTCTTGAAGGATCCTGTTCTCTTATCAGTTCTATGCAAGAAGCTCAAAAGGGGAGGGGAGGCAGGGAGGAGAGAGAAAGTGATCCAAACTCTTAAAGAACTGATCATTCTCTTGAGGAAACATTTGTGGAACAGAGTGGTCAATGCCATTGCATTTATTCTGAGAAATTTCTAAACAGGAGTGGTGACCTGGAACTAGCTTTTAATAAGGTGTTAAATGGAATAGCTACAGCCAAGCAGAGGACTAAGCCAAGTTCCATGGTCTAGCTGAGCCCAGATGGGTCCCTGTTTCTCTTAGGATATAGATTAAGGATGAAACTCTGATTCTGTATGTTTGTGATGCTTTGTATGTTAAGGGCAAATATTTACTAACACAGAGTGACCGCAGAGAGTTGTGTTCAGTTGTAGTTGTCATCTCGAATTCATATTCCTGTATATGTGCTATGGCATATGTGTCAGTTATGAGAAAGAAAAACTGTTTAACTTGTCTTAAAAGTGAAATTTTTATTTTTCTTTATTCATTCTGGACCCTCTCCTTTTCTCAGATTCTGCACCAGTATTGTGGCTCAAGATTCCAAAGGCCACATTTTCCATGGCCGGAATCTGGATTATGCTTATGGAGATATTTTACGCAACTTAACCGTGGATGTGCAGTTCATCAAGAATGGACAGGTATAGTTCGGACAGTATAAGATACAAAGATCATTTGGATGAGCTGCTAACTAAAGTATGTTGTCATTGTAGGGCATAGACACCTGGAAACCCCCTGGGAAAACAGAATCTGGATAATGATTTATATTGATAACTGTTATAGGAAGAAAGGTCATTTGTATTGTTGAACATTACTTGAAGAACTCACTCAGTTGTCCTTAGGGAAGTCTCCTTTGGGGTATCACCAGTCTTCCACTTATTACACTGAGTCAGCCCTTTTCTGTTTGCCCATGTTCCAGGCTGGACCTGGAGACTGGGTAGTACAAAGGGTGGTGTTACTGTTTGGGGCTGTCAAGTCAATTTCAACTCATAGTGACCCCATGTGACAGAGATAGAAATACTCCATGGGGTTTCTTAGGCTGCAGTCTTTACAGTGGCAGATCGTTAGGTCTTGTTTCCATAGAGACACTGGTGGTGGAGGTGGTGGTGGTGGTGGTAGTAGTGTGCTGTGGAGTCGGTTCTGATTTATAGCGACCCTGTATAGGGTTTCTGAGGCTGTAAATCTTTATGGGAGCAGAAAGCCTCATCTGTCTCCCGCATAATAGCAGGTAGTTTCAAACTGCTGACCTTGAGGTTAGCAACTCAACTCATAACCATTACTCTATCAGAGCTCCTTGTGGAGTCGTTGTTGTTGTTATTGTTAGGTGCCATTGAGTTGGTAACGACTCATAGCAACCTTATGCACAGCAGAACAAAACACTGCTGGCCCAACTTCACTATTGTTGCCACACTTGAGCCCATTGATGCTACCACTTGGCCAATCCATCTCGCTGGGGGTCTTCCTCTTTTTCTCTGACACTGCACCTTACCAAACATGATATCCTTCTCCAGTGATTGGTCCCTCCTGACAATATATCCGAAGTATGAGAGACGAAGTTTGGCCATCCTGGCCTCCACGGAGTACTCTGGCTGCACTTCTTCCAACACACATCTGTTGGTTCTTTTGGCAGCCCAAGGCACTTTCAATATTCTCCTCCAACACCGTAACTCAACTGCATCAATTGATCTACAGTCTTCCTTATTCACTGTCTAGCTTTTGCATGCATAGTAGGTTATTGAAAATACCATGGCTTGGGTCAGGCGCACCTTAGTCTTCAAGCTGACATCTTTGCTCTTCACCAATTTAAAAAGGTCTTGTGCAGCAGATTTGCTCAGTGCAATACGTCATTTAATTTCTTGACTGCTGCTTCCATGAGTGTTGATAGTTGATCCAAGAAGAATGAAGTCGTTGACAACTTCAATCTTTTCTCCATTGATAAGAACGTTGTTTATTGGCCCAGTGGTGAGGATTTTTGTTTACTTTACGTTGAGATGCAATCCATACCAAAGACTGCTCTTCATCAGTAAATATTTTAAGTCTTCACTTTTAGCAAGCAAGGCTGTATCATCTGCATATCGCAGGTATTTAATGAGTCTCCACATTTTTCTTCATATAACGCAGCTTCTCAAATTATTTGCTCAACATACAGGTTGAATAAGTATGGTGAAAGAATACAACCTTGTTGCACACCTTTTTAAATTTTAAATCATTCAGTGTTCCTATGTTCTGTTCGAACAACTGCCTCTTTGTCCATGTACAGATTCCTCATGAGCACAATTAAGTGTTCCGGAATACTCATACTTCGCAGTGTTGTCTGTAGCTTGGCATGATCCACACAAGCGAAAGCCTTTGCATAGTCAATAAAGCACAGGTAAACGTCCTTCTGGTATTCTCTGCTTTCAGCCAAGATCCATCAGACATCAGCAATGATATCCCTCGTTTCATGCTTCTTCTGAATCAGTCTTGAACCTCTGGAGAGTCTCTGTCAATGTATGTATGTAGTCGATTCTGAATTACCTTTAGTAAAACTTTACTCGCATGCGATATCAAAGAGATTGTCTGATGATTTCCACATTCTGTTGGGTCACCTCTCTTTGGAATGGGTAAAAATATGGATCTCTTCCAATCAGTCAGCCAGATAGTTGTCTTCCAAATTTCTTGGCAGAGATGAGTGAGTGCCTCCAGTGCTGCCTCACTTTCTTGAAAGATTTCAATGTTTATTCCATCAATTCCAGGTGCTTTGTTCTTTGCCAATTCCTTCAATGAACCTTGTATTTTCTCCTTCAGTATCATTGGCTCTTGATCATATTCTACCTTTTAAAACGGTAGAACATTAACCATTTCCATTTGGTACAGTGACTCCATATTCCTTCCTTGCTTTCTGCATCATTCAGTAATTTGCCCAGAGAATCCTTCAATAATAAAAGCCAAGGCTTCAATTTTTTCTTAAGTTCCCCCAGCTTGAGAAATGCTGAGTGTGTCCTTCCCTTTTGGTCTTCTGACTCCAGATCTTTGCACATTTTGTTGTAATATTTGGCTTTATCTTTTCGAGCTGATCTTTGAGCTGATCTGAGCCATTAGGTTGGTTCAAATATCAACGTTTCAGTTAGCAGCCAAACGTTTATTTAAGCATTGCACCACCAGGGCTCCTTGTACAAAGGCTAATCTGTAATGCCGCTTAATTTTGTAGGCTGGTAGACCTAGGTTTGATTCCTGCTTCTGTCACTTCCTTTGTGAACCTAGGATATTATTTACTCCTCTTTTGGAAACTATTGCACAAGGAGGTTAATACCATAGAGTGAATACTTTACTGAGATGAATAGGAATCAAGTAGACTGCAGTAGGTTATTGAGAGAGTTATAAAGTTTAAAGAAGGTAATCATGTGGTTGAAGTTCAAGAAAAGGTGACCAAATAACAAATGGTCTTTTACTTTACAAAGAAGTCCAGGTGGCTCAGTGGGTTAAGCATTGGGCTCTAACCTAAAAGTTCTCTGTTTGAATCCAGTACCTGCTCCTCAGTAGAAAAACAAGGCTGTCTGCTCCTGAAGGATTACAACTTTGGGAACCTTGTGGGGTAGTTTTACTCTGTCCTGGTGTTGAGTTGTAGGATCAGCACTGAACTGCTAACTGCAGGGTCAGTCATTCAAATCCACCAGCCTCTCTTTGGAAACCCTACGTAGGGTCACTATGAGTTGGGATCAAGTTCACAGCAGTAGGTTACACTCTTCAAACATACTTGACCTACACCACACTCTTGCGTATGATCTTTAAAGCATGTACTTTTCATTTTGTCTTCAATACCGTCTCTCTAAGTTTATATCCTAATATATGTTGCTGTCATACCTATAGTCAGTGTTCATTGAATACAAAAACCACGATATCACTGTGAAACAGAATACAGATTGATTTAGACTTTGGGGGGCCTTATTTAATGACTCCTGGTGTGGCACTGTGGGATCAACACTGGACTGCAAACCAGAAGCTCTACAGTTCAAACCCCCCATGCTCCTTGAAAGCCC
Organism: Chrysochloris asiatica; assembly: GCF_000296735.1. Taxonomy (NCBI): domain Eukaryota; kingdom Metazoa; phylum Chordata; class Mammalia; order Afrosoricida; family Chrysochloridae; genus Chrysochloris; species Chrysochloris asiatica. The sequence goes on along the minus strand of NW_006408687.1, from coordinate 5,068,001 downwards.
GATACAGGGTCACTGTGAATTGGAATCGACTTGATAGCACTTTACAGCAACAACAACATTTAAGCACAAGGAGACCCACAGTTGCTCCTGCAGAAGAAAGATGTGGCAGTCCTCACCTGTAAACATTAGAACTTTGGAAACTCCATGGGGCAGTTCTACTCTGTCCTGTAGGATCGCTGTGAATCAAAATAGACACAAATGCAACCTGTTAGGCTTTATTTAAGGACAAGAAATCAATTTTGTTTCTTTCCGAATTTACTGATTGACTGTCAAATAGTAAAGACTCATTTGTTAAGTAGTTGGCCATCTGTTTTGACAAGTGAAAACTTTTTCTCATAAAAATTTAAACAATTCAGAAATATTTAAAGTGAAAACTTTTTCTTTCTCAATGTTATTTTTTTTTCAGTCTCCTTTGTTAGTGATTTGGCTTATTATAGCTAAGCATTTGCTTTAAAAAAATTTAAGTGGTAGTAATGACAATATAAATGCATAATAAATTCTGGAAGAAAATAGGTAGAAATATGAATGATCACTATTAATGGGTAATAAAATAGTAGATTACTTTAATTTACTATTTTAAGCTTTTATCCATATTTTACAAGGAGCATATATACTGGGGTTTTTTTGTTTGTTTTTTTTAAGGTTTTTATTGTGGATTGAGTGAAAGTTTTCAGGGCACATCATCAGTTTCACATTCAAACATTCATATACCTTGTTTCATTACATTGATTATAATCCCCTCCACATACCATCAGTTAACAGAGTTTCTCTCTATCCTCTTTAGCTTTTCATATATACTGTTTTAAATAGACAAAAGAATAAATGCAGAAAAAATAAACGAATTGTTCTCTCTAAAGCTGACTCTAATTAATTAATAGTTACTAGGGAGCTCTGGTAGTGTAGTGGTTACGAATCGCGCTCTGAACCTTAAGGTCAGCAGTTCGAAACTAGCTAGATGTTCCATGGGAGAAAGATGAGGCTTTCGGCTCCAGTAAAAATTAACAGCTTCAGAAACTCTGTACAGGGTCGCTGAGTCGGTTCCGACTCCATGGCACATAATGACCACCACCACCACCTCATTCATTTCTGGGGCTCCCAGGAGAAGTAACCTATTGGGGTGGCTTTACTCTAAGTGCTCATCGTATTATTTCTGAATCAGGTCAGTTCACATTGGGTCTTTCTCCCAAGAGCCCATAGCCAATAAATTGCTTTTCTGAATTAAGAATAGATTATTCACAAAATACTCTATAAGTATTTTCATACACATGATCTCACTTGATCCCCACAGCTGTCCTGTGAGGCAGACACAAGTTAATGTTTTCGTCCTCATTTTCCAGAAAAGAAGTCTGGACTTTAGACTGACTGGTCCAGATTCTGTAGCCGTGGTGTGACAGAAACAGGACTAGAATCTGTATACTCTTAATAGCTTACTTTTTCAATGTTGTTGTAAAATGCCGTTGAGTTGATTCCAACTCATGGCAACCCTGTATAGGGTTTCCAAGGAGTGGCTGGTGAGTTTGAACCACCGTTCTCATGGTTCAAACCAACCTTGCGGTCTAGTGTTTATCCTACAGCACCACACTAGGACTCCTCTTTTTCAATCTTGGCTTTAATTGGACAGTAAATTAGAGCCCCATGTTATAACTAAGGTTTGTTTTTGGTGATTGATTTGGCAGAGATATTTGGAAAAATAAACAGAAATAAAAACAGTTTTCAATAGGTGCAAGATAATATATCTTAGACATTATATTTTATAATTATTTATAGTCCTGGTGTGGCACTGTGGGTTAATGCGCCAGACTGCAAAGCCATTTAAACTGCAAGGTCGGCTGTTCAAGCTTACCAGCTGCTCTTCGGAAACCCTATACAGGGTGGCTATGGGTCAGAATTGACTCGACGGCACTTAACAACAGCAATTATAAAATTATTGGAAACAGAAGTACGATCGCATTATTTTAATAATTTTAATTTGTTCAGCCCTTCAAGAATGACATGAATATAGGGATCAGTGCGTTATGCAAATGATGTGGTCATGTCATTACATTATGTAAGGATTTAGGAGTGAGACAGGGTGGAGGCAGATTTTACTGCCATGATTGAAGATGGGACGTGTGTTCAGGTGAATCTGGAGGGGAAGGTCCTTTGTAAAAGTAAAACCACTATGTTCTTCCTTGTAATGTAAAAAATCTCATTGCTGTCAAGATGATTCTGATTCTTAGCAACACTGTAGGACAATGTAGAACTGCTCCATAGGGTTTCCAAGAGCTGATGCCATCCATGTTTTTGTCCCATGGAGCAGCTGGTGGGTTTGAAGAGCTGAGCACTTAACCACTGCACCACCAGGGCTCCTTGGAAGGTTGTTATTGTTGTTAAATGCCATCAAGTCAGTTCCAATTCATAGCAACCCTGTATAGGGTTTCTGAGGAGTAGCTGGTGGTTTGAACTGCTGACCTTGTGGTCCAGTTCTAATCCTACAGTGCCACACCTTGGAATGCAGCCACCTTAAATTATTTTACAACCAGATGATAGATCAATAATTAAACAGAAAAGCTTTCTGACTTTCAGATTCTATTTTCTAAGTGAAAATATTAACCTAGGTCTGTACATGTCCTCCTCCCCACCAAAATCATAGTAACCTTTTTGAACATTATAAACCAGTCTCTGTACTAAGTATTTCTTTAAAAAATAAAATCAGTGTCCGAAATGACTGATGAAGAGTTTGATTTTTCTCCTAGGGTTATATAGTGATGCCTTGCAATCACTGGAGCTTGTTATCCTGATTTAAAGTGGGGGTAATTGTGAAGATTAAATTAAGTAATATACAGAAAATTTTTACAACATTATTATTGTTGATAAGCAGTCTCATTTATTTCTCTATACTTTACAGGAATTTATAAGGTTATTAAATAACAACAACATACCCAAGTCACCCAGCACAAGTTAAATCAGTTCATTTGCTTCCTTTGTGAGGGGGCTTTTTAACCCTTTGCATGCCTGATGCATCTCTTTGGCAGTCTGGTGAAACCTATGGATTTTTGTCTCTTCTGAGATGTTTCATTAACACACACACACGCAAAAATACACATGGTTGCAAAGAAAGTCAGTTATGTTGAAATATAACCCTTTCAATATTGCAAATATGTGTTCTTAATGCATTAAATAGTAAGATTAAGCAACAGGTGTAATTGTTGTTGTTGTCAGGTGCCATTGAGTCGGAACCGACTCATAGCGACCCCATGCACAGCAGAACGAAACAATGTCTGATCCTGGGCCAACCTCACTACCGCCGCCACACTTGACGCCATCAATGATGTCACCTGGCTGATCCGTCTCATTGGGGGTCTTCCTCTTTTTCTCTGACCCTCTACCTTACCCAGCATGACATCCTTCTCCAGCTACTGTTCTCTCCGGACAATGTGTCCAAAGTATGAGAGACGAAGCCTAGCCATCTTGGCCTCCAAGGAGCACTCTTCCAACACACAGATCTATTGGTTCTTTTGGCAGTCCGTGGCACTTTCAGTATTCTCCTCCAACACCACAACTCAAAGGCATCAATTCTTCTACGATCTTCCTTATTCACTATTCAGCTTTCGCATCAATATGAGGTTATTGAAAATACCATGGTTTGGGTCAGGCGCACCTTAGTCCTCAAGCTGACAATACTTCAATACTTTAAAAAGTTCCTCTGCAGCAGATTTGCCCAATGCAATATGTCCTCTGATCTCTTGACTACTGCTTCCGCGAGTGTTGATAGTTGATCCAAGAATCATTTCAGGATATTGATAAACATGAATAATGTTTCAAGCACTGCAGCCATTGCTGTATTTCTGAGAGTAGCTGCGGTTTCTGCTGGTGACAGAAACCACAGGCACTGCTGTTACTACATGGTTGTTGCATGCATTCTTACTGCTGCTAAGTGCATTTGAGTTGATTCTGACTCACAGCAACACTGCATAGGGTTTCCAAGGAGCAGCTGGTGGGTTTGAACTGCTGACCTTGTAGTTACCACTCTAGTGCTTATCCTACAGCACCATATAAGCACTCTGCATTTTTAATGTTGTTGTTAAGGGCCATCAAGTTGTTTCCAACTCATATCGACCCTGTATAGGATTTCTGAGGAGCATCGGGTGAGTTTGAACCACCAACCTTGCAGTCTAGTGCTTATTCTACAACACCACATAAATTTTTGTTAATGGTTAGTGAACTAGAGATATGTTTTTTATTCTCATCCAAGGTCGCCAATCTACTGAATTCTATCCATGGGCCTCCAAGGTTAAAAATTTATATTCTGAAAGTCTGTGTCAGAGATTCTATTCTATTACATTAAGGAGCTCTGGTAGCGTAGTGGTTATGAATCGGGCTGCGAAACGCAAGTTCAGCAGTTCGAAACTACCAGCTGTTCCATGGGAGAAAGATGAGGCTTTCTGCTCCTGTAAAGATTTACGGCCTTGGAAATCCTGTACAGGGTCGCTATGAGTCGGTTCCGACTCCATGGCACAGAACCACCACCACCACCACCATTCTATTACATTGGAACTTATTTTTTAAAAATGCACCAGATTTGTGGGGTAAAACAGATCCTTGCAATGTGTATTTGGTTGAAACAGTAAAATGCTGCTTTGTTTCTTGATTTCAGATTGCATACACAGGAACCACTTTTCTTGGCTATGTAGGACTGTGGACCGGTCAGAGTCCACACAAGTTTACAGTTTCTGGCGATGAACGAGGTAATCAAAGCAAACTTGCCAGCCCTGTAGCCTTATCCCTGTTCAATTCTTTCCAAGTCCTTTATTCCCTTACCTGCTACACTGCTTTACTTATGGGGCAGCAACTTCCATTCCAGTGGGGAGAAATAAGGAGCAAACACATAAATGATAGAGAGGATTCCGGATAGTAATGAGTGCTATAAAGGAAGTAAAAGAAAATGTGATCTGGAGTCAAGGAAGGGGTGGGTTGGTCACTAGAGGTAGAAGGTCGGGGACAGCCTGACCCATGAGATCCTGGAGCAATTTTTCAGAGGTTTGGGGAAGACCATTCCTGGTGGAAAGAACAGGGGTAGGAAGAAGGATGGTAAGTTCCAGAAACAAAATAAAGGCCCATGTGACTACAGCATGGAAAAAGTGACATTAGCGGTGGAGAGAAAAGCGGAGGCCTGATCATTCTGGGCCACAGTGAGGAGTTTGGATGTAATTTTCAGTGTCATGGAAGTTATAGGAGTGTGTTTGTCTAGGAGTGGCCAGCTCTGATTTCTATTTTGAACTAATCAAGATGGAAGCAAGAGTCAACTAGTAAGTTATTGCAGTAATCTAAGGATACACTCGTATGATGTTGTATGGAAACAATATGTGCATATCGCTTTGCAGTACTTTGTGTACTTCTTCACATGTTTTCTCCATGCTGGGTGCCATCAGGTTAATTCTGACTCATAGCAACCAACTGCCCCAGTTTTCTTATGGCACTGGGTTTGGTTTTTAGTCTATGCCTCATGGAACGGGGTAGATTTGAACAGCCAATATTTCAGTTAGCAGATGAATGCTTAATTATTGCACCCCAAGGGCTCCTGTTTTCTCATTAGACCCTCACCATATTCTGGTTACTCGGGCACAGCTGATGAGACCAATCCCATTCATTATACAGAGAAGGAAATCAATGACATGGGAGTCCCTGGGTGGAGCAAATGGTTAATGTGCTTCGCTATTAATCATAAGGCTGTAGATGCAACCCAGAGGCCCCTTGAAAGAAATGCCTGGTGATCTGCTTCTGAAAAATCAGCTGTTGAAAACCCTATAGAACATAGTTCTACTCTGAAACATAGGACCACAACAAGTTGGATGGTGTTGGTGGAGGCAGTTCTCTGAGTACTAGCCCAGTGGCCCTGTTGTGGCAAGGAACACTGTGCAGTCCCACAACATGTGGGAAATCCAGAGATATGCATACTCTTGTCTCTGACCTCAAAAACAGGCAGTTGGTAAAGGAGAACGACACGTCCGCAAGGACTATCTTAAAGTGTAGTTTGGCTGTCTAATTAATGCCTTGGTTCCTCTGTTTGGTTTAGTCGTATCTCGCTTGCTACTTTAAGGCTTTACGAAATATGAGTTCATATCTGTGTCAATGCAGCTGGTTCTCTATCCTAAGACATGTCGTCAGCATTTTCTCAAATATCAGCTGTGAGATTGGTTCTCAACCAGGGACCCAAATCATAGCGCTACCATTACTAAAAATTTTAACAGAATATCTGTAAACATATAT
>NW_006408687.1:5051540-5061482 GCF_000296735.1 Chrysochloris asiatica | reverse complement strand
TTGCTACGAAATGTCTACTTTTACATTTCCAACCCTCACAATCAGTCCTGATAAAAATTATTCACTATTGTATCACAAGAGACCCATCTGCATTTCATTTCATCAGCCTCGCCTAGACAGATTGGATAATACTCAGTGGAGATTCTACCTTCCTCCACGCCCTCTGGATCTAGGTTCCCTCTTGAAAGCTTGTGAGCCAGTCACTTCTTGCCTTTGTAGCCCCCCCATTTTGGGTAGCCAATGTCCAAGTTGCCCATCCCTGTCTACTCTGTGTATGGAGAGGTGGGAATGATCCTTGTTGTAAAGATTTGTTCCCTCTTTTGAGCTACTGAAACATGTATATTTATTAAAAAGTCTTTTGTTTTTGTCATTTTGCAATCCAAACTGTTTGACCAACTGATTAGTAGAACCTAAGGTGTGTGCCGCTTAAACACAGCTAGGTTAATGTATATCATTGAGTATAATATTAAAGAAATACTGTCACATTGCTTTAAAAAAATATTTTGCTGTTGTTGTTGAGACTATATATGGCAAAACATACATCTGCTCAACAATTTCTATATGTACAATTCAATAGCATCAATTACATTCTTTGGGTTGTGCAATCTTTCTCACCCTCCTTTTCTGTGTCATTCCTCCCACATTAATATAAACTCTCTGCCCCTAAAGTTCCTATCTAATCTTTTGAGTTGTTGTCACTTTGATCCCATATGCCACTGCCATCGAGTCTATTCTGACCCATGTTGTTGTTGTTGTTAAGTGCCTTCGAGTCGGTTCCGACCCATAGCGACCCTGTACAGGGTTTCCGAGGGTGTAAATCCTTACGGGAGTAGAAAGCCTCATCTTTCTCCCGCGGAGCAGCTGGTAGTTTCGAACCGCTGACCTTAAGGTTCGCAGCCCGATTCGTAACCACTACGCTACCAGAGCTCACTCATAGTGACCCAATATAGGGTTTCTGAGACTGTAAATCTTTACGGGAGCAGACAGCTTAATTTTTTTCTTGAGGAGGCTGGTGGATTTGAGTTGTCCATCTCATAGCAGCTAGATGCTTATTTTATTCCACAGCCTTACCAGGGCTCCTTTTGATCCCATGTAGATAATTCTTAAAAGAGCTAAGTTGCCCAAGGCAGACGCTCTCTTTTTTTTTTTTTTTTACTAGTTAAGCTAAACTGTTGTTTGGTTTCAAGAGGACTTTAGGGAATATTTTTGGTTTGAGATTAAAAAATGATATCAGGACAATAGTTTCCGGTGTTCATTCAACCTCTGTGGCCTCAGAAAGTCTGGAGTCCATGGGAATTTGAAATTGTGTTCTGCATTCTCTCCCTTTTCATAAGGATTCCTCAGTGGAGTCTTTGTGCAGAATGTTCAGTAACAATGGCCAGGCACCATCCAATTCTGGTCTCATAGCAAAGGATGCAATTGTTCTTGGCAACAATTAACCATACATTCCAAGCCCTGGTGCGGCGCTCTAGGATAAGCACTGGACCGCAAGGTCAGTTTGAACTGCAGGTGACTCACCGGCTGCTCCTTGGAAACCCTATACACAGTCGCTATGAGTCAGAACCAACTCAACGGCATTTGACAACAACAACAACAACATTCCTGACCCTGCTTCATCCTCTTGCTCCAGACAAATAGAGACCAATTGTTGTGCCTTGGATGGGTGTTTGTAAGCTTTTATGACTTTGGAAAGTAGGAGGTAGAACAGAAAGACAAACATGATATTAGCTCAACAACTGGGTTGTTCCATGAAACCATGACCCTAACCCTCCAAATATTGGAACCAAATATCATAAGGTGCTATATTTTCTCCATTGTTGTAAATATGTATCACACAGCTTCTGCCAATTTAACTTTTTACAGGTCCACACTAGTTTTCAAAGATTTTTAAAGGTTTTTTTTAACCTTATTTGAATCAAAGCTAGTTATATTTCAGTCTGCTTCCGTTGAGTTAGAATACCTGAATAACAAGACAACATCTCTTGGTTACTAGAAACAATTAAAAAATTGTTCGTGGCATTGGTTACATTTTTCACAATATGTCAATGTTCTTATTATTTCTTTTCTGGAGTCCTGGCATGATGCCGTAGGATAAGCACTCGAACTCAAGGTCAGTTTAAACTGCAAGTTCAGCGGTTCAAAGTCACCAGCCTTCCCTTGGAAATCCTATACAGGATTGCTATGAGTCAGAACCAATTTGATAGCACTTAACAACAACAACACAGTTAGAATACCTAAATAACAAGGCAGCCTCTCTTGGTTAATAGACACAATTAAGAAATTGTTCTGTGGTAATTGTTACATTTTCCACAATATGTCAACATTCTTACTATTTCTATTCTGGTTCTTTTCCATGAATGTAGTTTCCCTGTCCCTTCCACCCTTACCTTCTCATCTTTGCTTTAGGGTAACTGTTGACCCTTTGATCTCACATAGATAACTTTATTTTTAAAGAAACACAGTATTCGCAGGTGATAGTGTTCATTTCATGAGCCAATATGTTATTTAGATGGAAGGTGTCCTCCGGCAGTGGTTTCAGTTCAAAGGTTAAAGGGTATTTCAGGGTGGTAGTCTTAGGGTGCCCTCTAGTCTCAACTGCAAAGACCAGTAAGTTTGGCTTTTTAAAAAGAATTTCAGTTTGTTCTACATTTTCCTCAGTTTCTACCTGGACCATCTATTGTTGATAGTAGTAGCTAGACACCATCTGTCTCTGCTGATCTCAGATGAGGCTGTGGTTTGTGTAGACTAGCTGCTTCTTTGAGTCTTTGGTTTCCTTCTTTTTCACCCCAGTTATCTAAGATGGTCACTTATATATAAGCTTTTAAAACCTCTAACACTACTCATCAAACTAAGATATAGAATGTAAACTTTATGAACTATGTTATGCCAATTGACTGAGTTGTCCCGTGAGATTGTGGTCCAAAGCCTTTAAGCCCAGTAAACAATCTTGTGAGGTGTTTGTTTATGCTTAGGAAGTATCCAGCACTATGCCCCTATGTGATTTATTATACTTATGAATATGTATGTAGCATACACGTACATACCTACACACACACCTATACATGTACCTTCCTGTACACATTTATGCATATATATTTAGCTATGTAGCCACACGTATTTTTTGGTTGTTATTACTGTTCTTGTAAAATTATTATCGCATTTACCAAAAATGTTCCTTATTTTTGTGTATTTCTCAGCGTCATCATTTACCTTGGTCAGGTTGTACACACTTCACTCACATTTGGTATTGCCTTTCCTGTAACAAAAATAACAAGTGTCTACTGTCTAGAAGAGCCCTGGTGAACCAGTGGTTTAAGCGCTCAGCTGCTAACTGAAAGAGCTGGGATTTGAATCTGGAGTAGAAGGATGTGGCCAACTACTTCCATAAAGATTTGTTATTGTTGTTAAGTGCCGGTGAGTCAGTTCCAACTCAGCAACCCTGTGTTGTGTTTCCTAGGAGCAGCTGGTGAGCTTGAACTGTCAACTTTTGGATTAGTGGTGGTTGTTATGCGCCGTGGAGTCGGTTCCGACTCATAGCCACCCTGTACAGCGTTTCCGAGGCTGTAAATCTTTACAGAAGCAAAACGCCTCATCTTTCTCCCACGGAACTGCTGGTAGTTTCAAACTGCTGACCTTGAGGCTCACAGCCCGATTCATAACCACTACACTACCAGAGCTCCTTTTTGGATTAGTAGTGCGGTGTATATCCTACAGCGGCACCCCAGGACTCTATAAAGATTGTTCTTGTTAAGCGTCATTGAGTCAGTTTCCAGGGTTCCCAAGGAGTGGCTGATGAGTTTGAACCGCCGACCTTTAAGTTCAAGCCAACCTTGTGGTCCAGCGCATTCTCTTTTTGCACTACAAAGATTACAACAGCCTTGAGAATCCTAGGAGGCAGTTCTCCTCTGTCCTATAGGGTCCCTAGGAGTCAGAATCAACTCTGGGGCAACAGATTACTAACTAAAGAGTGATTTCCTCTTCTGACCCCCCCCAGCCCCCCCCTTCCTTGGTAATCATCAATGAATGCTGATTTCTGTATGTATACTTCTTGTTTCAGTTTTTATACAAGTGGATCATATACTATTTATCTTTTGTGGTTGACTTACTTCACTCAGCATATTATCCTCTAGACTCAGTCGTGTTATGTTTTGAGAACATATCACATCATTATTCTTTATGTTGTTGCTGTTGTTCTGTGTCGTGGCATCAGTTCTGACTCATAGTGATCCTGCACAGGGTTTCCGAGGCTGTAAATCTTTATGGGAACAGAAAGCCTCGTCTTTCTCCCGCGGGACAGCTGGTAGTTTCGAACTGCTGACCCTGAGGTTAGCAGCCCAATTCATAACCACTACGCTACCAGAGCTCCTTATTATTCTTTATAGCTGAGTGGTATTCCATTGTATGTACGTACCACATCTTATTTTTCCAGTTATCCGCTTATGGGTGCTTAAGTTGCTTCCGTCATTTTTGCTATTGTGACTAGTGCCCCAATAAATGTGTGGCACACTAGATTCTTTCGTTCACTGCTAAATTCCAAGAGTCTGGACAGAGTTAAAGGAGCTGGTGGTGCTGTAGCAATGGACTGCTTGCTAATTGCAAGGTTCAAACCCATCAGCCACTTTGTGGGAGGCTTTCTGCTTCCGTAAAGATTTATAGCATTGGAAATTCTATACAGGGTCGCTAAGAGTCAGATTGACACAGTGGAGGTGGGGAAGGGAGGGAGAGTTTCGGGATAGGGAGCAGGGACCAAGTTAAGATGTGGTACATTGAAGATACCCAATACTCATTTCTTAAATGAAAATTCTTTTTGGAAATAAATCTTCCACAGAGATTTTGAAAAACATGAAAAAGTAATTTGGGGAGATGGTTGTAAATTTGTCAATTAAAAAAATCTGAGCCCCAATCAAATATAAACATCTGAAAGGTTTAAGTTCTTTACATTCTTTCTAATAGTTATTGGGTTACTTTTTTTTACAGCCACTTGGTTTTGTTTTGCCTAAGGGAGAAGTTATAGGAGGCTTCTCTTTAACATAATTATTCACTGTATCCTGAGACAAAGAAGGATGCTCTTGAAACATGAGTGAATATGCGCATATATTTATTTGCTAGTAGATCTTAGGAGTTTATTTTTCAAAAAATTCCATAAACTTTTTGAAGCCCTTTTGTGTGTGTGTGCACGTGCTTGCACGTATAACACAGTGATTTTTCTGGTTGACATGAAATTCAAGCTTAAATCTTTGACAACAGCTTTTTGGCAGTTGTAAAATAGGAAAGAAGTAAGATTTCAGGAATTAAAAATTGGTGCTTATGCATGTTTACTCGTTGGTCCTCCCTTATCTTGGCAGACAAAGGCTGGTGGTGGGAGAATATGATGGCAGGCCTTTTACAGAGACACTCTCCGATCAGCTGGCTTATCCGCTCTGTGAGTATATTTTATGTGGAACTCCCCACAAAAAAATTGGACATTTTATTGTGCAATGTAAATTGTATCTGAATATATTTTAAATCATTATGGTCTTTCTATTTCATTTCACCCCAATTTCATTTTCCAAGCCTAGTGTTCATGCTGTAGTTTCCTGTATCATTTCAATGTAAGACATTTCTGAAAAGAGTAAGCATCTCAGAGATGCCTTGATGTTTTAAACTGCATATCATTTTTTTCTGTAATACAACTTTCAGCAGGAGCTGGTTGAGATTAAAAGGTAACAAGCTCTTCCATAGATAAACACATTCTGCTTTTAGAATCTCCATCTGCAAATATCCCAATTAGCAAAACAAATGTATTAGAAGGTAGATCTGCGCACAACAAAGGAAACATCACTCTGCATGAGCCTACTAAATGAACTGGTTCCAAATGACATATAAACTATAATTTAACACGTTGTTGTTGTTAAATGCCCTGGTTGCAACACAGTGACCCTGTATAGGGTTCCCATGGAACGGCTGGTGAATATAAAGCACCGACCTTGCAGTTCACAACAAGCTTGGGTCCAGTGCTTAGCTAGAGCATACTGCTGTTGTTAAGTGCCGTCCAACTCGTAGCAATCCTGTATAGGGTTTCCAAGGAGGAGCTGCTGTATTTGAACTGCCGACTTTGTGGTTCACAGTCAAGTGCTGATCCTACAGTGCCACACCAAAAGTCCCCTACAGTGTATGTTGTTGTTGTTGAGTGCCGTGGAGTTGGTTCCAACTCATAGTGACCCCGCACAGGGTTTCTGAGGCTGTAAATCTTTACAGGAGCAGAAAACCTCATCTTTCTCCTGCGGAACAGCTGGTAGTTTCATACTGCCGACCTTGAGGTTAGCAGCCCGATTCATAACCACCACACTGCCAGAGCTCCTCTACAGCTAATGTTGTTGTTGTTGTTGTTAAGTGCCGTCGTGTCGGTTCCGATTCTTCCATATATATGACTGTGTGTATCAGTAGCTCATTCCTTTTTATAATTTAGGACTGTTCAGGTTATGAATGTGTCATAATGTATTTATCTATTTTACTTTTGGTGGGCATTTGGATTGTTTTCTGTTTGGGGCTATATGAATAAGATTTGTCAAAGAGAAAACTGGAACTTCTCCTAAAATTGAAATAAGTCATTTATTGAGAAATGAATGATCCAGGATCAGGCAGTACCTTATAAAGAGTCACCAATGTACTGCAGCAAAAGGAAATTTTCACAGAGCGTAAATACAGAGGATCCAGCATCTTATAAGAAGAAAATTCTGATTGGCTGACACAAAATCGACAGCACACCATCTTTGCAGACACTGATTTTGGAATTGCTCCTTTGTTTGACCCTGCCCACATTCCCACCCCCGATAATGTACCTGGGCTGTATTCAGGAAAGGTGAGTATAAAATGTCAACCTTGCAAAAAATGGTAGAAGAGTGACTATGAAGGTGAAGGTGAAAAGGGTAGGGTATCTACAGCAGGATGGTCTCCAGCAGATCAGTTGTAGGAAGGAGCACATAAGGAAGAGAAGAGTACCCTTATTGTGACATATTCATAACCTGAACGTCACATAAATGGAAGAATCTGAAACACACACTGAGCAAGAGAAAAAGTATCCTCAGAGTGGGAATGATCAGGAGGGGTTTTCCAGAGAAAAGGAAACATTCTACATCTTGTTTTGTTAGTAGTTACATGAATCAACAAGTGTATACAATTGTCAAACATATTGAACCAAACCCTTAAGATCTGGACATTTTATTGTACAGTGTAAATTGTATCTAAATATATTGTAAATCATTATGTCTATTTCATTGGCAAGTTTGGTTGGTTTTTGCTTTGTTCAATGTCAACATTTACCAATGATGAAAAATTTTAGAAGTCACTTAAAAAAGGTAAGGGATGTATAATTTTTCAATGTACTTAGGGAGTACCCCAAGAAAATGTTTTCAAGAACTTAAGAAGTATGTGAGGCCAGATCCTTTAGAATAAGCAGGAGAGGGGCCAAAATGATCAGAGTTGGGCTTGTTGAAGTGCTGTTAAGTAGGTTCTGACCCATAGCAATCCTGCATAGGGTTTCTCCAAAGAGCAACTTGTGAGTTTGGACTCCAAACCTTGCAGTTCAAACCAACCTGTGGTCCAGTGCTTATCCTAGAGAGTCATATCAAGAATCCAGAAAGTTAGCAGGATACCTGAAAATGGGCTTTCTATGCACTTTAGGGGACTTATCTAGGGTTTCCAAGACATAAATCTTTATGAGAGCAGACAGACTCATCTTTCTCCCGCAGAGCAGCTGGTGGGTTTGAACTACTAACCTTGTGGTTAGCAAGCAGCCCAGTGCATAAACCACTACGTCTCCCGGGCTCCCATGAACCTCCATAATTTTCTAAATACCGGTTTAACATCATTGTTCTAATGTAGCATACTCTCTGTTGTTGTTGTTGTTGTTAAGTACCTTGGAGTTGGTTTCGACTCATAGTGACCCTGCATAGGGTTTCTGAGGCTGTAAATCTTTATGGGAGCAGGACGCCTCATCTTTCTCCCACGGACCGCTGGTAGTTTCGAACTGCTGACCTCGAGGTTAGCAGCCCGATTCGTAACCACTACGTTACCAGAGCTCCCTCTATCACCTGCCAATTTATTGCACAGAGCTAGAACTTTTCCCCTTACTTTTACCCCGGCCCCTAGCCACCATTTTCAGCAGACTAACTTATTCCCATCCCTTCAGCCTCAGCTCATGTGATACTTCCTGGAATTTGTGACTTCCATGGTATCTCTTATTTCCCATGCTGACACTGATTACCGTGTCACCAATGCATGCGGATATTTCTGTTTTCTTTGAAAGTCCTGGGAGACACCGCACTGTATCTGTCATATTCAGTGCTCGATCCCTGTGTCAGCCCTGGTGTAGTGCTGTAGGATAAGCACTGGACACCAAGATCAGTTTGAACTACAAGGTCAGCAGTTCAAATCCACCAGCCGCTCCTCAGAATCTCTACAGGGCCGCTATGAGTTGGAACCTACTCGACAACACTTAGCAATAACAGTCCCTGTGTCAGCACAATACCGAGCACATAGTAGGTGTTTAAGAAATACCTTTTGAGAAACACTGTGGTAATTCCAAAGCTCTGCTTTCCTTTAGTGTTTAGCGCTGATAAATAATAAAAATGATAAAGTGTTAGGAATGGAAAACAAAACACACAAAACCTTGTTGCAAGGAAAGATGATTGAAGAAATGTGAGGAGTCTTTTGTGAGGGTGAATTGCCTAAAAAGCACAACGTGTATTTGATGAGCAAGATCTAGAAATCATCAACTTCTAGTTCTCTACTTTTGTAAGTAAAATCCTCATTTTAATCCAAAATTGCTTACATCTCACGAGCTCTGATGTCAAAAAGATGAGGTCAGAGCAGTTCTGACGTATAATCATAACATATATCAGGAGAATGTTCTCTGGATCATTTGCTCAGTTATTGGTGTGGACTAGTAATGCATGCTTACTTATCCTTTTGTTCAGACCTTGAGCGAGTCGGAAAGCTTTAACGCAGCTGTTATCAAATTGGCCAAGACTCCCCTTATTGCTGATGTTTATTACATTGTTGGTGGCATATCACCCCGGGAGGGTGTGGTCATCACAAGGAACAGAAATGGCCCAGCGGACATTTGGCCACTAGATCCTTTAAATGGACAGTAAGTAGAATTCTATATCAAATAATATACATTTATGATATATGGTGAAACTAGAGGTAATTTAATTTATATATGTATTTCCCTGGTGTCTGTGTTCTGAATGATCTTGGATAAGACGACGTGTGCTGTCTTTTAGGTGGTTCCGAGTTGAGACGAATTATGACCACTGGAAACCTGTGCCTAAGGAAGATGACCGAAGGTAGACCTCTGCGTACTCTCTGGTCATCAGTGCTTTCTTGTAGTCAGGAGAAGGTGCCCCTCCTAGGACAGGAACTGAAGAGAACCGCAGTACCTCACAGAAATGTGCCTGGGTTCCCTCACCATACCTTAGCTGGGATGGGAGAGAACAGTAGAGTGTGCATGGGAGAGCCTCTTTGGTAACTGTTTGGCGCTAGGAAAGTGAGGCTAGCCCTGGTCTAAGAGTCAGGAAGCTTAGATTCTACCACCAGTCCTGCAAGTGACTCACTGGGTGACCTCTGTGGGTCTCTCTTCACACATCTGCAAAATGGAGAGAGAGATTCATGGTCTTCTATGTAGGCTGTTTGGTAGGAAAGCATTTCCCTTCCTTAAATAAATCAACCCAGGGGCTTTCATTGTCCCTTCTAATTTTGAAAAGTCTCTAACTATTGTTATGCCCAGAATTCGGGGTCCCCAAAGACCACCCAGGAGCCGTGTACCGATGCAAATACATAAGGGAAGTTTATTCAAGCTCGAGCCAGGTCTCTAACCTTATCCGAAACATCGGAATAGGGAAAGAGCCCTGAATTCATTGTCTGCAGGGTTTTTATAGAGTTTTCAAACAGCTCAGGTTT
>NW_006408687.1:5034919-5051370 GCF_000296735.1 Chrysochloris asiatica | reverse complement strand
CTTGGAGCTAGAGGATGTGTTCAGGCTAATGTACAGAATGGAGATTGACCTTGTCTCTGGAGGGAACTAAAAACTGAGGCCTTGTCTATTTAAAATGCTTTCCTGAGCCTGACTAGAGTTTAGTCAAGCAGTCTCTAGGTAGGCAAAATCAGGTAAAATCAGTTTGGTCCTTACACTAGAAGCCAAAGACCCTGAGTGACCCAAGAGGTTTGCGACTGGCTGCTAACCTTAAGGTTGGCAGTTTGAACCTACCTAGCATCTTCGTGGAAGGCCTGTCGAACTGCTTCTGTAAATATTTTTGTTGTTAAGTGCCATTGAGCTGGTTCTGACTCATAGTGACCCTGTACCGGGTTTCCAAGGAGTGGCTGGTGAATTTGAACTTCCGACTTAGTAGTTCAAACCAACCTTGTGGACCATTGCTTTATACCACAGCACCACAAGAAAACCCAATGGAGCTGTTCAACTGTATAACACCTAAGGTGCTAAGCCTAAGTGTGGTACTGTAGAATCAGCACTCGACTGCAAACCACAAGGTCTCTAGTTCAAACCTACCAGCTGCTCCTCAGAAACCCTATGCTAGGTCGTTATGACTCGGAACTGACTCAATGGCACTTAACGACAATGATGTCCCTAGATAAGGTGCCCTGGTGGCACTGTAGGAAAAGCACTGGGCTGCTAACTGCAAGGTCAGTGGTTCAAATCCACCAGTTACTCCACAGGAGAGAGATGAGGTTTTCTATTCCTGTTAAGATTTCATCTCAGAAACCTTATATTGATTTGCTATGAATTGGAATTGACTTAATGTCTCCAAATAGTAAGTAGTTGCTTAGTACCTCCTTTTTACTGCCTTAAGATTGTGATACAGGTGTTCGATTCTGTAGACCAGGGGGTACTATATTACTGAGGTAACGAGTTTCTAACTATTAGTTTTCCTCTGTTAAAACTGTCGTAAACACATTTGTCCATTTTTGTCCTCCCCCTGTCTCCCCATGACTCCCTTGAGCAGATGGAGTCGAGGGCCAAGCTGTTGGATTGATTTCAGCATGCTGGACTGGGCCTAAGCAGAAAACTTGCTTGGGGGCCAGAACATGTTTTGGGGAAAGGGAGATAATGGAGGTATGCCTTGTGTATTGTCTCCCCAAAGGAGAGCTGATGGGACAAAGGATTATGTGCAGTGCTAAGTGACCTTTGACCACTTGCTGTCTTTTCAGAACGCCTGCCATCAAAGCCCTTAATGCCACCGGTCAGGCAAACCTCAGTCTGGAGACACTGTTCCAGGTACCTGTGTTGCCATATCCAGTTTTTACCCAGAGTTCTTGGTGTTTGGTAATAATAATAGTCTTTAAAATTCTCTAAAATCACAAGCATTAAAAGACAGATGTGGTAGATGAAAGTGTTCTGACTGTTTAGCCGCTTGCAAACATTAAACAAACAAACAAAAAGTCAGCTAACACTTTCTAAACCTGTTTATGTATGAGTTAAATAATCCACCTCATGTTTTTCAAAGTGGGCCTAATTGAAATATATGCTTGTTGTTTTAAAGAAATAAAATTAGAAAGGATTTGTTATATGTATAGTTCTACCACCCTAAGATTCAGCGAAGTGTTAATTGGGTTCATTCTTCCTATAGATATGTATTTCACATATATTTGTTATAGCTTTTAATCTAAAATTATTTTCTTTCTATGCAGGTTTTATCAGTAAAACCAGTTTATAACAAGTAAGTGACACATTAAACATATCTGTTCATAAGTCCCACCAGAATGGTGAATTCATTCACAAACACACTCTTTTGCTTAGCAATGATCTGAGGCCTCCCATGGACCAGGCTCTCTAGGTGCTGGGTTTAGAAGACTGAACACATCTCAATGCCAGCTCTCACAGGACTCATGTTCTAGTGAGCTGTGGCAGAAACTAAACAAATACCAGGGGAATTCAAAAAGAGTCTTTGAAATCCCCTCAAAAAAGTTCATAAATCTTGTGAACAAGCAAAGGTAAGAAGAATAAAGTGATGAGGAAGGAAAAGAGTGATAGTGTATTCATCCCAACTCAAAAAACAAACTAAAACCAAAAGCACACACCCAAACCCAGATTTGTAGCATTTGTCAATTTCCATCCATGGGGGCCAATTTCACGCATACAGTTAACTGTTAAAATCCTGCGTAGTTAGCAGCTCACCAGCTGGGGAGTCAGCTCCCGTGCACCACTGAGGTCACTCTTCTCAGCGGGAAACACTCTTACATAGCACAGTGGAGGTGCAATTTTGCCTCTTCAATATTTATTTTAAAATAGCATTAAAAACCTATTTTATTGTTGTTTTTAAGTGCCATCGAGTTGGTTCTGACTCATAGTGACCCTGTATAGGGTTACCAAGGAGTGACTGGTGAGTTTGAATGGCCGATCTTACAGTTCAAACTGACCTTGCTATCCAGTGCTTATCCTACAGTGCTACACTAGGACTCCTTGTGTGTGTGTTTTATGGTTATGTAAATAAAAGACTAAGAAATCTTTTAGTCCTGGTATGGTGCTGGATAAGCACAGGACCACAAGATTGGTTTAAACCACAAAATTGGTGGTTCAAACTCACCAGTTGCTTCTTGAGTCAGAACTGACTTGACGGCGCTTAACAACAGCATCATAACAGTAATAACTCTTATTTTAACTCAAACATTTTCCCATGTTACTTGTACAGATTTTGTAAGTATATTTTAAAATAACTGTTATGGCCAGTGTTGTTACTATGTGCTGGCAAGTCGGTACTGACCCTAAATGAACCTGCGTACAACAGAATGAAACACAGTCCAGTACTGACAGCATCCTACGATCATTGCTAAGTCTGAGCTTGTTGTTGCAGCCACTGTGCCAATCCACCTTACTGAGGATCTTTGTATTTTCCATTGACTCTCTACTTACTGAGCGTGATGGCCAATAGGATGTACTATTACTGAGCTAACTATTCTCCGTTAGTTTTTCCTCTTTTAAAACTGACATAAGCATATTTGTCCATTTTCCCTTTCTTTGGGATTATTTCCTTTGGCTGAATTGTTAGAAGTAGGATTACTGAGTTCTAGGAGCTGAGTGTTTAAAAAGCTCCTGTAATGTTTTTTTTAAATCAAGGCTAAAATTGTAAAAACATTATTATGATTGAAAACCCAAGAGGAACTGTATTTAAATGATAATCCTCATGGAGCGAGGTTACACAGATCCCCTGCCCTACTCTCAGGCTGTTTGCATGTAGCAGTTAGCATTAACTATTGTTGTGATGTACTGCTGTGTCAATGCTGACTCATAATGACCCTCACTGCGACTGGTGGGTTTGAGTCGCCAACCTTGTGGTTCTTATCCTACAGCACCACACCAGGACTCCAAAGTAGCACTAGCATCAACTAAGGGGGTTCAAAAAGCATATGGAATCTGAATCACCACCAAAGGAGCCCTGGTAGCACTGTAGAATAAGCACTGGACTGCTAATGACAAGGTCGACGGTTCAAACCCATCAGCCACTTCTCGGAAACCATAGACAGTGTTGCTATGAGTCAATGGTACTAAAAACAGTAAAAGATTTGGTGGTGGTGTACTGTGTTGTTGTGGTTAAGTGCTGTCAAGTTGATTCCTACTCGCAGTGACTCTGTATAGCGTTTCCAGGAGCAGCTGGTGGGTCTGAACTTCCGACCTGTGGTTCAAACCAAACTTGTCGTCCAGTTCTTATCGTACTGGGCCACAACAGGACTCCATAGTGACCCTGTATAGGGTTTCCAAGGCAGTCAGTTTTTACGGGAGCAGAAAGTGTCATCTTCCTCCGCGGAATGGCTGATAAATTCGAACTGCTGACCTTGAAGTCAGCAGCCCAAGCATAACCACTACACTACAGTGTGGCACTGTGGGCTAATGTGTCAGACTGCAAAGTCAGTGGTTCAAGCTCACCAGCTGCTCCTTGGAAACCCTGTACAGGGTCGCTATGGGTTGGAATTGACTCAACGGCACTTAACAACAACAGCCTCAATATCCTACATAGGGTCAGTATGAGTCAGAATTGACTGGAGGACAGGAGAACATTAACAGTTAGCTCTCTGCTGTCCCCCTTTGTGCTGAACTACAAATTACACTCACCTGCGATAGAATTCCACCCTTGTATGCAACTACAATCAAAATCCACTGCCATAGAGTTCATTCCAACTCACAGTGACCCTGTGTAGGATTTCGGAGACTGCAGATCTTTACAGGAGCATACAGCTTCATCTGTCTCTTTTGGAGCCACTGTGGGTTTGATCTGTTGACCTTGTGGTTAGCAGTCCAGTGCTTTGGCTATGTTGTTGTTGTTGTTGTTAAGTGCCATCGAGTATAAGCAGAGAAAATACCAAAGCAGAGATAGAGAATAGACTTAAGCAGGTCCTGTTCAGGGAACCTCCATCCCTCCTGGATGTGAGTTTCACATGTGCTCATAATGCTGTCTCCAGGTCTACTGTTATCTTGGGACATAGTGCCACTAATTCTGCCTACACCTGAACAACCCGTTTCTAAATGCTTTGAGCAGAAATGGTGCATTCCAACTGGTACCCAAGACAACTGGTAGAAGAGCGGGGGAAAGGGGTGGGTCCTAGAGTGTGTATGCATGCATGTGTGCACATGTATTCAAGTAGTTTGGGTCTCTTCCAATGCAGCATGCTGAATAAATGAAATAGAACTTTTCAGTACCACCCTTAGACCTGGGCAAGAGGGAACCCTGCCTTGGTCCATTAGCTTTAGAGGAGCCCACTCTGCTCTGGCTTTCCTCTATATGTGACCCTCTCTTAATCTAAGGAGTCCAAGAATTTAAGACTCTACATTTCTCAGCAATTATAGCTCCAAGCCCATTTCCAGAGCCTGTGCAGGTCTCTTCCCTGGATGATCTTCTCCTGATGGGTAAACAAGAGGTGGTTGTTTGCTGGGAATATGGATGACTTGCAGACTGAAGGTGAAAGTGTCTACATATATTCATGCAAGGTCCTGTGAGGGGTAGGACAGAGTCTGGGGTGAGAAGAGTAGTGGGCAGACCATAGGTGAGAATCTAGGCTTGCTCTCCCTAACCACCACAGTGTGAAACTCTGAGGAGTCTGAGAATTTTATATTCTCACCTGGCTTTCCATACCGTTGTCAGAGGAAAGAACACTGTTTGAATGGTAACTTTATTTATAATTTTTCAATATTCTACTATCTTGTTCTAGGTGTCAGGTATTAGGGAGGGGTTTAGTATTGTGTTCCCCCTTTTTAGAATATTCAGGAAGTGATGCAAATAAAAATTCCTCTCATTAATTTCAGTGCCACAATTTATACTACAGTAATGAGTGCTGCCTACCCAGACAAGTACATGACTAGGATCAGGAAATCAGGTTTAAAGTAAGTAACCATAAATGAATTCACTCACATTACAGAAGACTGGCTGAATGTTTATTTACTTGGGGTATTAGTGGAGGAGGGTACTGACATTTTCCCACAGATGATCATTGTTATTAGGTGCCATCAGGTTGGTATTGACTCTTAGTGACCTTATGTGTCAACTTCACAATCTTTGCTATGCTTGAGCCCACTGTGCCAATCCATCTCATTGGGGTTGTCCTCTTTTGCACTGACCCTCCAC
This sequence comes from Chrysochloris asiatica, assembly GCF_000296735.1. Lineage (NCBI taxonomy): Eukaryota > Metazoa > Chordata > Mammalia > Afrosoricida > Chrysochloridae > Chrysochloris > Chrysochloris asiatica. The sequence goes on along the minus strand of NW_006408687.1, from coordinate 5,045,753 downwards.
TTTACCAATCCCTCAGGACTGGTCCCTTTTGATAATATGTCTGAAGTATGAGAGAAGTCTGGCCATCCTGGCTTCTGCGGAACATTCTGGATATACTTCTTCTAACACAGATTTGCTTGTTCTTTTGGCAGTCTATGGTACTTTTAATATTCTCCTCCAGCACCATATCCCAAATGCATCAGTTCTTCTACTGTATTCTTTATTCATTGTCCAACTTTCACATGCATATGAGATTGTTGAAAATACCATGGCTTCGATCCATTGCATCTAAGTCCTTGAACTGGCAACTTTGCTCTTGAATACTTTAAAGAGGTCTTGACCGGCAGATTTGCCAAATGCAATACATCATTTGATTTCTTGGCCATTGTTTCATGGGTGTTGATGGTTGATCTAAGCAAAATGAAGTCTTTGACAACTTCAATCTTTTCTCCATTTATCCTGATTGATAAATGTTGAGTGTTCATGACTGATGGTTGATCTGAGCAAAATGAAGTCTTTGGCAACTTCAATTTTTTTCTCCATTTGTCTTGATGGATCTAATGTTGAGGATTTTTGTTTTCTTTACATTGAGGTGTAACCCATACTGAAGGCTGTCGTCTTCTATCTTCATTAATAGGTATTTTCAGTCCTCTTCACTTACAATAAGCAAGGTTGTATCATCTGCTCATAGCAGGATGTTAATGAGTCTTCCTTCAATGCTGATGCCATGTTTTTCTTCATATAATCCAGCTTCTTGAATTATTTGCTCAGCATACAGATTGAATAAGTATAGAGAAAAAATACAACCATAGCATACATCTTTCCTAATTTTAAACCATTCAGTCAGTGGTCCCTTGTTTCATTAAAACGACTGCCTCTTGGTCTATGTACAGGTTCCTCATGAGCACAATTAAGTGTTCCAGAATACTTATTCTCTGCAATGTTGTTCATAGCTTGTCATCATCTGCACAGTCAAAAGTCTTTGTGTAGTCAACAAAGCACAGATAAACATCTTTCTGGTATTATCTGCTTTCAGCTAAGTCCATTTGATGTCAGCAATGATACAACTTATTCTACGTCCTTGTTGAATCTGACTTGAATCTCTGGCACTCCTGTCAATGTACTGCGGCAGCCATTTAAAAATTATTTTTAGCAAAATTTTACTTGCATGAAAATTAATGATATTGTTCCATGATTTTCACATTCTATTAGGTCACCTCTCTTTGGAATGGGCACAAATATAGATACCTTCGGATCAGTTGACCAGGTAGCTGTCTTCCAAATGTCTTGTCATAGATGAGTTAAGTGCCTCCAATGCCACATCAATGTGTAGAAAGATTTCAATTTCTATTCCATCAATTCCCAGAGCCTTATTTGCCAATGCCTTCAGTGCACCTTGGACTTTTCCCCTCAGTATCATTTACTCTTGATCATATGCTACCTCTTGAAATGGTTGAACATCGACCATTTCTTTTTGGTTCAGTGACTGTGTATTTCTTCCATCTTCTTCTTTTTTTTTTTTTAAGGTTTTTATTGTGGATTCAGTGAAAGTTTAAAGGGAAGATCATCAGTTTTACATTCAACAATTCATACAGCTTGTTTCATTACAATGATTATAATCCCCTCCATGTACCATCAGTTAACAATGTTTCTCTCTATTCACTTTAGCACTTTTTTTGTTTTTTAAACACTCAGGCATATAGAATAATTTACACCACCAAAGGTCACATTCTGCAAGTCTGCCTCCTGGCCACCAGCTCTTAGTCCCTCTCTTCCCATGAATCTAGAGTCCTCAGCTGCTCCCTCTCTCCATGTCCCCATCTCTGCCTCCATCTCTAGTGTTGCTGCTTTTCTGGATAAGGTCTTTGCATTCCGCGTGTGCTCTTCTTCCTTGATGATCCTAGGGTCCTTGTTTCTGGACTGTAAGATTAGCTACTCCCCTGTTTTTGTTACAAAACTTCTACCTTTACAATTGTGACAGTTACAATTAGTCATGATAACAATTGCTCACTATTGAATCATAAGAATCTTAACTCCATCTCTTTTAACTAGACACCCATCTAGACACGATGAAAACTATTCAGTAGCGACTCTTTCTTCCTTCACACACTATTAACCTAAACTCCCCCTTGAAACCTTGTAAGCCAGTCACTTTGTGCCTTTATCACCCCCTCATTTTAGGTAGCCAATGTTTAAGTTGCCCATCCCTATCTGCCCTGTTTACAGAAGGGATAGCATTGATACTTAATGTGAAGACTCGTCCCTCTCTGTTGATATTTAGAGTTACTACCTCCATGAGTATAGGTCAGGTTCATCAAACTGTAGCAATTTAACCGCATTTCCTCCTACTTCCATCTACTTTTGATGCTTTCTGTATCATTCAATATTGTGCCTATAGAATCCTTCAGTATTGCAACTTGACACTTGTTTTTTTTTCTTTAGTTCTTTTAGTTTGAAAAATGTTGAGCATGTTCTTCCATTTTGGTTTTCTATCTCCAGATCTTTGCACATTTTGTTTCAATATTTGACTTTGTCTTCTCTAGCTGCCTTTTGAAATTTTCTAGTCTCCTCATTTCTTCCATTTGCTTTAGCATCTCTACATTGGAGAGGAAGTTTCAGAGTCTCTTCTGACATCCATTTTGGTATTTTCTTTCTTTCTTGTCTCTTTAATGAGATTTTGCTTTCTTCCTCTATGATGTTCTTGATGTCATCCCACAACTCTCTGGTCTTCCGTCATTAATGTCTAATTCATCAAATCTGTTTTTGAGATGATCTGATTGAGATAAATTCAGGTGGGATATGTTCAAGGTCACATTTTGGCTCTCATGGACTTGTTTTCATTTTCTTCAGCTTCAACCTGAACATGTATATGAACAATTGATGGTCTGTTCCACAGTCTGTTCCTGGCCTTATTTTGACTGATGATATGGAACTTTTCTGCGATCTCTTTCCACAGATGTAGTCTGTTTGATTTCTGTATATTCCATCTGTTCAGATCTATGCCTATAGTCATGTTTTATATTGTTTTAAAAAGGTACATGCAACAAAGAAGTCATTGGTCTTGCAAAATTCTGTCATGGGATCTTCAGCATAGCTTCTATCACTAAGGCCATATTTTCCAACTACTGATCCTTCCTCTTTGTTGCCAATCTTCACATTTAAATCAAATAGTTATCAATATATCTTGATTACATGATTGGTCAATTCCAGACTAAAGAAGTTGATAGAATTTTTCAAATTCATCATCACTGGCTCTTGTGGTTGGTATATAAAGTTGAATAATTGTTGTATTAACTGGTCTTCCTTGTAGGCATCTGGCTATTATTCTATCACAGACAGCATTGTACTTCAAGATGAATCTTGAATGTTCTTTTTGATGGACAACACAAATTCCTCTTCAATTTGTCATTCCTGGCATACATGTGGTTGTCAGTTTCAAATTTCATCTTACTAAGGCCTAGGAGTCCTAGTGTGGCACTGTGGGTTAATGCACCAGACTGCAAAGCCGTTTGAACTGTAAGGTTGGTAGTTCAAGCTCACCAGCTGCTCCTTGGAATCCCTATACAGGGTCACTATGGGTCGGAATCGACTCGACAGCACTTAACAACAACAACAATGCCTAGGATATCAGTGTTTATGTGTTCCGTTTCATTTTTGACAACTTCCAATTTTCCTAGAATCATACTTTGTACATTACATATTCCATGTTCCAATTACTAATAGATGTTTACAGTTGTTTCTCCTCATTTTGAGATGTGCCCTGGCAGGAAATGACGGTCCGGGAAGCTTTACTCCATTTGCATCATCACAGTCAACTCTACTTTGAGTAGGCAGCTCTTCCTCAGTCATATTTTGAGATCCTTCCTATCTGAGGGGCTCATCTTCTGGTACTATATCTGAAAACATTCTGGTGCTCGTCATCATTTTTTAGTAATCAATATTTTGATGCTATATAACTGTTTTCCACTGATGTTCATCAGGTTTTCAGTTACTAAATATTCATAGTCTTCATAGTCTTCTTTTTTTTGTCTAGAAGCTTAGTCAATGTCATCCACTTTGGGTGATATTGCTGGCATTTAAAATACCAGTGATATAGTTTCTAGTATCACAGCAACACACAAGCCACCACAGTATGGCAAATTGACAGATAAGTGGCAGTGTAAATCTTTACTGGAATAGAAAGCCTCATCTTTCTTGCATAGAACAACTGGTGGATTTGAACTGCTGACCATGTGGTTAACAGTCAAACATGTAACCCACTACTCCACAAGGGCACCAACAGAAGTTAGTAGCAACCTTAAAATTTATGTCTCCATAATGTTCTCTGACAGGTATCTGGCAAATGATTGTAATTTGTATAAGAATAATTGTTGTTACTAGGTATTTTGTTTTGAATTGTTTGCATGAAAACTCATTTTTAGTGCTCTTTTCCTCATATTAGAACCCACTTTCAAGGCAGAATGTTATCTTACATGTACATGAGGTATTCCTAGTAAGAAGTCCTCAGAGTAATAGTGAAACCCAGAACCTTTGCAGCATGTTGTTGTTATTGTTAAGTGCTATTGAGTCATTTCTGACTCATAGAGACCCTATATAGGGTTTCTGAGGACCAACTGATGAGTTTGAACCACTGGCTTTTTGGTTCAAACCGACCTTATGGTCCAGTGCTTATTCTACAGCATCACACCAGGGCTTCATGGGAAGACATATTTCTTGGGCAGAGTACACTTTCAGACTATATTCCAGACACCAAGACATGAGGAGAAAGCAGGAATTCCTAAAAGCAAACCTTACTGCTAGCCATCTCCTGACTGGTCACCCATCCCAACTACAAGTATATTTTGGAGTTTGTAAACTTGTCCTGATATTTTGGATCACTTATCAGGGTAGTGTTAAAAATCAGTATTTTAATTAAATGTATGCATTTTTTCCCCTTCTTCCCATACAGGTGATTTTTAAAAAGGAAAAAGGAAATTCTTGAAGAACTGCATTAAAAAATAAAGAAAGAGAAAAGTCTTACATTATGAAAGATATTGGCTCCTTCCCCATTACACTTTGAGTGGAGGTTGGGGATCACTTTGGAGTTTATTTTGGTAAAGTGGCTATTAAGTGTTGTCTTGCTTTCTCATCTCCCTTGACCTTCCCTAAGCTACTTCTGTTCTGACTTGAACAACTCAAAGTTAAATGGTCTTAGAGGTCAACCAAGGAATCGTGGTGTGGCACTGCAGGATAGTAGTCACAGGTCAGCGGTTCAAAATCACAGCTGCTTCTTGGAAATCTTATACAGGGCCACTATGAGTCGGAACCGACTAGACAACACGTAACAACAACAAAACAGAAGTCAACCATAGGCTTTATTCATAGCATCTCCTGAAAAAATAAAGCTATGTTATCAGATCTCTTAGCTCACCCACTGAAGGAAGAGAGCTGGCAAGACCTCTTGGTTCATATTTTTTGGTTCTACCAGAAGTCTGTCTGGAAGAGCATAAGAAAAACGACTAACAAGAAATTAAGGGTTCTAGCTTAACTTGAGCTTGTTTGAATGTTTTCTAGTCTGGCCTTTCAGCATGTATTTCCATATGATGATGGGATTTTCATTTTTTATATTTCTTTAAAAATGATGTATCTTCATTTTTCAAAGTAGCTACTTTCTTACTGATTTTTGAAAGCAAGGTGAAACCAAATTATTCCTGATTGCCACATAATATTGGTAAGCATTGTAAGTAATGTTGACAAAGAGAATAAAAACATTTTTCAAAATGTTTAGTGGTGTGTTCTCCCTACTTTCTTACACCTACGGTTTTGTATTTCTGAACAGCTTCCTTGAGAAAGTGGCCACTTAAATGTTAAGCATGGGAAGATTACCCAATTAGCAAGGTAAACATGTGCTTACTTGGGCTTTCATACTATGTGAAACTATTTATTGCAGATTAGCAAGTAAACACAAGTAAGCCTGTGGTTACCTTGCTTATTGGATATTCAGTCCTTGTCAGGGATTTTAACTTTTAAAAGAGACTTGGATTCTGTCTGAAGGTGTTGTAGACAGATGCTAGCCATAACTAGAAGCAGAATTCTGATGAGAAAAATTTTGAAATTGTTCACTACAGATTAATAAGTAAGCACAAGTAAGCCCATGCTTACCTTATTGGGTAAACTGACACTGATTGTCAGGATGCAAATGAATGCATAGCTGCTTTGTCAGATTTGACTTTTCTTATGTATTCAATGAAACTTCTTTGCCAATGAAGTCAGGAAAGGTTAAAAGCAGGATTAAATTTGAGGGAGATGGAGCCAAAAACCCTATAAAGTGGGAGAAAGAACAGAAAGCCAGCGTTCTCTCTCACACACAAGAGAGATGCCTCCTTCTTCTCTTCTGAGAAATGTACTATACATAGTTTAATAAACCTTACTTGCTACTTGTTGCTTTTTGTCTGTGTGTGCTGTTTGCGCCAACCACAAGTGGTTTTGCTAGACCTGTGGAAGTTAAGGCATCAGATCCTAACAATGCCCACGCTTCCTTGGTTGCAGCTGCCTCCTCAGCATTTCTCTGAACTGCAGATACATGCTCGACATGTTGGGGTTGTGCCCCAGGTTCAGCGCCTGGCCTTGGGGATTAGGGTTTCCCGTGGCATGCTGGGCTGGGGCATGCCAGCTTGGATGGCATTCAGGTTCTATATCCTGGGTGTGCAAGTGCATGCCAGGCTGGGGCTGTATGCTGTGCTGTGGCTGGTTGGCCACATACTTAGAGGGGCGCTGCTTGATGAAGGTGGCTCTTTTGTCCTGAAAACCCAGGTCTCTAGGTTCTTTTTCTTTCTAGCTGGAACTGCTGCTTCGAAGCTGAGGGAGGAAGGGAGGAAGGGAGGAAGGGAGGAAGGAAGGAAGAAAGGAAGGAGAAAGAAAGAAATATATCTTTTGCTAAAAAACATAACAGTTGATTTAAATATCTGGGTGTTTTTTTTTCTTGCTTTGTTTTTGTTTCAGGGAAGGGAGTATTGTTTGAATTGTTTTTATTATTGCTGGTGACTCATGCCTTTTTTTAATGGGGAAATAAATTCATTATGTCATATTTTAAATTTGTATTTTCAAGACTTTAAACATGTATGTTTAAAAGTGAGAAGAAAAAAAAATTCATAAACTGATTCTTGAAATAATGCAAACTCATAATGTATCCCACCAACTTTCTGACATTGGGAGGAATTTTTTTGTTTTTATGTAGTGAACTCTGTGGATGTTCTCCAAGTATTACCTGTGACGATAGGAATGAACTCTTGCACACACACATGCACACACGTACACACACTTTTATACATACTGGTGAAAGCCAAACAGTTACCAAAGAGGCTCTCCCCTGCACACTCTACTGTTCTCTCCCATCCCAGCTAAGGCATGGTGAGGGAACCCAGGCACATTTCTGTGAGATACTGTGGTCCTCATCAGTTCCTGTCATAGGAGGGGCACCTTCTCCTGACAACAAGAAAGCACTGATGACCAGAGAGTACACAGAGATCTACCTTCGGTCACCTTCCTTAGGCACAGGTTTCCAGTGGTCATAATTCGGACCACCTAGAAGACAGAACACATCGTCTTATCCAAGATCATTCAGAACACAGATACTAGGGAAATTATCATACATTGACAGAGAACTTCCAGAGGTTCAAGCTGGATTCAGAAGAGACCGTGGAACGAGAAATATCATTGCTGATGTCCGATGGATCTTGGCTGAAAGCAGAGAATATCAGAAGGATGTTTACCTGTGCTTTATTGACTATGCAAAGGCTTTCGATTGTGTGGATCATGACAAGCTATGGACAACATTGCGAAGTATGAGTATTCCAGAACACTTAATTGTACTTCTAAGAAATCTGTACCTAGACCAAGAAGCAGTTGTTCGAACAGAACATGGGAACACTGAATGTTTTAAAATTGGGAAAGGTGTGAGACAGGGTTGTATTCTTTCACCATACTTATTCAACCTGTATGCTAAGCAAATAATACGAGAAGCTGGGTTCTATGAAGAAAAATGTGGTATCAGGATTGGAGGAAGACTCCTTAACAACCTGCGGTATGCAGATGATACAACCTTGATCGCTGAAAGTGAAGAGGACTTGAAACATTTACTTATGAAGATTAAAGAGCACAGCCTTCTATATGGATTACGTCTCAATGTCAAGAAAACAAAAATCCTCACCACTGGACCAATAAACAACATTCTTATCAATGGAGAAAAGATTGAAGTTGTCAAGGACTTCGTTCTTCTTGGATCAACTATCAACACTCGCGGAAGTAGCAGTCAAGAGATCAGACGACGTATTGCACTGGGCAAATCTGCTGCACAGCAACTTTTTAAAGTGTTGAAGAGCAGAGATGTCAGCTTGAGGACTAGGGTGCGCCTGACCCAGGCCATTGTGTTTTCAATAGCCTCATATGGATGTGAAAGCTGGACAGTGAATAAGGAGGATCGTAGAAGAATTGATGCCTTTGAGTTGTGGTGTTGGAGGAGAATACTGAGGGTGCCATGGACTGCCAAAAGAACCAATAGATCCGTTTTGGAAGAAGTGCAGCCAGAGCGCTCCTTGGAGGCCAGGATGGCTAAGCTTCGTCTCTCTTACTTTGGACATGTAGTCCGGAGGAAACAATCGTTGGAGAAGGATGTCATGCTGGGTAGGGTGGAGGGTCAGAGAAAAAGAGGAAGACCCTCAATGAGATGGATCGGCCAGGTGGCATCATTGATGACTTGGGGGTGGCAGCGGTGGTGAGGTTGGCCCAGGATCGAGCATTGTTTCGTTCTGCTGTGCATGGGGTCGCTATGAGTCGGTTCCAACTCGATGGCACCTGACAACAACAACATATATAAATTAAATTACCTCTAGTTTCACCATATATCATAAACATATATTATTTGATATAGAATTCTACTTACTGTCCATTTAAAGGATCTAGTGGCCAAATGTCTGCTGGGCCATTTCTGTTCCTTGTGATGACCACACCCTCCCGGGGTGACATGCCACCAACAATGTAATAAACATCAGCAATAAGGGGAGTCTTGGCCAATTTGATAACAGCTGCATTAAAGCTTTCCGACTCACTCAAGGTCTGAACAAAAGGATAAGTAAGCATGCATGCATTACCAGTCTACACCAATAACTGAGCAAATGATCCAGAGAACATTCTCCTGATATAATATGCTATGAATACACCTCAGAACTGCTCTGACTTCATCTTTTTGACATCAGAGCTCCTGAGATGTAAGCAATTTTGGATTAAAATGAGGATTTTACTTACAAAAGTAGAGAACTAGAAGTTGATGATTTCTAGATCTTGCTCATCAAATACAGATTGTGCTTTTTAGGTAATTTACCCTCACAAAAGACTCCTCCAAATCTCATATGCTCCCTAAATTTATGTCTTTATCTCAATTCTTAAAATGTTCAGTTATCATCTAAGAATTGCTCTTCTACATTGCCTTGTATGTTTTCTCCTGAACTTCAAGTGTATGTATTTGATACTTTCTCATTCTATCTTCTGTGTTTCATAGGCTGTCTAGTATATGGGGGACAAAAGAAGAGTGAAAGAGAAGCGTGGATTTTTTTTTTTTACAATAATACATTTTTTTCTTCTTTTTAATGTTCTATTGTGAATTATTTGATAATTTGCATGGGAGAACATTAGTTTTACATTCATTCTATCCTATATCATTTCATTGCCATGGTTACAATCCCCTCCATGCATCATCAACCAACCACAGGATATACCCTGCAAGCCTGTTCCCCATGCCCTGGTCATCAGCACACAGCCCCTCTCCCTCTCTGGGTCTAGAGTCCCCAGCCACTCCATCTCTCCATGTGTTCGTCTCTGCCTCCATCTCTAGTGTCACTGTTTCTCTGGGTCCCGCTCTCTGCTCTTCTCCCTTGATGGTCCCAGGGACCTCTGCTCCTAGACTGAAAAGTTCATCACTCCCCTCCTTGCTACATTTACAACCCTCACAATCAGTCCTAATAACAATTATTCACTATTGTATCACAAGAGACCTATCCACATTTCCTCTCATCAGCCCCAACTAGACAGATTGGCTACTATTCAGTGAAGATTCTATCTTCCTCCATGCCCTCTGGATCTAGGCTCCCTCTTTAAAGCTTGCAAGCCAGTCACTTCTTACCTTTGAAGCCCACCCCCCCTTCCCATTTTTGGTAGCCAATGTCCAAGTTACCCATCCCTCTCTACTCTGTGTATGGAGGGGGTAGGAATGATGCTTGCTCTAAAGATTTGTTCCCTCTTTTGAGTTACTGCATCCATAGGTGTAGGTCAAGTTCATCAAATTGTATCAGATTACTCTTTTATTTCCTTTTCTTTCTTCTTCTAGTTCAGTTCTGATCATCCAGCCATTGAAGCCAGGTCAAGTAGGTATTATCTGCAAGTGTGGCTGTTCTTGTGCATATGCCCTCTTTTCTTATCAGCTGGATGCTGAACTCTACTCTCTAGTCCTCTGTGGCTATGTCACTGACTCTGGGTCGAAGAGTCCCCAGGTCTTGCCACACTGCTGGCCAAGCAGGTCTCCACTCAGGTTCACAGGAGTCTATTGAACATTGTAGGGCTTAGCTCACAGCTTCATTGCTCTTTTTCTCTCACTTCCCCTTATCGGTGACCAACGTGGTCACCAATCAGAGCGTGAATTCCCATTGAGTCTTAGTCTTGGAATGGGGTTTGCTCTGAGGGGACCCAACCACTTGCTTTGATGTTTCCTGGGCAAGCAAGTTGCTTGTTCTTGTAGTAACAGTCTGTCTGCCTATGCTGTTTTATATTTTTCCTTTAGGTCTTTCTTTCAAGAAGTATCTTCTGTTCTTCTAGCCACTCCAGG
>NW_006408687.1:5029784-5033413 GCF_000296735.1 Chrysochloris asiatica | reverse complement strand
AAGCTGGACATTGAATAAGGAAGACCATAGGAGAATTGATGCTTTTGAGTTATTGTGTTGGAAGAGAATATTGAAAGTGCCATGGGCTTCCAAAAGAATCAACAGATCCGTTTTGGAAGAAGTGCAACCAGAGCGCTCCTTGGAGGCCAGGATAGCCAAACTTCATCTCTCATACTTTGGACACATTGTCAGGAGGGACCAGTTGCTGGAGAAGGATATCATGTTTGTAGGGTGGAGGGTCAGAGAAAAAGAGGCAGACTCCCAGCAAGATGGATTGGTCAAGTGGCAGCAATTGTGAGGTTGGCCCAGGACCGGGCAGTGTTGCATTCTGTTGTGCATAGGGTCGCTATGAGTTGGTACCGACTCTATGGCACTTTACCACAACAACAAACATTTTGAATACTTCTTCCCAGCTCTTTCTTAATTCATAATTACTTCTTTAGTAGGTTTATTGAGCTTTTTAGTAAGGAATTAATAAGACTTTTAAAGATTTTTTTTTGATACTTTTTCAAATCTGCCTATATCTTTTTTTTTTTTTTTTTATAGTATCTTGCTCTATGCTTTGTTTTCCTCTTTTCTTTTAAGCTTTTATTGTGAATTGAGTGATAAATTACATGGCAGAACATTGGTTTTGCATTCAAGCAATCATATTTTGTTTCATTGCAATGATTAAAATCCCCTTCATGCTCAATTGGTTAACAGTATTTACCTCTATTCCCCTGCCCCCCCCCCTTTTTTTTTTGATGTACACAAAACACACAGGAATATATAATCATTTGAAAAACCAAAGGGCACATTTTTCAAGCCAGCCTCCTGCCCACCAGCACATAGTCTTTCTCTTTCCGTGAGTCTAGAGTTCTCAGCTGCTCTATCTCTCCATGCCATCACCTCTGCCTCTGTCTCTGGTGTCACTGGTTCTCTGGTTAGGATCACTCCTGATGGTCCTAGGGTCTTCTGTTCCTGGAATGTAACTAGTCCCAGCTTTTTGTTACACAAATCCTCTACCTTTACAGCTGTGACAATCACAATTAGTTATGATACCAATTACAATTGAATCACAAGAATCCTATCCCCATCTCTTTTCACCAGATCCATCTAGACAAGATGAAAGCTATTCAGTGGGGATTCAACACCACCACCACCACCCCACCACCACTGCCACACTGAAACTAAACTCCCTCTTGAAAACTTTTAAGCCAGCCTCTTTGTGCCTTTATAGCTCCCCCATTTCAGGTAGCCAATGTCTAAGTTGCCTGTTCCTATCAACCATGTGTACTGAGGAGATAGGTTTGATCCTTGATGTGAAGACTCCTTCCCTCTTGGTATTTTGAGCAACTACTTCCATAAACAAAGGTCCAGTTCATCAAATTGTGGCAATTTACACTTGCTTCCTGTATCAAACTTCTTTATCTTCCTCTAATTGAGTTCTGATCAGCAAGCCATCCAATCTAGGTCAAATGGGTACTATCTGCATGTTTGGGTGTTCTTTCATGCCTTCCCCCACTTTATATTAGCTGATGCTTCACTCTAAGCTCTAGGCCCCAGTGGCTAGGTCAGTGTCCATGGGCTCAGGAGTTTCTAAGTCTCCCCAGACTTCAGACCAATCAGCCCTTCCTCTTCTCTCTCTCATCTCAAGGTTGACAGAAGTCTATGGAACGTGTTCGAACTCAGCCCTTCATTACTGCCTTTCCCCAACTTCCATTCACAACTAGACCAATGCAGTCACCAGCAAGCTTACAAGTCTGCTTGTGCGTTCCCTTTGAGTTTCAGTCTTGAAAGGGAACTTGTCCTGAATGGCCTTGATGGCTTGCCTAGATGCCTTCCAGGTGAGCAGCTTGTTTACTCTCAAAACAACCATACAATATGCTCTTGAACACTTTAAAGAGGTCTTTTGCAGCAGATTGCTTAATGCAATAAGGCTTTTGATCTCTTGATGGCTGCTTCCATGAGTGTTGCTTGTGAATCCAAGCAAAATTTAGACCTTGACAATTTTTATATTGAAGATAATCGTATTTTTAGCTAACAAACTTGATTGTTATATTTGTATTGCTTTTCTCTTTGTCACAAACCTTTTTCCCCTAATTATATTGTTGTTGTTGTTGTTATGTGCCTTGGAGTCGGTTCCAACTCATAGCGACCCTGTACAGGGTTTCTGAGGCTGTAAATCTTTACAGGAGCAGAAAGCTTCATCTTTCTCCCGCCAAACAGCTGGTAGTTTGAACTGAGGTTAGCAGCCGGATTCGTAACCACTACACTACCAGTTGTTGTTGTTGTTATATGCCGTGGAGTCGGTTCCGACTCATAGCGACCCTGCACAGGGTTTCCGAGGCTGTTAATCTTTACAGGAGCAGAACGCCTCATCTTTCTCCCGCGGAACCGCTGGTAGTTTCGAACTGCTGACCTTATGGTTCGCAGCCCGATTCGTAACCACTACGCTACCAGCTCCTCTAATTATATTGAAGGAGCTCTGGTAGCGTTGTTGTTGTTGTTGTTAAGTGCCGTCGAGTCGGTTCCGACCCATAGCGACCCTGTACAGGGTTTCCGAGGGTGTAAATCTTTACGGGAGAAGAAAGCCTCATCTTTCTCCCGCGGAGCTGCTGGTAGTTTCAAACCGCTGACCTTAAGGTTCGCAGCGTAGTGGTTACAAATCGGGCTGTGAACCGCAAGGTCAGCAGTTCGAAACTTCCAGCAGTTCCGCGGGAGAAAGATCTTACAATATATAAAAGGAGCTCTGGTAGTGTAGTGGTTACGAGTCGGGCTGCGAATCTTAAGGTCAGCAGTTCGAAACTACCAGCCGCTCGAGAAAGATGAAGCTTTCTGCTCCCAAAAAGATTTACAGCCTTGGAAACCCTGTACAGAGTCGCTATGGGTCGGAACTGACTCGACGGCACTTAACAACAACAACAATATGTAAGGAGTCCTGGTGTGGTACTGTGGGTTAATGCCGTGGACTGTGAGGTTGGTTTGAACCGCAAGATCAGCGGTTGGAGCTCACCAGCTGCTTCTTGGAAATCCTGTATAGGGTCACTATGAATTGAAACCGACTCAATGGCACTTAACAACAAAAACAACAACATATAAGTAATAGTTTTAGAAAACAATAGTACTATTATACAACAAGATGATTACTAAAAAAAAGATTTCTTTGTAATTATTTTTATCTTTTGGGTATATCCCAGGAGTGTTGTGGAGTCAGTTTTGATGCATAGCGACCCTGTATAGAGTTTCTCAGGCTATAAATCTTTATAGGAGCAGAAAGCCTCATCTTTCTCCCACTGTGTGGTTGGTAGATTTGAACTACTAACCTTTAGCAGCCCAATTTGTAACACACTATGCTGCTAGGGCTGCTGTTGTTGTTAAGTGTGGGCTGGTTGGCTCTAACTCATAGCGACCCTGTGTAGGGTTTCTGAGGAGTGGCTGGTGAGCTTGAACCTTGTGGTTCCAACTGACCTTGCAGCCCAGCGCATTATCCCCCAGCATTACATCAGGACTTGGAGTGTACAAATGACTGAATTTTAAAGTCACTTGATATAACTTCTTCCTATGCGGTTAGGTTCATTTGTTTATTTTGTAACCTTCCATCTTCTTTTTAAGCTTTCTGCATCATTCAATAATTTTCCTAGAGAATC
>NW_006408687.1:5026474-5028977 GCF_000296735.1 Chrysochloris asiatica | reverse complement strand
TATATCTTGATTGCATGTTTGATTAATTTCAGATTGAGGAAGTTGGTAGAATTCTTCTATTTCATCCTCATTAGCTTTAGTGGTTGGTACATAAATTTGAATAATAGTGATATTAACGGGCTTCCCTGTAGGTGCATGAATATTATCCTATCACAGACAGTGTTGTATCTCATGACTGATCTGGATATGTTCTTTTTGACAATGAATGTCAAATTCTGCATTTCCACCAGCAATGTTGAGAATGCCTGTTTCGTAACAGCCTCATCATCAGAGTGGATTGCCACAATTTAGATTTTTGTAGCACTGTAGGATCACCACTGGACTGTGAACCACAAAGTCAGCAGTTCAAACCCACCAGCTGCTCATTGGTCACTGTGAGTCAAAACAACTCAACGGCACTTAATAACAACAATGCATATAAAGTGATATCTCAGAATAGTTTTGAGTAGTTTCGTTCTTATTTTAAGCAAGATTGAGCATCTTTCCCTGTTTTTAAGACTTGCTAATTTTTTCCTCTCAACTGTCTATTCATATCTTTTACCTATTTTTTGGTTGTCCTTTATCTTCTTTTTAGGAGTTCTTTTGTATATAGTAGAGAGATCACCACTTTGTGATATAAACCACGAATATTTTTTCTCAGTTTGTCATGTGTGTGGACCTGAGCTTCAACTCAGGGTTTCTGTACTGTGCAAAAAACATGAACTCAGCCCACGCTTGGAGCAGGCTCAGAATTCCCATCTTACAAAAAGGACTCTGTTCCATGTCAGCTCACTCCCTGATGATTCAGGGCTGACATGCAGAAATTTATTTGTTCTCAGCAGTAGTCGAGATATCCAATGAATTTGGATTTCTTCCTGTATGATGAAATTTTTGAATTGGGAAAATCTGTTGCAAAAGGACTCTTTAAAGTTCTAAATAGCAATAACGTCTCTTTGAACTAAGGTGCTGTTGGCCCAGCGATGGTATTTTCAATAATCTCAAATGCATACAAAAGCTGGACAATGAATAAGGAAGACCCGAAATGAATTGATGCATTTGAATTATGTTGTTGGCTAACAACAAACAAATC
This sequence comes from Chrysochloris asiatica, assembly GCF_000296735.1. Classification (NCBI taxonomy): domain Eukaryota; kingdom Metazoa; phylum Chordata; class Mammalia; order Afrosoricida; family Chrysochloridae; genus Chrysochloris; species Chrysochloris asiatica. The sequence goes on along the minus strand of NW_006408687.1, from coordinate 5,027,908 downwards.
TGTTTTGGAAGAAGTTTGGCCAGATCCTTCAAAGCAACCATGGTGAGACTTTGTCTCTTGTACTTTGTACATATCCCTGGAGAAAGAATAATGCTTGATGAAATGGAGGGTCAAGAAGGAAGAGGAAGACTCCGAATAAGATGGGTTGGCACAGTGGCTGCAACAATGGGATCCAACATCACAATTGTGAGGATGGTGCAGGCCCAGGCAGTGTTTTGTTCTGTTTGACATGGGGTTGCTATGAGTTGGAACCAACTGGATGGCATCTAACAATAGCTATGGAGGGAAACGTCCCCAGCATCTGCCTTTCCACAGAGAAACCAGTTGCAGTCCCCTGCTGTGCACAGAGGAGTGTTGATGATGCAGTGGTAAAGCTCTCAGCTGTTAAACTGAAAGGTCGGCAGTTCAAACCCACTAGCCACTCTGTGGGATACAGATGTGGCAGTCGGCTTGCAGCCTTGAAATCCCTATGGAACTGTTGTACTCCATCCTGTAAGGTGGCTATAAGTCAAAATCTAATTGACAGCAAGGAGGTTTTGATTTGGTCTATGCATAGAGCTTAAGGAGCTCTGGTAGCATAGTGGTTATGAGTCGGGCAGCCAACCTCAAGGTCAGCAGTTCGAAACTACCAGCTGTTCCGCAGGAGAAAGATAAGGCTTTCTGCTCCCGTAAAGATTTGCAGCCTAGAAGAACCCTGTGCAGGGTCACTATGAGTCAGAACTGACTCCGCGGCACTTAACAACAACAACAATGCATAGAGCTTGATGACTCGGTTGCCATCCTCATATGGGTGCTAAAGCCTAGACAGGTACCGGATTCTAGATTGCTGGGCTGCTTTACTTCAATGCTTTGCTCTGAGTTTTGGCTATGGTTTCTATCTGTATTTCCGGTCACTTGAGATTTCCCAATAATGCTTTTGAGTTTAGCTATCTGTTAATAATTTTCTTAAATTAGCATATATAGCATTTATTGCATGCTAAGACAACAACACCAAATACTCTTTATGAGTCCTGGTGTGGCATTGTGGGTTAATGTGCTGTACTGCAAAGTCTGTTTGAACTGTGAGAACAGCAGTTCAAGCTCACCAATCGCTCCTCAGAAACCTTATACATGGTTGCTATTGGATGGAATTGACTCAATGGCACTTAACAACAATACTCTTTATGGGAGTCTTGGTGTATGTAGTGCTGTAGGATAAGTACTGGACCACAAAGTCTATTTGAACTGCAAAGTCGGTGGTTCAAACTCACCAGCCACTCCTTGGAAACCCTATACAACAGGGATGGAGAACATGCAGCCCACAGGCCATATGCAGTGGTGGTGGTAGTTCTGACCCATAGCGACCCTGTACAGGGTTTCCGAGGTTGTAAATAAGGCCTGTGAAATCATTTGGTCTAGCTCAGTCAAGGCAACCACAGTTCCAGCCATCACATT
>NW_006408687.1:5022080-5023643 GCF_000296735.1 Chrysochloris asiatica | reverse complement strand
CTATTTTTATTTATTTTGTTAAATGCATCATTTACTAATGGATATTGAAAATTTTTTAAGATATGCCACTCTGAAGAAAACACATTAGAAGTAATACCTTTAAAATGTTTATTACTTATTTCCTTTCTGTCAAGAGTATATGGTAATCTTTTAAATTATGTTCAATTTGGGAAAGCATTCTAGACTAATTCTTTTTCTCTTTTAATGATATTAAGTTAGGTAATTTTCTGCTTTGAAAGCAATGTTTGTATGTATCTTTTCCTACTCATTTGTTAAAAAAAAACCCTCTTATGCCAAATCTTAATGTAATTCTTAATTCATAGAAGTAGGCTAGTTAATCACTCATTAGTGACTGTGGTTGTTAAGTGCCATTAAATTGGTTCTGACTCAAAGCTACCCTATGCACAACAAAACAAAACACTGGCTGGTCCTGTGGTATCCTCACAATTGTTTCGTTTAAGCTCATTGTTGCTGCCTGTCTCCCTAAGCACCCTTAAGTGGATTCAAACCACTAACGTTTCAACTAATAGCTAAGCATTTAACCATTCATGTACCCCAGGAATTCCATTAAATTAATTCATAAAATGCATGTGTGCAAAAATTTTAAAGGACAATTATTGAAATATTCTGTATGTAAAATTTACCAAGAAATAGGAAAGGTAAAAATTATTTCCAAATGCTCCAATTTATGAAAAGCAATATTTCAAAATAAACTTCATAACTTTTCATTTGACCTGCATTCTGCATTTATCCTTCACTGTAGAATGAACAATGACTTCTGAATACAAGTTGGAATTTGAATAAAATAGGTATAAAAAAGGAAAAGCAAACATTCAGATCACCAATTATTTCTACATGACTAAAAACCTTATTATCGTAGACATAAGAATTTCTAAAAATCTGAATATTGTCACTGAATTGGAAATATGCACTAGGATATGCCAAATAGCTTTTAGCCCACAAGAATAGGTAGCAGGAATCTTATTTGTCACCATCCAAGGAAAATATTGACATAATTTTTTATTGTGGTGTTGTTATTAAGTGCTGTGGAATCAGTTCCTACTCAAAACAACCCTATGGACTACGAAATGAAACACTGTCCGGTCCTGCCCGGTCTTCACAATTGTTACATTTGAAACCATTTCTGCTACCCTCTTGTCAGTCCATCTCACTGGGGGTGGGGATGGGGTGGGGGCGGGGGCGCTTCCTCTTTTTTCTAACCGTCTGCTTCACTAAGCTCTGGTAGCGTAGTGGTTACGAATTGGGCTGTGAACCACAAGGTCAACAGTTTGAAACCACCAGCAGTTCAGCGGGAGAAAGATGAGGCGTTCTGCTCCCGTAAAGATTTACAGCCTCAGAAACCCTGTGCAGGGTCACCATGAGTTGGAATGGACTCCACCGCACTTAACAACAGCAACAACTTTACTAAGCATGATTCCCTTCCAGGGATTGGAACATCCTAATAACATGTGTGGAATATGAGAGATGAAGTCTCCCATCCTGGCTCTAAGGAGCATTCTGGCTGTACTTCTCCTGAGACAGATCTGTTTGCTCTTCTGGCAC
>NW_006408687.1:5016360-5016825 GCF_000296735.1 Chrysochloris asiatica | reverse complement strand
TTGCAGAAATCTATCATTCGTTCTCCAGCATCAGACATGCAATCAAGATGTATTGCTCATTACTGGTGATTGAAATGCAAATGTTGGGAGCAAAAAGGAAGGACCAGTAGTTGGAAAATATGGCCTTTCTTATATACATATGGATATTGTCCTATCACAGACAGCATTGTAGTTTAAGGCAGATCTTGATACATTCTTTTTGATGATGAATGTGATACCTTTCCTCTTCAATTTGTCATTCCCAGCCTAGTAAATCATATGATTGTCAGATTCGAAATGGCTAGTACAAGTCCATTTCAGCTCACTAATGCCTAGGATATCAATGCCTATATGTTCCATTTCATTTTTTACAATTTCCAAGTTTCCTTGAGTCATACATACTTCATGCATTCTATGTTCCAATTATTAATGGATGTTACAGCTGTTGCTCTTCATTTTGAGTTGTGCCCCATCAATAAATGAAGG
>NW_006408687.1:5009178-5016260 GCF_000296735.1 Chrysochloris asiatica | reverse complement strand
TATGTTTTCAGTGCTTATTATGTGCTGGCAGAAATATAAAGATGAACTAGAGATGGTGCCTGCCTTAAAGGAATTTTTAACCCTCTGGAGGTTACACAGTCTTTATTATACTAAAAAATAATGATGTGTCAATTTCTGTTTCATTCTGGCCGTGGAAATCTACCAGAAAAGATACTGTTTTCTTTTCATTATAAATTCTTACAGTTGAATGCTACCATTTGGCTCCTATATTGTAACTGCTCGTGCTACAACATCCTTGACTACATTTGCACGTGCAGCTCTAAAGATAAGAAACTCTTGTCACACGAGCCAATCTACTTCATCTTCAGACAAATGTAATCTATGTGAAAGTCTGTGTTCAATGAGATGTAAATGAAAGACCATGGCTTTAGAGTCAGACAGACCTGGATTGGAATCTTAGAATATATAGTTCTTGGTTGGTATAACAGTTTTGTACCATTAGATTGTTCAGGAACTCAGACTTCTTACGCCTTGTCATTCTGCTACCTCTAGAGTGTCATTTCTGTGTCTTCATTTGCATGACCCAAGATGATTTGTCACCACATCTTGTTTCCAAGCAATAGTATAGAAGAAGGAAGAGAAGAAGTGGACACATCCTTAAAGATACAACGTAGAGAGTGCATATATTTCTCTGCTTTCATCCCATTGGTCAACCCCTTGGCTATCCCTTGCTATAAGAGAGATTGAAAAAGAAATCTTTTTCTATGGTTGGTCATGTGCCCAGCAAAAACCTTAGGGTTTCTATTCCTATGAGAGAAGAGGGTGAAATAAATTTTGGGTGAATGATAGTCTTTTCCATATATATTCAAGTATGGAAGTATTTCCTTTTTTCCATAAGTAGATTAACCCATGGCCTATAATGTCAGATGTAAATGGACAAAAATTCTGACTTTGTTACCTTAGACTAGTTATTCTTGTAAACTCAGTTTGCTATTGTTGGTTAGTACCATCAAGTTGGTTCCGGCTCATAGCAACCCTGTATAGGGTTTCCAGAGCAGTTGTTGGGTTTGAAACACTGACCTTACAGTTCAAACTGACCTTGAGGTTCAGTGCTTATCCTTTAGCACCACACCAGTTTATATCTAAATAATAGGCATATGAATAACTCTATCATACAGGTGTGAGAATTAAATAAAAATTTATCTGCACATGCCTTATAAAACTTGTAATCAATAACTAGTCATTGTATTAATTAGGCTTTGCTGAAGTGACAGAAAATTCCAAACAACAGTGGCTTACTGTTTATATCTTTCTCATGTAAACAAAAGCTAAAAGTAAACAGTTCAGAGCTGGAATAGTGATGTTCCCAAGTTGTTAGGGACCCAGACTCTGCTGCATTACTATTCCACCATGTGCATTATATCATAGTCCAAAATGGCTGCTTGAGCGCCAATCATCAAGACTACATTCTACTAGCAGAAATTAAGAAGAGTAGAAAAAAGTCATATTTCCCACTTTTGAAGCTATTCAGTTATACACATAATGTCTGTTTATATCTAATTCTCCAGAACCTAGTTATAGGGCTATACTTAACTAAAAGAGAAATTGGAAAAGTGTAGTCTTTATTTCAGGTGCAAGTAAGAATCAGAGGTTCTACTAATGGATTAATGCTCTGGACTGCAAAGTCAGTTTGAGCCACAAGGTCAGTGGTCCAAGTTCACCAGCCACTCCTCAGAAACCCTACATAGGGTTGCTATGAGTTGGAACTGACTCGATGGCACTTAACAACAACAACTACTACTAAGGAAAAATGGTAAGCCAATATAGTAGCAACATTCTGCCTTGGTCTGCCTCTTTGGATCTCAATTTATCATGCACACCCTTTTTCCCATACATAGCACACACTCATTTCCTTCTCGAAGGGAATCCTCTCTCAAGTCTCATTATTTTCTTACTTCAAAGTCCAAGGTTGCTCAAGTACTATCTATTAGATGTGTATATGACTCTTTAGGTCTGGTGACTGAAGACAAGTTATGTGTCCCAGCACACCAAACTCAGTGTTGGAAGAGGTGAAAGATAACTCCTTGGGGCTTGGGGCAGAGCTGCAACATTTTCAGCTCTTTCCCAAAATCTTGTTTAACAAATACTCTCTCACATCTCCATCCTCTAGACCCTTTCATATGATTGAAGTGAGTGTGAGAACTAAGAATTCTAAAGTGAATTCTTTTTTCTTGATCAGTCTGTGCTTCATTTTCTTTTTACTTTTACTTCTTATTAATTTTACTTTCAATTCAAACATTTGTTCAACTGTATCTATATCTGAAGGCAGGGACAACTAGTCATATTAGAACAGCTGACCTTAGGCAAAGAATCACATTTATTTATGTAGACATAAGAGAAGTAAGGAGTCCTGGTGTGGTGCTGTGAGTCAATGCACTGGACTTCAAGGTCAGTTTGAACTGCAAGGTCACCACTTCAAGCTCACCAGCTACCCTTTGAAAACCCTATATACAGGGTCACTATGAGTTGGAATTGACTCGATGGCACTTAACAACAACAAGAGAAGTAAAAACTTTGTAAAAGAGTTTTAATAAAGAATAACTAATTTTCTGTGGTTTAAGAAAAGTTACACTTCCCAATGCTTGGTTGGCAAAACTCTGGGGAGTGGTGCTGTACTAATTTGAACACAGTCCAGAAACCACTTCGGAGGGAAGTGGAGAGCAGAGGAGTCAGACTATCTGGATTCAGTCCTGGTACAGTTCTAACAAGGTCAGTGGTACTTGTGAGAAATAACTCTTGTAAACGTGGTCCATCTTCAGTAATTCATGAGATTGTTAGACCTGGCAGACAGATTGTTGATTTAAGCAGGCTGTTCTGAGGCTGGCTGGCTGTGTGCCGTGGAGTCGGTTCCGACTCATAGCAACCCTGTACAGGGTTTCCGAGGCTGTAAATCTTTATGGGAGCAGAACGCCTCATCTTTCTCCTGCAGAACAGCTGGTAATTTCGAACTGCTGACCTTGTGGTTCGCAGCCTGATTCGTAACCACTAAGCTACCAGAACTCCTTAAAAATTTAATGAACTTGGCCTATACTTATGGATTTTTGTTGTTGTTGTTATGTGCCGTGGAATCGGTTCCAACTCATAGAGACCCTGTACAGTGTTTCTGAGGCTGTAAATCTTTACGGGAGCAGAAAGCCTCATCTTTCTCCCACAGAACAGCTGGTAGTTTCGAACTGCTAACTCTGAGGTTCACAGCCTGATTCGTAACCACTATGCTGCCAGAGCTTCTTAGGAAATTTAAATAAAAATACAATCATTAAGACCATGGGCAAGCCATTTTGGCTTCTCTGGGGGCAGGGAAAATGGGACATGCCATAGAATTGTATATGGGGAACTGGAACTGGAGGAGAAGGGGCTTTTTGGGGAAAAGAATAAAACCTTTTGTGGCAGAGGCATGCCTGCCCATTTCTACTGGACTGGGAGCCCGATTTTGCAAAATCGAATAAAGAAACCCTCATTCTTGCTAAAATGAGTACAGATTGAGTTACTTGAGAATTTGTCAGCATAGACAACGTTTTTCACAGTACTTCAGTGGTAGAATTCTTACCGTCCATGCTGGAGACTGAGGTTCAATTCCTGCACCTCAAGTGCAGCCAACACCCATTTGTAGTGGAGGCTTACATGTTGTTATGAAGCTGAAGGAATTTTATCATAGCCTTCATACTAAAACAGATTAAAAAGAAATGACTGGCATTCCACTTCTGAAAAACCAACCAATAAAAATCCTATGGATCACAACAGTCTGATCCCATTGTGTATGGGGTTGCCATGAATTTGGGGCCAACTCAACAGCAGCTAACAACAACAACGACAGGCTTAGCATCTTTGTTACTCAGTATCCTTATCTGTATGGCATGTGAGGATACTATCTCAGGGGGTTGGTGTGAGGGTTAATCTGTTCATGTAAAGTGCCTAGAATAGTACCTACCATTTGAAAAGTGTTCAATAAATACAAACTTTTCTTTTTCTCCTTAACTATCAAAGTAAGGGATGTCTCTTGGGGCAAATAATGATGCTCTTAAAATAAAATTGCCTGGGAGTAGAAAGGGTTGGGACTGTAGGCTGAACCTGTCAGGAGTTGACAATGGTAGTGGTTGTGAATCAGTTCAGAGTCAATTTCTTGGCCTTTCACTCTCTGTTTCCAGTTTGGAACTACCTAGGGAGCAATTAGCAGTTGTCCAGTTCAGAAAATAGCCCCTGTTCCATTTTATTTTGTGTGAATTCCTCTTCAGAGCTCATTCAGGTTATGCTGACCCTCTTTGGGTGTCCTTTGTTCTTGTCCTTGGCCAGTCCACACTGAGACAAGATTTTCTTGTATCACAGTCCTGATGTCTATTTGCACAAAGGTCTCACTCTTTGATTGTGTGATTGTACAGAGTTCCCCTTAGGAACCAGATCTTTGTCATTAACATTCCTTTTGGAAACTTGTGTCCCTCACACTGTAGCACTCAGGCATTCTGGAAACGGTTGTTCTCTTTTTTGTTTGATGTGCAGCTCAGCTCTGTCTCCTGGCCTGTCTTTCTGTCTGACTTTGGCGATCAGACTTCCTTCCACTTGTGTCTTCTACGTTCTCAGTCTGAACCCAGTACCATGACAACTCTGAGTTAGTGAGAAAGACTAAAATGAATTCCAAGATGAATTCCCACAAGTTTAATATTATCCTGAGTAGGTCCAGGCTAAAAGAGGTGCCCACTTCCCTTGACATACTACCCACCTTTTTCAACAGGTAGGAAACATGGCACTTCCTGTGAAACACTTAAATGCTGCTTCCCCTATATATCAAAAGTCAAGGGTTCTTTATGAAGATGCTTCCCAATCACTAGCTACGTTTCTTCTCCTTCAGCATCTATGGAACAACAGAGTTGTTGTGGCAGATAAGTCAAGAAAGACATGCCTTTTTGAGATACTTGCGCTTTCCTGTTCATGTCTTAAAATCATTAGTCTCCTAAAGGCAAACAATGGTATAAATAAGTATTTCTCAAGTTAACTGAGATTAGAAATTATCTGAAAGACCAAGTTTGGGTTTGTTAATTTCTGGAGATCTTGAAGCATACATTAAAAATAAGAGTGTTTTAGCAGAAGTTAAATAACAGCAAGCACCACTTAAAACAAACAAACAAACAAATAACATGGGCAATGAAAAGGTTGGTAAAAGCAAATGCAATCTCAAGAAAAAAGTGTTAAATTAGAGTTGGAATCTATTATTATTCCCACACCTTTAAATTTGCAATTATTTTCTGGCTACTTCAAGAATCGTATCTTCGCTTTGTAACGCTTTAGCATTTCACTTCTTATGTAGCAAATGGTGATCATTTTTCCCTTTGCCTTTTAGGATATGCTCTTGAACACTTAAAAGAGGTTTTGCATAGCACATTTGCCTAATGCACTATGTTGTTTTATTTCCTGACTGTTGCTTCCATGAGTGTTGATGGTTGATCTGAGCAAAAAGAAGTTTTTGACAACTTCAATCTTTTCTCCGTTTATGAGAATGTTATTTATTGGTCCAGTAGTGAGGATTTTTGTTTTAGTTTACATTGAGATGCAACCCATACCCAAGGCTGTGGTCTTTGATTTTCATCAGTAAGTATTTGGAGTCCTCTTCTCTTTCAACAAGCAAGGTTGTATCATCTTCATATCTCAGATTGTTAATAAATCTTCCTTCTTTCCTGATGTCACATTTTTATTCATATAATCAAGTTTCTCAGATTATTTGCTCAGCATACAGATTGACTAAATATGGTGAAGGAATATAACCCTGGCACACTCCTTCCCTAATTTTAAATCATTCAACATTCCCTTATGCTGTTCGAACAACTAACTCTTGATCTATGTACAGATTTCTCATGAGCACGGTTGTCCATAGCTTGTCATGATCCACACAATTGAAAACTTTTGCATAGTCAATAAAGCACAGGAAAACATGTTTCTGGCATTCTCTGCTTTCAACAAAGAGCCATCTAATGTCAGCAATGATATCCCTTGTTCCATGTCCTCTTCTGAATCCCGCTTGAACCTACAGAAGTTCTCTGTCAATGTATGGTTGCAGCCATTTTTATATTATCATTAGCAAGATTTTACCTACAGATATTAATGATATTGCTTAATGATTTCTGTATTCCATTGGGTCACCTCTCTTTGGAATGGGCACAAATATGGAATTCTTCCAGTCAGCTGGCCAGGTAGTTGTCTTCCAAATTTCTGGGCATAAATGAGTGAGTGCCTTCAGTGCCACATCAGTTTGTTGAAAGATTTCAATTTGTATTCCATCAATTCCTAGTGACTTGTTCTTTGCCAATGACTTCAATGTACCTTGGACTGCTTCCTTCAGTATCAATGGCTCTTGATCATTGGCTACATCTTGAAATGGTTAAACATTGACCATTTCTTTTTAGTACAGTGACTCTGTATATTCCTTCCATCTTCTTTTGATGCTTTCTGCATCATTCAATACATTGCCCACAGAATCCTTCATTATTGCAAGTTGAGGCTTAAATATTTTCCTCAGTTCCTTCAGTTTGAGAAATACTAAGTGTGTTCTTCCTTTTTTATTTTTTAACTCCAAGTCTTTGCACATTTCATAATAATATTAGATGTTGCCTTCTCAAACTGACCTTTGACACTTTCTATTCTGCTCTTTTATATACTCATTTCTTCTGTTAGTTTTATCATCTCTATGCTGGAAAGCAACTTTCAGAGTCTTTTCTGACATCCATTTTGGACTTTTCCTTCTTTCTTGTCTTCTTAATAACCTTTTGATTTCTTCCTGTCTGATGTTCTTGTTGTCCTTCCACAACTCTTTTTCATTTTTTAATATTGAATGCATCAAATCTGTTCTTCAGATGGTCTCTAAATTCAGGTGGGATATATTCAATGATATATTCAATGGAATGCATAAAACATCAATATCTTAGGCATTGTTGTTGTTGTTAGGTGCCATTGAGTCAGTACTGACCCATAGTGACCTTATGAACAGCAGAACAAAACACTGCCCGATCCTGGGCCAATATCACTACTGCTGCCATGCTTGAGTGCATCGATGCTGCCACTTGGCCAGTCCATTT
>NW_006408687.1:4996900-5004194 GCF_000296735.1 Chrysochloris asiatica | reverse complement strand
GGGATATTATTGCTGAAAGCAGAGAATACCAGAAAGATATTTACCTGTGTTTTATTGACTATGCAAAGTCTTTCAACTGTATAGGTCATAACAAGGCATGGACAGCATTGAGGAGAATGAGTATTCTGAAACACTTACTTGTGCTCATGAGGCACTTATACATAGATCATGAAGCAGTTGCTCAAACAGAACAAGAGGGCACTGAATGGTTTAAAATCAGGAAAGGTGTGTGCCAGGGTTGTAACCTTTCATCATACTTATTTAATCTGTATGCTGAGCAAATAATCTGAGAAGCTAGATTATATGACAAAAAATGTGTCTTCAGGGTTGGAGGAAGACTCATTAACAACCTGCGATATGTTGATGATATGACCTTGCTTGCTGAAAGCGAAAAGGACTTAAAATACTTACTGATGAAGATGAAAGAGCACAGCTTTCAGTATAGGTTGTACTTCCATAAAAATAAAACAAAAATCCTCACCACTGGACCAATAAACAACATGAAGATAAATGGAGAAAAGATTGCAGTTGTCAAGTCTTAATTTTCTCAAATGAACCATCAACACTCATGGAAGCAGCTGTCAAGAAATCAAAGTTTGAATTTTATTAAGCAAATCTGTTGCCCAAGACCTCTTTAAAGTGTTGAAGAGCAAAAATGTCATTTTGAAGACTAAGGTGCACCTTCCCAAACCATGGTATTTTCAAAAGCTTCATATACATGTGAAAGTTGGACAATTGATGCATGTGAGTTATGGTGTTGGAGGAGAATATTAAAAGTACCATGGACTGCTAGAAGAACAAACAGGTCTGTGTTGGAAGATGCACAGCCAGAATGCTCCTTAGAAGCCAGGATGGCTAGACTTTGTCTCTCATACTTCAGACATGTTATCACCAGTCTCTGGAGAAGAACATCATGGTTGGGAAAGTGGAGGGTTAGTGAAAAAGAGGAAGACCCCCAATGAGATGGCCTCAAGCGTAGCAAAGATTATGAGATTGGCAAAGGACTGAGCAGTGTTATGCCTAAGGTCACTATGAGTTGGTACTGAAGGTTCCTAACAACAACAATAGCATATGCATATGAAAGCTGGACAATGAATAAGGAATAATCGATCCATTTGAATTATGGAGTAGGGGAAGAATATTGGAAGTACCATGGACTTCCAGAACAAACAAATATGTGTTGGAGGAAGTACAACCAGAATGCTCCTTAGAGGTCAGGATGTTGAGACATCATCTCTCATATTTCTGACATGTTATGAGGAGAGACCAGTGCCTGGAAAAGGACAACATGTTTGATAAAGTAGAAGGCTGGTGAAAAAAGAAGAAAAATGAGGTGGATTGATACAGTGTCAGCAACAATGGGCCTAAGCATAACATCAATTGTGAGGACAGTACAGGATCAGATAGTGCTCTGTTGTGCATAGGGTTTCTGTGACTCAGAACCAATTCAATGGCATCTAACAACAATATAAGGAGACTTTAAAAAGTTCATGGAAAAACAGAACTAAAATATAATGGAATTTTTCCACAAACTTTTGAAGTCATCTTGTATCTTATAGGGAAGTCATGAGAGTTAAGCAAAAGAAGCATACAAAAAAGTATGGTGACTATGAGTCAAAAATGACTAGACGGCACTTAACAACAACAACACTGAATTAAAGGAGTCTTGGTGTAGTGCTGTAGGATAAGTGCAGGTTGGCGGTTCAAACTCACCAGCCGCTCCTTGGAGATACAGGGTCGCTATGAGTCGGAATGGACTCAACAGCACTTAAAACCACAATGAATTAATGAATCTAGCATAGAGCGTCAGTAACTGCTAACTTCTCAGAAAGAGGCAACTAGACACAATGTGCCTTCTGGCATAAATACATAAATACAAAAACTGTAAAGTTTTTGTGTACCATCATGTATAACTGCATAAGGTTTCTGAGGCTGTAAATCTTTATGGTGGCAGAAATCTTTATCTTTCTCCTGCAGAGTGGCTGATAGATTCAAATTGCTGACCTTGTAATTCGCAACCCAACTTACAACCCACAATGCCACTAGGGCTCCTTACTATGAAGTAGTGTGGCAGAAAATGACAATCTAATAACAGGAAATAGAAGGACAGATGAGTGTATCAAAACCACACTTTAGGTATGCAACCAGCAAAATTCATATTATGCATGACAACACAGTTTCTTCAAATACATTACAAGTAAATATTGAACACACACACACAGATGCAGAAAACCTATAGATCAAAAGGTATTTAAGAAGCCACATAAAAATTTATGCATGAATATTCACAGCAGCATTATTCTTAATAGCCAAAAAAGTAGAAACAACCCAAATGGATAAACAATATGTGATATATTCATATAATGGAATATTATTTAGCAGTGAAAAGAAATGAAGTAGTGATACATGCTACAACTTGGATTAACCTTGAAAACAAAGCAAACAAACAAAACTCATTGCTATGAAGTCAACTCTGACTCATCGCAAAGCTTTAAGACCGCGGGGAAGTGCCACATTGGGTTTCCCAAGATGCAATCTTTACTTTGGAGTCCTGGTAGGATTAGCACTGGACTGTTAACCATAGGTTGGTAGTTCAAACCCACCTGCAGAGCCTCAGAAACTCTATGAAGGGTCACTATGAGTCAGAACTGACTTGATGCACTTAACAACAACAGTGAAAAGGAGAGTTGTTACTTTTTTAGGTGGGGTGGGCGCAAAAAGTTCTAAAGTTAATTATGGTAATAATGCTCAGTGAATATATGAAATTTACTGATTGTAGATACACTTTAAATTGATGAATTATAGGAAATGTAAATTGTAGCTCAGTAAAGCTATAATAAAAAGATATTTAAGAAAAAATAAGGTATGTTGAAACTCCTAATAGTTGTTTATGTGATGACCTAAATGCAACAAAGCCAAACTCACTGCCATTGAGATTATTTTGACTAATAGCAATCCTATAAAGGGTTTCTGAGGCTGTAAATCCTCACATGAGCATAAAATCTCATCTTTCCCTCTTGGAGTGGCTGGCAGGTTTGTTCAGTACTTACCCTAAAGCGCCACCAGGGCTTCATGTGCGATAACAGTAGTCATTTAGTCTCACATTCATTCTGCAAACATTTACCAGGTGGTTAAATGCCAGCTGGAGCCCTGGTGTGGCGCTGTGGGTTAATGTGTCAGACTAAATAGCCGTTTGAACTGCAAGGTTGGTGGTTTAAGCTCACCAGCTGCTCCATGGAAACCCTATAGAGGGTCACTATGGGTCAGAACTGACTCTATGGCACTTAACAACAACAACAAAGTGAATAAAAAGGTGTAGAAGGCATTAGCCCTTCATTTTCCAATTCAGTGTTTCTCAACCCTGAATACACCAAGTTGAAAATGCCAATGTCTGGACATCATAATCCTCTCAGACCAATTAAGTCAGGATCTTTGGGGGCAGGGTCTGGGCACAAGGATTTGTAAATAGCCTCTGAGGTGATTCTCAGGGTTGTTCACTCAGGGTTGAACATTCATTGTCTAATTGATTTTTGATCAATGAGTTGTTCTGAGATAGTCGCTAAGAAGACTACCATTGTTGTTGCTGTCCAGTCAGTCCCAACTCATGGTGACCCTTTGTACAGTGGACAGAAGCAGCATTGCCTGTAGGGCTTTCATTGGCTGATTTTCAGCAAGCAGATTGCTAGGCTTTTCCCCTCCATCTAAGAAGACTGGGTCCTGGTTTCTAGAACCCTGAAACTAATTTTAACAGCTTTCCAGGTGTTCATTTCCTGGATGGGCAAGTTAGTTCAGTTGTATACCTTTTGTGGTCATCCAGCCACATCTGGCTTTCTGGTTGCTGACTCTAGAGCCAGGCAATTTGCATATATTTCGACTAGACTTTTCCATTGTATTTGTCTTCCATACAAAGGATTTACCTTTTCTAATTATAAAAGCTTTGAGCTTTGTAAACTTTCCAGTTTCAGATCTGAGCAAAGGAGACTGGCCACAGTTCTTGAGTCACAGTCCAAGTCAGACCTTCCCAACGCTGCACCCCTGAGTCATGCTGAACTCTGAAACCACAGGGTTTGAGACAGGAGGGTAGTTAGCCCGACGGCACCATCCGCTCCAGCTCAGAATTCCCCAAGAGTAGCTTCCTGTTTCAGCTCCCCCATTTTCTTCCAGGGGGATCTGAAAAGAGGGCCATTTGATCACTTGAATGCCAAAGAAAGAAAATAAAATTTTGGATAGGAGAATAAAGTTTCTGGAGAGACAGAATAATGCTGTGGAAGGAGAATTCCAGGTTCTCTGTATATCTTTACTAGATGTTTACTGAGATGTTTCAAACCACAAAAACAACGATTTCTTTACAGTGAGGATCTTATTTTACTTTTACCCCACTACAGACACAGATGTTTTTCTTCCTCAACATACATTCTCAAATTAAACACACCTGTCTGGAATCTTTCTGTATATACAGTTAGCCTTCCGTCTCCACAGGTTCCATGTCAAAAACAAAAGGAAACATTCAGGGGGAAAAAAATTAAAAAGCAATTAAGTGGTCAAAGTAGTCCCTCAAAGGCAGAGAAAAAGAGCATCAAGTGCTATTTACATTGTATACGGTATTGCAGAAAGTATAAGTGTTCTGTTGCTGTTAGGTGTCACTCTGTCATAAATAACACCTATACACAACAGAACGAAACACTGCCTGGTGCTGCTCCATCCCCACCATCCGTGTTCTGTTTGAGCCCACTGTTGCTGCCACTGAGTCAGTCCAGCTTGTTGAGAGAAATCCGATTTCACAGAACTGGCTCTGGGGAAAGATCCGTGTCTCCTTTCAGATCTATAAGCCCAGCACTGCTTGGAGGTCTCCATGTGTCTTGACATCAATCGTTTCCTGGACCAAGGAGCTTCACAACGCAGGGACCCCAGGTCCAAAGGACACATCTCACTCCCCACTCTTCTTTCTTGGTGGTGGCGTGTCTCCTTTCTTTGCTCAGATCTCACTCTTCTTATCTCTGGGGATTCTTCCATAAATCAGATCAAAGTCATGGTGGGATTAAGGGTGGTTATATCCCACCCGTTGGAGTCCTAGTGTGGTGATGTAGGATAAGCACTGGACTGCTAACCACAAGTTCAGTGGTTCAAAACCCCCAGCTGCTCCTTGGAAACACTATACAGGGTTGTTATGAGTCAGAACTGATTTGATGGCACTTAACAACAACAACATAGCACTCTTGATGCCATCCCACAAATCCTCTGGTCTTTGATCATTACTACCTAATACATCACATCTGTTCTTGAGATGGTTTCTAAATTCAGGTGGAATATATTCAAAGTCGTATTTTGACTCTTTTGGACTTATTTTCTCATTCTTCAGGGTCAGCATGAACTTGCATATGAGCAACTGATGGTCTGTTCTGCAATCTGGTCCTGGTCTTGTTTTGGCTGATGGTATTGAGCTTTTCTACCATCTTTCCGCACATATTGAGTCAATTTGAATCCTGCGTATTCAGTCTGGTGTGTTCCGTGAATATAGTCATCTTCTATGCTGTTTTTAAAAAGTACTTGCAATGAAGAAGTTGATGATCTTATAAAATTCTATCACGCAATATCCAGCATCATTTCTATCAATCAAGGCCATATTTTCCAACTATTGTTCCTTCCTCTTTGTTTCCAATTTTTGCATTTCAATCACCAATAATTATCAGTGCATATTGACTGCATGTTAGATCAATATCAGACTGAAGAAGTTGATAGAACTCTTTAATTTCATCATTATTGGTTTTAGTGGTGGGTGGGTACATAAATGTGAATAATAGTGGTATTAACTGGTCTTGCTTGTGGTTATTGTAAAGTGCTGTCAAGTTAGTTTTGGTTCATAGCAACTCTATATAGCTTGGGCAGGGAACCTATTTCTGCCAAAATGTATAATGGGCCATACAAAATTATCACCTTAAAAATTAGCCTTTTATATTTGACACAGGACAGGGCAGTGTTTGTTCTGTTGTGCATAACGTTGCTATGAGTTGGTACTAACACAATGGCACTTAACAACAACAACAACAATGTGATGACTAGAACTGTGGTTGCCTTGGCAGGGCCAGACCAAAAGATTTCACGGCCCACGGGCTGGGTGTTCCCTATCCCTGCTGTATAGGGTTTCTAAGGAGCGGCTGGTGAGTTTGAACCACCCACCTTGAAGTTCAAACCAACTTTATGGTCTTTTTTGCAGGCAAATGGATATTATCCTATCACAGGTATCATTGTACCTCAAGTTAGATCCTGAAATGTTCGTTCAGACAATGTTTGCAAAGCTATTCCCCTTCAGTTTGTCATTCCCGACACAGTAAACCATATAATTATCTGATTCAAAGTAACTAGTATCAGTCCATTTCAACTCACTAATGTCTAGGATAGTGATCTTTATGCATTCATTTCATTTTTTGACAACTTCCAATTTTCCTAGATTCATATTTTCTACATTCCATGTTCCAATTGTAAATGGATGTTTGCAGCTTTTTGTCCTCATTTTGAGTTGTGTCTCATCAGCAAACAAAGATTCCAAAAGCTTTATTCCATTCACATCATTCGAGGAGGCAGCTCTTCCCCACTCGTATTTTGAGTGTCTTCTAACCTAGAGGCTCATCTTCGAATACTATATCTGACACAGTTCTACTGCTATTCATCATGTTTTCAATACCAGTACTATATCTGACAGTGTTCCTCTGCTATTCATAAGTTTTTCAGTGGCTAAATAGTCAGAGATAGTCCACCTCTCCTTCTTCCATGTATGTCTTAATCTGGAAACTCCATTGAAATCTGTCCACCATGTGTGACCCTGCTGGTATTTAGAATACTGGTAACATAGCTTCCAGCATCACAACAACATGCAAGCCACCACATTAAGACAAACTGACAGATGACCTCAACGTAAAGAAAGAAAAGAAAAGAAAAATCCTTACAACGGGACCAACAAATAACATCACAATGAGTGAAGAAAAGATTGAAGTTGTCAACAACATCATTTTCCTTGGATTTACAATCAACACTTCTGGAAGCAGTAGTCAATAAATCAAACACTGTTTTAGGGAAATCTGCAAAAGACCTCTTTAAAGTGTGAAAGAGCAAAATGCCAGTTTGAAAACTAAGGTGCGCCTGACCCAGAACATGGTATTTTAAATTGCGACATGCATGTGAAAGTTGGACAATGAATAAGAAAGACTACAGAAGAAATGATACATTTGAATTATGATGTTGGAGAAAAATATTAACAGTACCATAAACTTCCAGAAGACCAAACAAACCTTTAATG
>NW_006408687.1:4994368-4995615 GCF_000296735.1 Chrysochloris asiatica | reverse complement strand
AATTTTTTTTCTTTTACATTGAGTGCAATCCATACTGAAGTCTGTAGTCTGTGATCTTCATCAGTGTTTTAAGTCCTCTTGGCTTCCCACAAGCAATGTTGCGTCATCTGCATATCACAGGTTATTAATGAGTCTTCCTCCAATTCTGATGCCATGTTCTTCTTCATATAATCCAGCTTTTCTAATAATTTGCTTAACATACAAGTTGAATAAGTATAGTGAAAAGATACAACCTTAGCATACACCTTTCCTAATTTTAAACCACTCAGTATCCCCTTATTCTGTTCTAATGACTGCCTCTTGTTAAACCAATTTCCTCATGAGCACAATTAAATGCTCTGGAATACCCATTCTTTGCAATGTTATTCAATGTTATGATCCACGTAGTCGAATGTCTTTTCATAGTCAATAAAGCACAAGCAAAAATCTTTCTGGTATTCTATAGATGATTTAGGTGCACAATGGGGCTCTATATAGTAAGTACTAGACTTCAAACAGCAAGGTCCACAGTTCAAGCTTACAGCCTATCTATCTGCAGGAGAAAGATAAAGCTTTCTACTCCCTCAAAGCTTTAAAGCTTTAGAAACCCTATTGTTGTTGTTAAGTGCTATTGAGTCGGTTCTGTGTAGGGTTTCCAAGGAGTGACTGGTGAGTTTGAACCGCTGACCCTGTGGTTCAAACCACCTTGTGGTCTAGTGCTCTATCCTATAGCACCACATAAGGACTCCATTGGAAGCCTTATACAGGTTTGCTATTCATGGGCACTTAATAAGAACAGCAACATAGATGATTTAAAATATACAGGAGGATGTGTGTAGGTTGTATGTAAATATAATGTCATCTTATATATGGAGTTTGAACATCTGTGTATTTTGGTATCCATGGAGTCCTGGAACCAATCCCACATTAATACCAAGGGACAAGAATGCTCTGGAACCACAGACATCAGGTGATGCCCTAACTCCATTGCCTAGAGTCTGGTGGAGCCCTTAGGTTTGAAATTGAACTCACCCCAGTGGTTCAATTTTCAAACAAATCATAGCTAGGTCTATGAGGAGAACAATAACACTAGTGAGGTACACACACCTTAGAATAATCAATCATTTGAGACAACATGGTGTCGTTTATCCAAGGATAATGTTCAGAAAGTTCAGAAAGGTGGAGAAATGGAAGGAGGAAACACAGGGAGGTTGTAAAATAAGTGATGTTCCATTGAGGGGATTGCAGTCAATGAGAAGAAACAAAAC
>NW_006408687.1:4991975-4993050 GCF_000296735.1 Chrysochloris asiatica | reverse complement strand
TAAGACAAGAAAGAAGGAAAAGACCAAAATGGATGTCAGATGAGACTCTGAAAATTTCTCTCCAGCATAGAGCTGCTAAAGCAAATGAAAGAAATGAGAAGATACAAGAGCTGAACAGAAAATTTCAAATTTCAGCTTGAGTAGACAAAGTCAAATACTACAACGAAATGTGCAAAAATCTGGAGTTAGAAAACCAAAAGAGAAGAACACGCTCTCTTTTTTTTTTTTTTTCCAGATTAATCAGAACAATAATTATAGTTGGAGGTAAAGAGGCTAAAGCTACAATCATCATAAGACTCCAAGGAATTTATTACCAATAGGAAACACTGTGCTTGAGCTAAGCAACACTTGTAGCCACTGTAATTGGGTTGTGTGCTTACCCCAAAAGGATTGGTAATTTGCTCTTATGGAAGAGCATAGAGCCAAGGGCTACCTACAACCTTGGGAATACCTGGACTACTGAATTGTTCTTGAGGGCAAGGCATTTAGGGACAGAGAGTATGGTATTACTTGCTTACAGGAAATGCTTACTGAATACTGACTCACACAACACCAAATTCCGATAGAATTCAATTTCAAATGTTGGTGTTGCTAGTTGTCCTCTAGTTGGTTCCCACTAATAGTGATCTTCTGCACAACAGAATGAACCACTGCCCCAGAAGGCACCATCCTCACAATTGTTGTTATATCTGAACCCATTGCTGCTGCCACTGTGTCAATCACCTCCTTGGGGGTTGTCCTCTTTTTCACTGGCCCTTTATTTATGAAGCATGATGTCCTTCTCCAAGGACTGATCCTTCCTGATAATATGTTGGAAGTATGAGAGACAAGCCTCAACATCCTGGCTTCTAAGGAGCATTCTGGCTGTACTTCTTTTATTAGAAATGTGTTTTTTCTCCTGGCAGTCCACTGTACTCTTAATAATCTTCCCTAACACCATAACTCAAATGCATTGATTCTTCTACAGTATTCTTTACTAATTGTCCAACTTTCACATGCATATGAGATCATTGAAATACTCTGATTTGGGTCAGGTGCACCTTAGTCCTCAAACTGACACCTTTGCTCTTGAACA
>NW_006408687.1:4986911-4987855 GCF_000296735.1 Chrysochloris asiatica | reverse complement strand
GTGCATAAATTTGAATAATAGTGGTATTAACTGATCTTCTTTGTAAATGTATGACTATTACCCCTATCACAGATAGTATTATTCTTCGAGAGCTCTTGAAATGTTCTTTTTATCTTTTCTGCCACAGTAAACCATATGATTGTCTAATTCCCAATGGCAATGCCAGTCCATTTCAGCTCACTAATGCCTTGGCTATCGATCTTTATTTGTTTCATTTCTTTTATGACAACTAATTTTTCTAGATTCATATTTTGTACATTCTGTGTTCTGATTATTTATGGATGTTTACAACTATTTATCCTCATTTTGAGTTGTGGGGCATGTAGGGTTTATTAAAACAGAGTCTCATTAGACTAAAATCTAAGTCTTGGCAGGGATATGTTCTTTTCTGGAGACTTTGAGAGATAATTCATTCCTTGCCTTTTCACTGGAGGCTGTTTTATTCTTTAGCTCATGATCCCTTAGCCCATCTACAAAGCCAACAATTCATGATTGAGTTCTTCTCATATGGCATCTCTCATTTTTAAGGACTCATGTGATTACACTGGATCCACTCAGATAACCTGGGATAATTTCCCTATAGCATGATTCTTAATTTAATCACACCTGCAAAGTCTTTCAGAAAGCAGGATGGTGAGACTTTGTCTCTCATATTTTGGACACGTTATCTGGAGTGACAAGTCCCTGCAGAAAGACATCATGCTTGGTAAAGTCAGTGAAAAAGAGAAAGACTCCAACACAGTGGATTGGCACAGAATACCAATTGTGAGGATGGTGTGGGACTGGGCAGGTTTCATTCTGTTGTGCATAGGGTCTCAATGAGTTCTAGAGCTGACTCAATGGCACAACAAGAAGAAAGTCTCTTTTGCTGTTAAGCATAGTCACAGATTATTGGGATTAGGGAGTAGTTATTTTTGGAGATTATTATTCTGCCCACTCCCAAT
>NW_006408687.1:4984024-4986536 GCF_000296735.1 Chrysochloris asiatica | reverse complement strand
AGTTCAAATGGCTTTGCAGTCTGGTGCATTAACCCACAGTGCCACACCAAGCCCTTATTAATCAGTAAATGTCACTTTAACAGAAACGTTGGCATTTCTAACCCACCCAGAGGTATCTTGGAAGAAAGCTCTAGTGATCATCTTCCAGAAGAGCATGGTGGTGGTGGTTATGTGCCGTGGAGTTGGATCCAACTCATAGCGACCTTGCATATGGTTACCGAGGCTGTAAATCTTACTGGAGCAGAAAGCCTTATCTATCTCCTGCGGAACCATTGGGTAGTTTCGAACTACTGACCTTGAGGTTAGCAGTCTGACTCTTAGCCATTACGCTACCAGAGTTCCTTCCAGAAGAACATAGTAATTGAAAACCCTGTGGAGCATACTTCCATTCTGAACCCCACAGGTCATCATGAGTTAAAATCCACTTGTTGGGAACAGGAGGTTTTGTTTTTTTTGTTTTTTTTTGTATAGTTAATACAATAGTATATTCCCTACAATTTCCATTGGAAACTATATCAGTAGTTTATACTTTCAAGAACCTTTTGCTGCTGTTAAGTCAGTTATGACTCATAGCAATCCTGTATAGGGTTTTGGAAGGAGCAGCTGGTGGATTTGAACTGCCAACCTTATGGTTTGCAGTCCAGGTGATCCTACAACACCACACCTGGAGTCCTAAGTAAGGTAAATTACCAACTTTTAAAAATATATTTTTTTGTTTGTTTTTACTGAATGTGAGTGAAGTATGCATACCTTAACCAATGATAATCGTAAGAAGTAAGAAGTACTCAAGTTTAAAGGACCTTCTGCTAAAACAACCTACCAATGAGGTGACTTTCTCTCAAGCCCCTCAGAGAGGCATGTCTTCAGTGTAACTTGGAAAGGTCTTGAATGATTGAATTTTTTTCGTTTTGTTCTAGTAACACTTAGAAACTTCATTAAGAAAGATACAGAATATTTAAGACTTTGAAGTAGTTTTTCTTATTTTCTAAGTGGATCTAGACTGGTTTACAAACCACTGGATGCCTCCTGGGTGAGAATGCATAAAGGCTGGCTTTCCTGGAGCTTAGTGGATATGACTAACGCAAGAGGCTGATCTACTCTGTTAATCTGCATTGTCTTCAAAAAAGAAAAAGATTAAGGTACATTTAAAGTTTGAACAAACATCATTTTCTGTTACAAAACTAGTACATATCCCTCAAAGAAATTTTGAAAAATATAGAAATAAACTATTATCTATCAGTTTTCAGTTTCACTTCTTTGTATACCCAAGAGAATTGAAAACATATTTACACAAAGACATGCACAATTATTTATAGTATAGCCACATTATTCAAAACAATTCCCTGACTAGTGAATAGATAACAAGTTGTAGTTTCTACATACAATGAAATATTATTCAGTTGTGTAAAGGAATAAGGTACTGATACCTGCTGTGGAAAACATACAGCCAGAGTGCTCCCTGGAGGCCAGGATGGCCAAACTTCGTCTTTCACACTTTGGACATGTTGTCAGGAGGGACCAGTCGCTGGAGAAGGATATCATGTTTGGTAAGGTGGAGGGTCAGAGAAAAAGAGGAAGACCCTCAGCGAGATGGATTGGCCAAGTGGCGGCATCAATGGACTCAAGCGTGGCAACAGTAGTGAGGTTGGCCCTGGACCAGGCAGTGTTTCGTTCTGCTGTGCATAAGGTCGCTATGAGTCGGCACTGACTTGATGGCACCTAACAACACTAACAACCTGCTGTGGCACTGTGGGTTAACGCACTGGACTACAAAATCGGCTCGAACTGCAAGATTGGTGGATCAAGCTCACCAGCCACTCATCAGAAACCATATACAGAGTCGCTGTGGGTTGGAACCTACTCAACAACACTTAAGAACAACAACAGCAACCTGTAAAATCTAAATGAACTTTGAAAACACTATGCTAAGTGAAAGAAAGCAGACACAAAAGGTCATATATGAATTAGTGTACTTACGTGAAATATTCAGAATAGGTCTATTCATAGCGGGAAAAAGTAGATTGGTGGTTGCTGCAGGCTGGGGGAGGTGGAAACAGGGAGCGACTGCTTAGTGGATATGGGGTTCTTTGGGCAGGCAGTAAAATGTTTCAGAACTAGAGAGAATTGGTGGTTGTACAATATTGTGAATCCATGAAATGCCATTGTTCACTTTGAAATGGTTCGTTTAACTTTATGTGACTTTTACCTAATGAAAAATAAAATTTAAAATAAATAAGAAAAAGTTGAATAACTCAATAGAAAAGTAGATGAAACATAAATGAGAACTGATGGAAAAAGAAATGAATAGCAGTTTGATACTATTTAAAATATACATACCCTTTGAGGCAGCAATGGTACTTCTAAGAATTCACCTTGCTAATATAATTTTACAAGAGATCAAACACACATTGACAAAAATATTCGTTACATAATTGAACTGCAAGGGCTGCAGTTGATTAATTTGTTTAATTAATTCCCAACAGATGGACATTGTGGTCACCAGTGTTTGAAA
>NW_006408687.1:4973186-4974343 GCF_000296735.1 Chrysochloris asiatica | reverse complement strand
GTTGTTGTTGTTGCTGTTTTTTCTTTTCATCACAGGAGTCAAAGCCACAGTTACCTTAACTATAAAGAGTGTCTTTGGAGTTAAAAACCTATCTTATCAGCCCTGTTACAAAAGCAAGACATTTGAGTCAAAGGCAGTGGGGAAATTTACTGTGTCTCAGAAAAGACAAGTGATTCTCAACTTTGGCTGCACATTAGAATAGCTTGGGGAACTTAAAAAAATCAAAAACACCCTAAAAGAAGCTAATTTAATTGGTTTAGGGTGTGGCCCAGACATAGGATGTTTTATCACCTCCCCAGATGATTATCCCAATGAGTAGCCAAGACTGGGGGCCACTGTCTGAGGGAGTAACACTCTGGCGAGTGGGGGGTGGGGGTGGGGGTCTGCAGGTGCCCTAGGGAGATTCTTAATAAGCTTTAAGATAACCAACAGTGCAGAATTAGTGGTGGTGGTGGCTGTGTGCTGTGGAGTTGGTTCCGACTCAGAGCATAACAACAGCTGGAGAAAGGATTCCTGGTGACACAGTGAGTCAAGTGCTGAGCTGTCGACTGAAAGATTGGCTGTTTGAACCCACAAGCCACTTCCAGGGAGAAAGATGAGGCAGTCTGCTTCTGTAAACATTTACAGCCTCAGAAACCCTATGGAGCAGTTCCATATTAAGTCACTATGAGTAACAGGATGTTATTGTGAACAAAGAGGAGAAGTAAGACTGAAAGGATTATATGTCCTCGGATTTAAAAGGATTAGTGACTGATGCTAACATAGGCAACATTCATTCACGCATTTTTAAAACAAACTTTTCTAGAAAATCTATGAGATAGATGATTATCTACGTGCCAGGATTACAAAGATAGTAAAACACAGTATTGCCTTCAAGGAATTCAGAGTGCACAGTTGCTAATTCATTATTATCATTGCTATAAAATTTCTCAGTCCCCTTACTCTCTGCCTTTCAATTTTCACAGCTGCGAAAATTTCATTCCAGAATTTGCCATCATCATTGCAAACACTGGAAGGTAATTGCACCTTTTTTTTCTCTCTCTCTCTCTCTCCTAGACTAAGTTAGAGTATGTTTGTTGTTGTTTAGTGCCAACAAGTTGGTTCCAGCTCATGGTGGTGGTGATGATTATGTGCCCTGGAGTCGGTTCCGACTCATT
>NW_006408687.1:4970051-4973086 GCF_000296735.1 Chrysochloris asiatica | reverse complement strand
TTTGACTTACTCTCAAATGTATGCACTTCCTTTGAAGAAAATACTGTGAAAAGGTACTGAGTTGGACTTGGCAGAGGGTTGTCTGGACTGGCCCACTGGTGTTCCACAGATGATGTTCTTTATGGCTGATGAACCCAGACTTCTCCAGTGGAATCCTGGTATGGAGCTGTAAGATAAGCACTGGACTACTAACAAAAAGGTCAGCAGCTCAAATCTACCAGCAGCTCTTTGTAAACCCTATACAGGGTCATTATGAATCAGGACTGATTTAATACCACTTAACAACAACAACCACCCAGATTTTGATAAAAATACTATAAACACTGGGTTGATCTGTCTATACCACATAAGCAGAACCTACAGAATTGAAGAATAGAAAGTTTCTCTCAGTAGAAGTGCTTATTTATCCTGTCACACATAACAGAGCAAGGAATGAAAGAGTTTTTATTAGAAGAGGGAAGAATTTCTTTCTTTCTCAGTCACTGAGTAGTTGGGATTCTGAGGTAAGCAGAGTCCTGCAGATTTTCTCTGTGGGGAATTGAAGTGACTTTGACCGATGGAGGCAAATATAAACAGCAGCTGAGTTTGGACTGGACACCAGTGACTAGTGTGTTCTTCACTTAACCATGTCAAAGTCCTCTGCTTCCCCACGGAAGGAGATGTGGAAACCACTTCCTGTGATTCATGCAAATTTCCCTGGGTTTACTTTAAGCTTCTTAGGTTGAAATTCTCAAGGTGTATCTACAAGCAGAACTACTAATACTTAGTGGTATTTTTCTAGTTATTGCAATTATCTGTTTTCATTGTTTGTAAGCAAATCCCTTGAGTAGCCTGGAAAAATTATTCATGTCCCATGAGTAATTGAATAGCAATAAAATTTATGATAATCATAGTTAAGAGTCTTAGTCTCATAAAGAATGAGGTGATAATCTGTAAGGGGAACCCCTGTTCCATCCACATGTAAATGAGGATCATCAGAACCCATTTTGCTCAATGTCATGATGTCACATGACATTTTTCTATGCACATATAAATACCTCTCAGTTACCCACATCATGTCAGGAAACTGCAGTGGAACCCTCAGTACTGGACAGTTCCTTCCTCGTTGTGTTACAAGGTACCATCTTCAACTATGAATTATATTGTCGTATAAAAGACATGGACAACTAGAAAGGTTGTATCCATTCCATTGGCTTTTGTATGTTTTAATTTACTTTTGTAGTCAAGGCATACAATTTTATTTGATACTTTAAATACTACCTTATATGCTCACATGTATGTGTATTTTAAATATGTCATTCTGATGTCTTTTTCCTGGATTACATTACAACTTTAAAATAGTTAATGACTGAAAACAATGGTAGAATTATGACAAAATGTCTATATTAATGGAATTTTAGAAAGTTATTCTGCAAATATTTCTCTTCCCCTCCTTCATAGTTTTAGCAATGTATATATAGAATATTAAGGGGAACCATCATTATTTGTAAGAGAACATGTGAGTTTTGACTGTAGGCAACAATATTTGAATAAAATTGATCTTCATATCATCCTCTTAAAGTCTTTCTTTCCATTATAAATATTATCTAACCTTGGAAATGGATTTTTTTTTTCCCCCTTAACTGTTAGTTATTTGGTTCTAGCTATGGAGCTCTGGTTACAAATTGGGCTGCGAACCGTAAGGTCAGCAGTTCAAAACTACCAGCTGTTCTGGGGAGACAGATGAGGTGTTTTGCTCCCATTAAGATTTACAGCCTCGGAGACCCTGTACAGGGTCATTGTGAGTCGGAACCGACTCCACGGCACACAGCCACCACCACCACCATATATTCTCTTAAGGCATTATGCAGATTTAAGAAAGATATGCATTGTTATTTTCTGTCATGATTTTTGCTTTTAAAATGATAATTATAGCCCTGTTTGTACAAATGTTTTCAAATGGGGTAATTTTTATAATAAATGCGTACCATGAATCAAGTCTCTTAATCATGAAAATCAATCTATAGTATTCTGCTTATGAGAAGTATGTATGACAATTATATTTAAGTTCAGAATTCCTTATCTCCCTTCTCTTCCCTCAAAATAACAAAAACGACAGTTTAGATACCATTTTAAAGGTATCTTATTAGCACCTCAGAATTTTTCTTGTTTACATGAAACATGTAGTGGTTGGAGTAAAAGTTGCCATGATGCAATAGAAAACAGAAAATCCTTGAACCTGTGAACACTTACTAACACATCAAATAAACAGCCTACTACATAATATAAGGCGCTCTGGTAGCATAGTGTTTATGAATCGGGCTGCGAACCGCAAGGTCAGCAGTTTGAAACTACCAGCTGTTCCATCGGAGAAAGATGAGGGGTTCTGCTCCTGTAAAGATTTACAGCCTCAGAAACCCTGTACAGGGTCACTATGAATTGGAACTGACTCCATGGCACACAGCCACCACATAATATAGGGGAGTAAACAGGAAGATACCCACTTCCAAGTGGGTATTATACTAACAATATCTTCTTATCAAAGTCCTTGTGAAAATCAAATGAAATAATAGGTATTAAAAAGCTGTATTTTCCAAAGCAGTTAATAGAGTAGAGCAATGATGCTCTTTAAAACTCAATGAGACAATATTTCTAATAAATATTAAATATTTTATACAGTATTGTGTTCACATGCACATATGTAGGAAGGAACTCTTGCCACCAAATAATGTTGGCTTCTTGTGGAACATAAGACTAATTAGAAGACTCTGGGCTCCCTGGAAAATGTACTGAACGTGGAGCTCTGTAATTCTCTTTTTAACAAAATATGGTCTTCAAAAATACACTGCCACTATGCAGGAGCCTGGAGGCAGAACAGTATGAATTTTCTTGGTGTTTTACATGCTAATCCAAGTAGTAATCTCTGTTACTGCCTAAACCGTGGTTTTCTTTACCCACAACTCCTGGGGCATCAATACCGGAAAACCTGGAGACTGCTCTTGGTTCCCAATTCCTTTCTTTCTTTTAATGTCTCATGAGCAGCCTCTAGGGAGGAA
>NW_006408687.1:4959302-4961969 GCF_000296735.1 Chrysochloris asiatica | reverse complement strand
GGTGTAGCACTGTAGGATAAGCACTGGACTGGTAACTACAAATCTGGCAGTTCAAACCAACTAGCTACTCTAGGAAAACTTAAGCAGTGTCGCTGTCAATTGGAGCCAACTCAATGGTACACAACAGCAACAAAGTATTATTAGAAGATTGCCTTTAGGCTAAAAATCTAAAGTAAAAAGTATAGGAAGTAGTTGGATTGATGAAACTTGGAATTCTGTAAGCGGTGTCTGATGATTGGGGAAAATCATCTCCAAAGAAACAGATCCTTTTCAGACCTGTTAACATCCATACGGGCCCTGAATTCTTTCTTGTGGATGAACAACACCCTTCTCGATAGAGAAGAACGTCTCTTTTGCAAAAAAGAGATAAGGTAAATCATGAAATTTTCTTTTTTTACAAGTTTAGCAAAATCTGCTTTAAACAGAATTAAATTAACAAGAAGTCAAAAACTAGTTCAGTGTTTTGTTTTTACAATTGAATATTGTGTTTTTTCTCTCAAGAGCTCAGTCAAAGAATATACATTATTGCATAATAATAACGTTGTTGGACTCCTGGTGTGATGCTGTAGGATCAGCATTGGACTATGAGCTACAAGGTTGGCAGTTCAAACCCAACAGCTGCTCCTCGGAAACCCTATATAGGGTTGCTATGAGTCGGAACCAATTCAGTGGCACTTAACAACAGCAACAACAGATAACAGTAATAGTAAACTACATAATAAGCTTGCTTAATTTGTTCATTATAATATAAAAAATTCATTACATAAAGTTTCATGTATTGAATTATTTTTAGAGAATTTTATCTCAGCTGAAAATCTGGCCTGTTTTTGGACTAACCATGTTCTAAGATGAATCTGTGTTTTACTTTTCCTTCCTTCCCCTTTTCCAACACACACACACACACACAATCTATCTTCAGCATAGATTTTGGTCTACAGATTGAGCTTTTTGGGATACAGTTTACTGCTTTGTATTTCCCTGGAGCTACTTGGAAGAATGTTGTTGTTAAGTGTCATAGAGTCAGTTACGACTCATAGTAACCCTGTAAAGTGTTTCTGAGGAGCAACTGGTGTGTTTGATCTATTGAGGATAAGTACTTATCCTACCAGAAGCGCAGGAATAAATCACAGGAATAAATCTTCAGACTCTTGATGGTTTTTCCTACTAGAGTTAATAGTTAGTACTTGAAAACTTTTTATTCTGTTTCTCATCTCATCTAAGTCCCTTCTTTTCTACATGCTAACCCAATTTATATTACAGCAAGCTTCTTTCCTCATAACAGACTTTACAGCAATTTTAATCATTTCTTCATATGTATCTTATTTTTACCTTGAACATAACTGAAGTAAAGTTTCCTAACAATTAAATGTCAATAACTGGTTGTTCCTTTTTTTTTTCCTTACAGCAACTTCTTCTGAAGTTAAATGAGTTTTTGATTACCTGTGTAAGTTTCTATTCTTATGCTTTTCCACTGTTAGCAAGACTTGAATCTTTTGAAAAATTATTAGTCATGATCTGATCAAATATCACCTCTGCCTTGTTCTCTCTCGTCTTCTTAAACTCCACATGCACATTTGACCTTTACAGCAGTTCACAGTTCTAGGGGAAAAGCACACATGAAAATAATCCACACATAAAAACTTGTTTTTTGGGACCTTTTGCTTTCTTCAATTATCCTAGATTCATACTTTGTACATTCCATGTTCCAATTAGGAATGGATGTTTACAGCTCTTTCTCCTCATTTTGAGTTGTGTTCCATCAGCAAATGAAGGTCCAGAAAGCTTCCCTCCATTTAGAAGAACAGTAGAGTCTCATCACAGTCTTGGGTCCATAAAACCTTACTGTCTTAAAACTCTGATATTTTCAACAGATATTTCCCACCCTCCTCAAGTCTTCTAGCTGTTCTCACTGGGAAGATTTGCTGGAACAAAACTGGAAACAGAACATTTGATTTAATTTTCTAAGATAAAATAAAAATCTCACTGATACCTGTTATATATACATATGTATACACATACACACACACATACATATATAGAGAGAGACAGAGAACTAGAAGTTAGTAATAAATTAATGAAAATAGTTGAAATTACTTCCTCCCTACTTCTACAACTTATTTTTTAAATTATGTAAGTAATAGGCATATGATATTTGTATGATAAGTATTTATAATTGCATTTTTTATTGATTTTAACTTCATCAGAAGAAACCACCAATAAACAGAGAAACTACTAGAGACCCTATGGCAACAGTTCTACAGATGACAGAAATTGACCCTCTTTTGACCCCCGGGCAACGGGGAGATTCTTACTAATGGAACTCCTCAGGAATTTCATAGTCAAAGGCAGCTCCTTCCTCCAGGCATTGTTTGATACCATACCTGAAGATCAAAGACATTATTACACGGCTCTACATTGTACTACAATGTATCTGTCTCCATAACCTGAATAAAATGACAATGCTTCATTTAAAAAGTTTGCATCATAATATTATTTCCAAGTAGAATGTCTGTCTCCATGATTATCAGCATTTTAAAGAGAAATGTTGTTGTTAAGTGCTGTCCAGTCCATGCTGACCCATAGCGACCTATTGCAAATGAAACACTGCCTGATCCTGGGCCAATCTCACAATTGTTGCCACACTTGAGCCCATTGATGCTGCCACTT
>NW_006408687.1:4957072-4959102 GCF_000296735.1 Chrysochloris asiatica | reverse complement strand
CAATATTCTCCTCCAACACCATAACTCAAAGGCATCAATTCTTCTATGGTCTTCCTTATTCATAGTGCACCTTTCGCATGCATATGAGGTTATTGAAAATACCATGGTTTCGACTCATAGCGACCCTGTATAGGATTTCCAAGGAACTGGTGGGTTTGAACTACCGACCTGGTTAGTAGCCCTGTGTTTATCCTACAGCGCCATACCAGGAGGCTTAATGAGAAACAGGGATCAGGAAAATGAGCAAAAGACTGCAGGAAATCGAGACCTTTTTGTGTAGCTAAGAATCAGGGCTCCTATAACAAAGGAAGATGGGAGCGTCGATATTGTTGGGGAGTGGGGAGAGCAACCTACAGTCTGTTGCCTTAGGGGAGTTGGTGGTTGGCAGGACTCTGTTCCCAACCTACATCTATGAGATATGTTCTGATGGCTCCAGCAAGAGGAAAGAGTGTTCTGACCCTTTTCACTGGTGCAGAAATTTATGAAGTCATTTATAAATTCAATGAAAATTTTCCTTTGCCTTATTTGGAAGGCAATGCTATAAGTTTATCTCTAATCTGCCTATAGAAATAGATAAGTAGCCAAAAGAACAAGAAAGATATCACAGATACAACTCATTCTCTATCTCTGCCAATAGGAGTCCCGGTGTGACGTTGTGGGGTAATGCGCTAGACTGCAAAGTTGGTTTGAGCTGCAAGGTTGGTGGTTCAAGCTCACGAGCATCTCCTTGGAAACCCTATACAGGGTTGCCATGGGTCGGAACCAACTCAACGGCACAACAGTAACAAATATGCATGGACTTCAAAAAACTCATAGGAAAAAATGGAATTAAAAGATATTAGAGTTTTTCCGTGAACTTTTTACCGTCCCCTCATCTATAGCCCATTTTACAGGAAGAATGATAGCCCTGGCACATTTTGACTGAGAATAATGAGTCCAGTCTCTTGGTCCCTTAGCTTTCTCTGTGGACAAACACCATTACTTGGCATTCACTGGGGTCTTTGGCCTCATTTTGGAAGCTTTTCTAGGTCTCTCATCATAGCTGGTTGCAACAGGGCCACACTTAGAAGTCAAAGGAAATGGAAGTAGTATAGGAGGGGACATGTATCTACTTAACAGAAAACAAATTCTCAGGGTTAGAAGGTACCTACCTCAAAGGCCATTGGATTGAATTACCTAGAAGTTTCTTTAAAAACACAAAGTATCCAGCTCTTCTCCAGAACTACTGAAGCAGCATTTAAACATTCCCAGGAGTCCTGGTGTGGTGCTGTAGCATAAGAACTTGACTGCAGGGTCGGCAGTTCCAACTCACCAGCTGCTCCTTGGAAATTCTGTACTAGGTCTCTATGAGTCGGAATCAACTTGATGGCACTTAAAACAGCAATAACAGTGCTCCTCAACTTCATGGACAAAGAGAAATCTGCCTGAATACCTCTTAATGCCAGGAGCTCACTCTAGGAAAGAGTCTGTTTAATAATCATTTCTTGGGTTTCTTTGACCTTGGGAAAGTTACTCTTTCTATGGAGCTAAAATTTGGTCCTCATCCAACTACTCAGGGTCACACTGAGTAAATCTAATCTGTCTTCTCAATGAGAACCTTTTAAGTAACCTTTTAGTCCCAGAGTTTAAGTAACCTTTTAGTCCCAGAGTTTAAGCAACCTTTTAGTCCCAGAGTTTCTCTAACCTAAAATTTCTCTGTCTCCAAGCATTTTCTCTAGGACATGGCTTCATTAGGGGTGGCGGTTGTGGGCCATTGAGAGGTGATTCCAACTTGTAGTGTAAGGCCCTAACTGATTTTTGCCTAGCTACTTGACCAAGCTTTAGTCAGGCTCAGAAAAGCATTTTAAATAGACTAGGCCTCAGTTTTTAGTTGCCTCCAGATACAAGATCAATCAGTTAGCCCTCAATATTAAAATAATCCTTGAGAAACTCATAATGGTCAGACTGACCCAGACGAATGAGAATACCCTAAACACTAAACACTTGCAATTGCCAAAACCCATATGCTTATAGATTAAAAAGGTTGCTTC
>NW_006408687.1:4952277-4952786 GCF_000296735.1 Chrysochloris asiatica | reverse complement strand
AAGCCATATGCGCCCCCAGAATGGTTGGACTTAAGAAGAGAAACTTACATTTATCTCAGAGTTGATTTTATTAGATTCAACTCAGTATTCTGGTATACAGAAATATCTTTATGTTTAGATTCTGTCATTCAATATGTTTGAATTTAATAGTCAAACATATGGTCTTAAATTTACATGTGCATTCATTAGCCCATTCAGCAAATAATTTTTAAGTGTTTTCACAGTACCAGGTACTGGGGAAATAGTAGAGAAAAGGAAACACTGGGCCTATGTCCTCCTGGGATTCTCAATGTCTTGAAGCCCTATTTATTATTACGTGGGAGGGTACTGCTAAAAATAATAAAGTATATTTGAATGTATAGTAAACACCTTAAACTCTGTGAGTTATGCTTCAGGGCAAAAGCATTGAGAAAAAAATCAGTACTTTGTAAAACAAATATTTATACAGCTAATAAAGGATGCATGTGAAAGCTGGACAGTGAATAAGGAAAACCGTAGAAGAATTGATG
>NW_006408687.1:4942511-4951950 GCF_000296735.1 Chrysochloris asiatica | reverse complement strand
AACGACAACAACAACAATAAAGGATTTGGAGTTCCTGGATGGTGCAAACGGTGAATGGGCTATGCCCCTAACTAAATGGTTGGAGGTCCAAGTCCACCAGAGGCACCTCAGAAGAAAGACCTGCTGCTCTGCTGCTAAAAACCCTACAGTGTATACTGCTACTCTGACACACGTGGAGTTACCGTGAATCAGAATCAATGTTAATGCAGTGGTTAATAAAGCATATGCAGTAAAACCTGTGAATGTCAGAACCTGTGTAAGGCAGAAAACATGCTAAAGAAGGAAAACTCATATTTTCCACTAAAACAAGTGATTTAAAAAAGTGGTAAAACTGCACAGTCAAATTTGTGAGACTTCGAAAAAACAAGAAAGTCCCATAGAGTTACTGTGGTTGTGTTCCTGCAACAGCTAGGGACCAGGAGTGAAATACTGTAACAGGCATGGAGGCCACCTCTTACCTCCTTAAACTTCTTAAGGGAGAATGAGAACTAAATTCAGCACTAGTCCAAGGTTGATTCCTGATAGCCAGGGGTCAGACGTGCCTCCACCTTCCAAACTTCTTTACCAATCTGACAACAACCATCCCTCCCAAGGACCCCTATACTAAGTTTGGTATCTGTTGCAATGGCCACACCGAACTCCCAGATGGTACTCACAATTGTGGGGAGAGTCAGGGTTGTGTTCTGTCACCCTGCTGAGCAAATAATCCCAGAAACTGGATTATATAAAGAAGAATGTGGCTTCAAGATTGGAGGAAGACTCATTAACAACCTGTGATATGCAGGTTGCTTATTGAAAGGCAAGAGGACTTGAAATGCTGATGAAGAACAAAGACTACAGCCTTCAGTATAGATTGCATCTAGATGTAAAAAAAACAAAAATCCTCACAACTGGACCAATAAATAATATCATGATAAATGGAGAAAAGATTGAAGTTGTCAAAGATTTCATTTTGCTTGGATACACAAGCAGCAGTCACAGAAGCAACTGTCACGAAATCAAACAACATATTGCATTAAGCATATCTGCTGCAAAAGACCTCTTTGGAGTCCTGGTATGGTGCTATGGGTCAATGCGCTGGATTGCAAGGTTGGTTTGAATTGCAAGGTTGGCGGGTCAAGCTCACCAGCCACTCCTTGGAAACCCTATGCTGGGTCACTATGGGTCAGAACCAATTCAACAGCAAACAACAACAAAGTTTTCAAGAGCAAAGATGTTAATTTGAGGACTAAGGTGCACCTGATCTAATCCATGGTATTTTTAATCACTTCATATGCATGTGAAAGCTGAACAATGAATAAGGAAGACCTTAGAAGAATAGGTGCAGTTGAATTGTGGTGTTGGAGAAGAATACTGAAAGTACCATGGACTGCCAAAAGAACAAAAAAAAATCTGTCTTGGAAGAAGTACAGCCAGAATGCTCCTTAGAAGCAAATATGGCGAGACTTTATCTCTCATACTTCGGACACATTCTCAGGAGGGACTAGTCCCTGGAGAAGATCATCATGTTTGGCAAAGTGGAGGGTCAGCAAAAAAGAGGAAGACCCTGACAAGATGAATTGGCATTGTAGCAGCAACAATGGGCTCAGACAAAAATAATTGTGAATATGGGGCAAGGTGTTCTGTTGTGCATAGGGTTGCTATGAGTCGGCACTGACTCAATGGCCCCTAAAAACATGGAGTTATGAGGGTAGTTAACAGGTTACAATTCAGGATCATAAATGCTTGGGGCACAATTCTTCCAGCTGAACCTGCCTACATGCCTCTTCTGGCCCTTGGCTCTGCTTGGGCAATGTTACAAAGTTCTTTTCAGCACTGCTAATAAATGCCCAAAGAGCATTCCACTCTGTTTTAAGCTCAGCCCTATCTCTTTGGGTTGGCAAACCTAGCTCCCCAGATTGTCTGGAGGCACCTGACTCTGCAAGCAAATCTCTTGCCTGAAGCCACTCAGTTTTATTGACTCCACTTTCTGGTTCTTGGTGCTACTGCTACGGCTTCTCTGCCACCCCTCTGGTGTCACAGCTCCGTCTCCTGGGACGGAGCATCTTGGGACCCAAAGAACACACTCTACTCTTGGCTCTTCTTCCTAATGGCAATAAAATCCTCTATTCTGCTGCAGAGATGACTCTTTTTATACCCAGCCGGATGGCAAAATAATTAATCCCCTCATTAGATTTCTAAGTTTTTACAATCACAATTAACCCTGTTAACAACCATTCACAATTGAATCATATAATGCTTCTCCCCATCTTCTTTTATTCAAAACTAACAGGGAAGGGAAAAAAATCCCTTAGTGGGAGTTATAAAGACTTTGGCTAGAAAAGCATATTAAGTAGTTCAGTATGCAAATGTCAATCCAGAGCTTCCCTGCCCTGACTCCACATTTGATTAATCTAGGGATCTTTTAGAAATGCTATACTCAAGCCCCATTCTAAAACAATTAAATGAAAATTCCTGACTGTGAAAATACTAGGCATCAGTATTTTTAAATGCCCCAGTGGTTTTAAATGTACATCCTGGGCTGAAAATTGTTGCTCTACAGAGAGTCTCAGAAGTGTAACTCTAGCTTCTGATGCCCACAGAGTCTGGCTTTGCAAACAGACCCTGACAGAGGTTCTCCAGATATGGGAGTAAGAGGGGGTGGTGAGGACAGGTATCTTAGCACCTGACTGTTAAAACCTGCTACAGCCTGGCAGTGTGTTTGTTACAGTGTGATTGGAAGTCTGCAAGGCCAGGAGTTGGTTTCCCCGTTACTTTCAAAGTAATTATTCTACAAATTGGGCAGAGTTTGCTCAATCAAAATAATGGATAATTATGGCTATGGATAAATGGAAATGTATAAAGTTTCCTTGCAGCATGTAGGCTTTGAGATGTGCTCTTAGGCACCCAAGAACCATGACACTGAGGTTTTGTGTTTCCTGGCAGTTGTTGAAAGAAACATAGGAAATAAGGTAAAGAAAGCAGATTATTTTACCATGGACACCATCAAGATTTTAAATCTTGGGTGTGGAGGAAGGTAGAATCTCCACGGAGTAGTATCCAATCTGTCTAGGCAGGGCTGATAAAGGAAATGTGGATTGGTCTCTTGTGATACAATAGTGAGTAATTGTTATCAGGACTGATTGTGAGGGTTAGAAATGTAAAGGTAGATGTTTTGTAGCAAGGAGGGGAGTGATTAACCTTTCACCTAGAGCGGAGATCCCGGGAACCATCAAGGGAGAAGAGTGGAGAGCAAGACCCTATACAGAGAAGCAGTGACACCAGAGATGGAGGCAGAGATGATGACGTGGAGAGATGGAGCGGATGGGGACTCTAGACCCAGAAAGGGAGAGGGGCTGTGTGCTGATGATTTGGGGGCAGGCCTGTGGTTGGTTGATGATGCATGGAGGGGATTGTAACCATGGCAATGAAACGATATACGGTAGGATGAATGTATAACTATTGTTCTACTGTGTAAACTATCACATAATTTACAATAAAACATTTAAAAAAAAAAAAAAAAGGATTTTAAATATCTGTATAACCAAATACTGGTTGAGACAAAGGCCAGTCCAAAAGAAAGTGTGGTATAGCTTGGAGTCATTCAGAGCTTGACTTTTCCGATGACTTTTTCTCTGATACTTGTTAAGTTTTGATTGAAATAAATGAAAACTGGCACACACAAAATTTCAAATATAACCTGTTTGTTTTCAGGGGTTCTCTGTGTTTTTGAAACTCACAAATGCGAGAGAGCGTCATGGGAAAATGGAATGAAAAGATGAAGGATTTTTTTGCACAAACTTTTTGAAGCTTCCTGGTATGTGCACTGTAAAGACATTATTAGCCTGTCCTCCTTCCTGCAGTATAAGCTTGCTTCCAGTCTTTGCAGGCGGAATTACCACCCTGTGTAATTATATGTGATGAGAAGTGTTGTGGTCGGCTGCAAAATCAGGGTTAGGCAAGTTCCCTCAAAAAAAAAATCCTGAAAACAGACTGTCACTCCCTATCTGACATCATGCTGTGTAACATGTCTAGGAAACACACAAAGCCACAGAAATCTTGTCCAGGGTTTAAGAGAACGCTCTGCTGGTGGCACTTTCTGATGGGGCTCCCTGTTTGTCTTAGAGAACTCCAGTGGCAACAGGTAAGTCTGGAACTCCATTGATTCTGGGCTTGCTTAATGAACCTCTCAGGCATCAGAGGGAGCTGGTAATATTTCTGACAGAGTCACCAGAGTGGCATGTGTGCTATCTTGAGTGGGCATCAAGACCCATCAGGGTAGGAAAAGATGAGAATTTTTATGCTCTTAAATCCTAGACTTTTAAACTTCTCTTTCAGGTGAGTTTTGTGATGTACATGGTATACCTCCTAAGTAGAAGAGGCATAAACTGATAAAGAATTATCATGAAGAGCTCTGGTAACATAGTGGTTACTCGGGCTGTGAACCGCAAGGTCAGCAGTTTGAAACTACCAGCTGTTCCCCGGGAGAAAGCTGAGGCTTTCTGCTCCCGTAAAGATTTACAGCCTCGGAAACCCTGTTCAGGGTCGCTATGGGTCGGAACCGACTCGAAGGCATATACAACAACAACAGCATATACTAGGGAGTCCTGGTGTGGTGCTGTAGGGTAAGACTTCAACCAAAATGTTGTTTGAATCTCAAGGTCAACGGTGCAAACTCACCAGCCGCTCCTCAGAAACCCTAACGGTGGCTATGAGTCTGAACTGACTTGACGGCCCTTAAAAACAACAACGACAACATATACTAGGGTTACATGCTTAAAAATATTTTATTGATGATGATGATGGTGGCTGTGTGCCGTGGAGTAGGTTCCAACTCTGCGACCCTGCATAGGGTTTCCGAGGCTGTAAATCTTTATGGAAGCAGAAAGCCTCATCTTTCTCATGCAGAACAGTTGGTAGTTTCGAACTGCTGACCTTGAGGTTCACAGCCCAACTCGTAACCACTATGCTACCAGAACTCCTTTTATTGATGATTGTTTTTGTTGTTAGTGCCGTCGAGTCTGCTCCGACCTATAGCGACCCCTGCATAGGGTTTCCAAGGAGCAGCTGGTGAGTTTGAACCGCCGACCTTGCAGTTCAAACGGCTTTGCAGTCTGGCGCATTAACACACAGTGCCACACAGTTAAATAAGTGGAGACCACAGTTATAGAAGTGTTATTCATCAGTCACGAAAAGCCTATGAATCCCAATGGTCTGATCCATTGGAGAAAGTCTCGGCAGCATTTTGCTCCATTGTGCTTCAGGTTGCCATCTGTGAGGGTCACAAGAGCAACACCACCACCGCAATGTACCTAATATGTATGCAGTAGAATATGCATATAACTGATAAATACTTAAATGAGTATACATATATTAAGAGGTGAGTACTCAAAAATGTTTTATTGATATGCATGGTAAAAAATTGTGTAGAAGTCTCTGAGGTAAGCGATCTTGTTGATCAGTCCTGCATAGTTTCTGTGAAGGAATACAGCAGAGAAGTATATGGATGGAAAAAAATTTTTTCTTACATTTACTTGTTTCAA
Organism: Chrysochloris asiatica; assembly: GCF_000296735.1. NCBI lineage: Eukaryota > Metazoa > Chordata > Mammalia > Afrosoricida > Chrysochloridae > Chrysochloris > Chrysochloris asiatica. The sequence continues at coordinate 4,946,428 of NW_006408687.1, read as the reverse complement.
ATTTGAAATGATAAAACAGCAACCATAATATAAGTGTTTTTCCTTTTCAGGACCTCTAGAGGGGAGGGTTTAGTTTGATGTTTTTGTTAGATGCTGCTGAGTTAGTTCTGAGTCAAGAGTTAGGATTTAGTGGATAAAAGGGGCATTTTGCTGAAATTTATTGTATTATTATCATATAATATATGGCCTAAGTTTTTTGAGATATTGTTCCAGATTTCTGGAAGTCACTTAGGGAAGATTATTCTCTCTGACTCTTTCTCTCCAAGCAGGCCTGGTCTGGATTTCCCTTGTCAAGCATAAGTGCTTAATTCTCCACCGATAGGGAGCAGTTTTATTGAGAGAGTTTCCTTGTAATTTGACCATTCTGCTCAGGTCACTTTTCCTTCAAAAAGGTCTGGTGCAGTTGGCAGTCCTGTTGTGTCCTGTCACCTAGCACAGTGCTCAACAAATTGTCACTGAATTAAATTGAATATTAGGAGAGGCAGCAATTTAAACCAAGGATCACCTCTAAAGGCAGAATGTCCAACAATATTATAGAATGGAGAGGTAACCTTTGTAGGCCAGTACTTCTTAGACAATACCACACTGCAAGGTAGGAAGTTCAAACCCACCAGCTTCTCCTTGGAAACCCTATACAGGGTTGCTATGAGTTGGTACTAACTCGATGGCACTTAATAGCAACAAGAACAACCAGTGTATCTGCATAAAATCAACCCAGTTGTCCTCCTTCATTAATTAATACAGGAGGCTGAGTGGTGGATGGCTCAATATAGGGGCTGTTGAATAGTGCTATATTAGAGGAAGACCTAGCTTTCATGGGAAAATGAAAGTGGACAGTATAGTACAAGACAGGAAGTCAGTTCACAGGTGTAAAAATGCCCCAACAACTAGAACTGCAGCAGTATGTAGCCAAGAAGCAGCTCCTAGGAAAAGTTCAGTGGGCCTTGGTCTCCCTTTCATTGACAGAAACTGAACCAAGTACTTAACTTTGCTGTGCCTCAATTTTCTCATCTCTAAATTGAAATATAAGAGTAAGTGGACTTATAGCAATGTCAGCAACTTGGTAAATTCGAGACATAATATAAATTGTAATTACCATTAGTCATCATTGGGGGAGTTGGGTGATGGCAAACAAAGACATTGAAGGTGGAAGTGGAGCTTTGTATTCAAACCCAGGCTAAGCTCTCATCCTAACCCTCTGCATGGATCATTTCTTTTATAAAAATCAACACAAGACTGGTCCCTATGAGTTGGAGATTAAAGATATTCTAATTGTTTGAATTTTCCAACAAGTTATGTCCCTCCATAGTCCTTGATAACAATCATCACTCCTCCCTTCCATTAAGTCCTAGGGTTTTGCTACATACTGCAACATTCCACAAAACTCACAAAAGAAATTGTGGAGGCTGGCAAGTGGCAAATCCATAGTTCAAAGATCAGTCTGGAGAAATCTTCTCGTCTGCATTGTCTCAGGAGCTAAGGAACCCAAATCAGCAGGTCAGATGATAGGCTGTTGATGCACAAGGCTGCAAGAGCTGGTGAATCAGGTTAGGTGATGAGCTAAAGGTCCCTCGAACTGGAGGTCATACATCATGAGCCAAATGCAAGATCCAGGGGAAGGGAGCAAGTTTTTCCAAAGCAGTCTTATAAATTGGATCAGACCATGCCCCCAAAAGAATCAAAAGATGGTGACTTCTGCCACACCCTCTACTAAGATGGAGGCATTCTTAATGCACTTTTACTCCTTGTTGTTGTTGTTGTTAAGTGCTGTCGAGTCTATTCCGACCCATAGGGACCCTGTATAGGGTTTCCAAGGAGCAGCTGGTGGGTTTGAACCACCGACCTTGCAGTTCAAATGGCTTTGCAATCTGGCACGTTAATCCATAGTGCTGCACCAGGACTCCATAACACCACCTTTATCTTGACTCCTTAACAATTCATTTCAAAATGGGTCCATAATCACAGGCATAGAGGCTAGGATTTACACTATATCCCAGAATGGAGAAAGATGACTAGAAAAGCCATAATGAATAATTAACTGTAATGCACCCTTCCTCTGCCCAGACCATCATTTACCAGTGGCCTCAAGTGTTGGCACCAAATTACCTGTTGCCAGCCCAGATGTCTGCCTCTGCATCCAGTCTCCTGAGCAAAGCATTAGACTCCCTCTGCAGACATTGGGTCTGCCTGGTAGTTCCTGCCACTCTTCACAGGGGCTTTATCTCAATGTCTCTCTCTCTTTAATTTTCTCACTTCTCAGGGGAAAATCTCTCAAGGTTTTGGCAGCCATTCTTTGATGGCCAGAGTTCCTCTTCCCTTCTCACTGACCCTGCCCAGGACTAGCTTCTGGTTCTGGTTCTTACTCTGTCTGAATCTGCAAAGTAGTTAACAACAACAATGTATAAATTCAATTTAAAGACAAATTTGGGAATGGAACTCATTCTTAACCCTGGGATTAATATTAGGACTTCCTAGGAGAATGGATTTAACAAATGACAAAAATGCAGAGTCAGAAAAAGTTTCTGAGGAAGAAAAGGTAATTAAACGAATTGAAAATTAATTCAAAAAAATGATATTTAGGTACTTTCAAAGGATTGACAGAAAGGTCGAGGAAAGCAAGGAGAACACAAAAAAATGTTTTAGAAGAATTCAGGAAAACACTACAAGAACAGACAAAATAAATGCAAATTTTGAAACAATACAAAAGCTGCAATTAAAAATCCAGATTAATTCTAAGATTTGAAAAATGGACAATACATTGAAAGAGCAAAGAAATAGATTCAAAACAATGGAAGCCTAAATCATTGAAATTAAATGTAAGTCTCTCAAGACTAGTATGCTAGAAAAAAATAAATAAACAATATGAAAAAAATTATGAAAAAAATCTGATGAAAGCCTCAGAGTTGTGTGGGACATGATGAAGAGAAACAACTTATGGGTGATCAGAATTCCAGAACAGGAAGAGACAAACACAGAGAAAATTGTCAGAGAATTGTTGGAAGAAACTTCCCTTACATCATGAAAGTCAAGAAGATAAGTATATAAGAAGATGAATGGACCCCAAACAGGATGGATCCCAAAAGAAAATCACCAAGACATATCATAATCAAACTTTCCAAAATCGAAAACAAGGAAAGAATCCTGAGAGCCGCTTAGGAAAAATGAAAAGTTACCTATAAAGGAGAAGCATAAGACTAAGCTGATTTCTCAGCAGAAACCAAGCAGGCAAGAAGGCAATGGATGACACATACAAAACTCTGAGAGAAAAAAAATTAGAACCAAGAATCATATACCTAGCAAAGCTGTCCCTCAAATGCTATGGTGAAATTAAGACATTCCCAGGTAAACAGAAATTAAGGAATTTGTAATAACCAGGACAACTTTATAAAAAACACTAAAGGTTGTTTTCTGGATGGAGAACCAACAACAGCAGACAACAATCTGAGATTAACATACATGACAACAATAATCAGAACTCAAAACAGATATAAAAATATTTAAAGCAAAACAAACTACAAGACTGAAAATAGAGAACCAGAAATACAATTTTATAATGAAGTCAACTACAAAACAAAAAAAGGGATTAGTATAGATACAGACCTTCCAAATGTCAAAGAAGTCAAGTAGACTTCAGGATAAAATAGACTGTTTTGTACAGAGAAAGTTTTGAATAAATACAGGGTAACCAAAAAGAAAATGAATATACCTTCAGATAAAAATAAAAAAGGAAAATCAGAAAGATTTAGTAAATATTAACACAACAGAAATGAAAATGGAAAGAAAGCCCACAAACAAATTGCATTCAAAGCAGAAAATTATGTGGAACAAAGAAACCAGCAGCACCACAAAAGAATACACAGAAAAATGACAGCAATCAATTTATGCCTATGCCTTCGGTATGGATTACATCTCAATGT
>NW_006408687.1:4937314-4942211 GCF_000296735.1 Chrysochloris asiatica | reverse complement strand
GAATAAGGAAGACCGTAGAAGAATTGATGCTTTTGAGTTATGGTGTTGGAGAAGAATATTGAAAGTGCCATGGGCTGCCAAAATAACCAAAAGATGTGTGTTGGAAGAAGTGCATCCAGAGTGCTACTTGGAGGCCAGGGTGGGCAAACTTTGTCTCTCATACTTCAGACATATTGTCAGGAGGGGACCAGTTGCTGGAGAAAGATATCATGTTTGGTAAGGTGGAGGGTCAGAGAAAAAGAGGAAGAACCCCAACGAGATGGATTGGCCAAGTAGCAGCATCGATGGACTCAAGTGTGGCACCAATAGTGAGGTTGGCCCAGGATCAGGCAGTGTTTTGTTCTGCTGTGCATATGGTCACTATGAGTCAGTACCAACTCACTGGCACCTAACAACAACAACAATAATTGCACTGAATATAAATGGGTAAACTGAACTAATCAAGAGACAGAGTAGAAAAAATGAATGGAGACAAGTTAAATGCCCATCAAGAGAAGAATGGTTAAACTTTGGTATACACACAATGGAATGAATACTGAGTTGAAGAATAGTGATGAATCTGCAAAACACTTCACAACATGGATAAATCTGGAGGACATTATGCTGAGTGAAAGTAGTCAATCACAAAAGTCCAAATATTGTATGAGACCACTGTTGTAAAAAGTTAAGAAAAGGTTTTCTTGATAACAGAAACATTCTATGATGGTTACAGGAGGAGGCAAAATTATTCATGGCCTAGAGGTTAGACACATGTTAACATAGGTGATGGCACCGACAATATACAACAAGAGGGAGGTTGGTAGAGGAAAGATAAAGGTCGTGGGAGACAAAGGAAGGAATGCAAGAGTTAAAGTGAATAGAGGTCAATATTATTAACAGATGGCACATGGAGGGGATTGCAACCATTGGAATGAAGCAAAGTATTTTTGTTGAATATAAAGCTGATGATCCGCTCTGTAAACCTTTGCTCAATTCACAATAAAAAAATAGTTTTTAAAAAACTAATATGATCCTGGAACTGTACTAAAAAGGAGAACTGAAAAGAGTATTTATAATAAAAGAGTCTGTATTTCAAGACGTTGATGTTCCGGCATGACTGCTAGAAAACACAGTATTTGTCAGGAGCTTGAAATTCCAAGCAGATCACCATGGATACAAGAACCACAAATGCGAAGGGAGGAGTGTGGCCATTGTTAATGTGATTTTCCAAAATGGTAAACAACTCCTGGGAAGGTTCCAAATAAATCAGAGATAAATTTTGCCTGAATCTACCTGAGAACCACTGATCTAGGCTGTTTGGGGGAAAGAAAAGAAAAATAACAACAATGTAAATAGTTAATTATTCACACATGTTCATTATCTTGTCTAACTCTGAAGGGTCAGTTGAAAAATGAAGCAGACAGTGTCAACTGAAACTGTCGAGGCAGACAGATAGGGTTCAAACTTGGCTCTACCACCTACTTTGGGATGACATTGGAGAAGTTGCTAACTTTTCTAAACCTTGATTTCTTAATCTATTATATGAGTTATAAAAATACCCAACTAAATTTGGAAGACAACTAGCTGGTCAACTGACTGGAAGAGATCCATATTTATGCCTATTCCAAAGAGATGTGACCCCAAAGAATGCAGAAGTCATTGGACAATATCATTAATATCGAATGCAAGTAAAATTTTGCTAAAGATAATACAAAAATGACTGCAACCATACATTGACATACTTCCAGATTCAGAAGGGGATGTGGAATGAGGGATATCATTGTTGATGTCAGATGAATCTTGGATGAAAGCAGAGAATATCAGAAAGATGTTTACCTGTGCTTTATTGACTACTCACAGGCTTTCAATTGTATGGATCATGAAAGCTATAGAAATCCTTGTAGAGAATGAATATTCCAGAACATTTAAGTGTGCTCCTGTGGAACTTGTACATAGACCAAGAGACAATTGTTCAAACAGAACAAAGGAACATTGAATGGTTGAAAATTAGGAAAGATGTGCGCCAAAGTTGTATTTTTTCACCACTTAATGTGTTACAAATCGGGCTGCAAACCTTAAGGTCAGCAGTTCGAAGCTACCAGCCGCTCCGTGGGAGAAAGATGAGGCTTTCTGCTCCCATTAAGATTTATAGCCTCGGAAACTCTGTACAGGGTCGCTATGGGTCGGAACCGACTCGACAGCACTTAACAACAACAACATGCCCCAAGTAGACTCTGGTGAGTCTCTCCAGGAAAAGGTCATCCTATTCCTCCCCTCGCATTCAGAGCAGCTTTATTAAGAAGTGCTGATTCATAATCTTAAACTTGGGTTCAAAAGAGATTAAGTAACAAGACAAAGTATTCCAGAATAAACAAAAGGCTTGGGTTTATAAGCACATCACCCACCTCTACCTATGTTGCTATGCACTAAAATAGTACACTTTTTAGAAAGTTAAACAAATGGTCTGAATAAATGTACTTTGTAAATGGTCCCCAGTTGAGAACCCAATGGCATCTTCACCCTGAGCAGAAGACCTACTCTTTAATGGCCGCAGCAGTGGCATGTGGTCGACCCTTCACCTAGACTCCATCTCTGCCCAGTGCAGTTGGAAAAGTTCCACAACTTCAGGGTCTCCAGTTAGACTGCCTCTTACGAGGCCTGCAACCAGCTGTAAAGCAGAAAGGTAAGAATGGAAAAGACTTTGATGGTTTTGTGATCAAGAGTTTTGTTTTATTGTCCGTCTTATCTAAGCTCTTTTATTTCAAGGACTATTATCCTTTCTTTAGCCAGTTATGACTTCACCCTCACCTTTGTTATATATGAATAATAAATAACTTCTAGTTCAAAAAGCCCTCAAAAAAATCAACTAATAGGGTTATTATGAGAATTAAAATAATGTGCGTAAAACACTCATTCAGTGCTGGCCAAAGAAAGGGTTAAGTGGTGGGGTAGGAAACAGCCAACAAATATTCTCAGCAACACCCATGAGATGGTTCACTGCTTACAAAGGAGTGGCCTGCAGGGTCTCCCCTTCACCAGAAAACAAATCTAGGGGAATGAAATGTCTCCTGGAGATCAATGAATGGTTTTTTCCTCTCTGGCACTGCTGATGTCTGACTAAATGTGCTTACTGCCTGCCTTGTGACTGGGTTGATATAGGGTTAAGAAGTAAGCCAGGATCTTGGTGGTGTCAAATATTTCTTTGGAACCTGCTTTTCTAGAACCCATCGGGCTGTAGGATAAGCACTGGACTGCTAACCACAAAGTCAGCAGTTTAAACCCACCATCTGTTCCTCAGAAATCCTACACAGATTAGCTAAATCAGAACTGACTCAATGGCACTTAATAATAACATCAGCATAAAACCATTCATTATGTCTGCTTTACTGATTTTTGGCTTTTGAAAGTACCTTCTTACCTAGGTGGTGCTGCAAACCGCTTTTCAGGTCAAACTCATCCTAGTTACATCCATTTTGTATGTTGTCTCAGTGAATGAGTAACTACTATGAGAAAAGTTTAAAATTTTCAAGGATTTCATTTTACTTGGATCCACAATCAAAGCTCATGGAAGCAGCAGCCAAAATATCAAATGACATATTTCATCGGACAAATCTGCTGCAAAATAGCTCTTTAAAGTTTTACAGAGCAAAGATTTCAGTTTCAGGATTAAGCCTGAGCCAAGCCATGGTATTTTCAGTCACCTCATAGGTATGTGAAAGTTGGACAATGAATAAGGAAGACTTTAGAAGAATGGATGCTTTTGAATTACTGTGTTGGTAAAGAATAGTGCAAGTACCATGGACTGCTAGGACAAACAAACCTGTCTTAGAAGAAGTAAAGCCAGAATGCTCCTTAGACGTGAGTATGGCAAGACTTCATCTCATGTACTTTGGACATGTTGTCAGGAGGGATTACTCCCTGGAAAAGGACATCATGACTAGTAAAGCAGTGGGTCAGCAAGAAAGAGGAAGATGCCCAGTGACATGGATTGACACGTGGCTGCAACAATAAGCTCAAACATAACAACAGCTGTGAGGTTAGTGCAGAACCATGCCATGTTTTGTTCTGTTGTATATAGAGCTGACTTGATAGCACACAACAACAATTATGAGTAATGAACAAAACAGTCAACAATTAAGACAGAATGCTACTCTTTCTTATTAAGTCTCTTAAAGTGATTCTAAATCCCTTTGCTGCTAGGGTTTCACCTAACAATAAATAATAAAAGCAAAAAGGAAATCACTTCAAATGGTGTACATGCACTATTTTAAGTGCTTTATATGGACTACTTCACTTAAATTTCATGATCATTGTCAAAAATGAAAAACAATTTCTGTAAAATCAAAAAAGAGTTTTATTCAGATTCAAATGTTTGCAAGTTGAGAAGTCCTGAAATGAAAGCTCAAAATGGTGTTCTGAACCTAACAAAAGAAAAGAAGAAGAAAATACAAATAACATGCATAAGAAATAATATGGGTGACATCATAACAGAACCAATGGAAATAAAAAGGATAATGGCAGAATACTATGAAAAATTATAGTCCAATAAATTTGAAAATATATAAGAAATGGATATACTTTTAGAAAAATACAACCTACCAAAACTAACATAGAGTAATATAGGAACTTCACAGACCTATAACAACAGAAGAAATTAATCAGGTAATTTAAGCAACTCCTCACCAAATAAGATTCCAGGCCCAGATGGCTTTACTGGTGAATTCTACCAAACATTCAGAGAAAAGCTGACACCAATTTTATTCAAACTCTTCCAAAACATAAAAAATGATGGAAAGCTCCTAAATACATTTTATGAAGCAAGCATAACCCTCACACCAAAACCAGGCATAGACATCACTAAAAAAGAAAATTGTAGATCAATGAACATAGATGTAAAAATTCTCAACAAAATCCTAGC
>NW_006408687.1:4935630-4936434 GCF_000296735.1 Chrysochloris asiatica | reverse complement strand
TTCGAAACTACCAGCTGCTCTGCGGGAGAAAGATGAGGCTTTCTACTCCCGTAAGGATTTACACCCTCGGAAACCCTGTACAGGGTCGCTAAGGGTCGGAACCGACTCAACGGCACTTAACAACAACAACCTAAAGCAATCTACAGATATAATGCAATCCCAAGCTAGATCTCAACATCATTCATTAAAGAGATGGAAAAACTTATCACTAACTTTTTGCTATGAGTCAGAACCAACTCCACGGCACAACAACAACAACTTTGTATGGAAAAGAAAGAGACCTTGGTAAGCAAAGCACTGCTTAAAAAGAAGAGCAAAGTTGAAGGCCTCTTACTCCCTGATCTCAAAATGTACTACACAGTCTGAGTGGTCAAAACAGCCTGAGTGGTCAAAATTTTGAAAGATACATAGATCAACAGAGCAGAACTGAGAACCCAGAAGTAAATCCATGCACGGACAATTAGCAGATCTTTGACAAAGGGCCAAAATACATTATATAGGGAAGAAAGATAGTTTCTTAAACAAACGGTGCTGGCAAACTGGAAATCCATTTGCAGAAAAATGACACAAGACCTATATCTCACACCATATACAAAAAGAAACTCAATGTGGATTAAAGACCTACATGTAAAATTTAGAACTATAAAGATGAATAGGATGAAATGAAAAAAAAAGGGTCAAACTTTGGGGCTTAAATACATGGCATAAATACATTATCAAACATTAAAAAGCACACACAAACAGTAGAAGACAAAAGAGATGACTTGTTGTTGTCAGGTGCCATCGAGTCGGAATCGATACATA
>NW_006408687.1:4926979-4929102 GCF_000296735.1 Chrysochloris asiatica | reverse complement strand
CCTCCACAAGCCTCTCCTCAGAAACCCTATACAGGGTTGCTATGAGTCAGAACTGACTTGATGACACTGAACAACAAAGGACAAATATTATAGGAGATGATTATCGCAAAAACTTAGGAAAAGGTTTTCATACTAAAAGAATCATTCTTTAATGGTTACCAGGGGTGGGAGGGAAGGAAGAATAATTCACTGGCTAGAGGGTGGGCATATGTTAACTCAGGTGACAGGGAGGGCAATATATGAGAAGAGGGAGGGTGGCAGAAGAATGATGAAGACAGGTGAAGAGACAGGGAGGTATGCAATGGCTAAAGAGGACAGAGATAAATAGTGATATATACACAACCCTGGAACATTGTTTTGCATAAATACATGGACTGAGACATAAGCTGAATGGATAAGAGAGGCAGGGTGGAGTATATATATCCTTACGTATTCCTCAAATATATAAACAGTTTGAAAGAGGGTATTTGTAGATGGATATTTATCTTGCCTACAAACACAACTACGAATGTGATAGAGCCTATAACAAGCAAAATGTTGAAAACTTCCTAGATATTATCAACCATCTTAAGATAATGAGTTGATGGGCCTAGGGTCTCAGAACCATAGTCTTAGAAGACACCATAATCAATTAGCCCATGACATAAAGACAGTGTTAACATCCTGCTTGGGTGAGCAGCATCTGGGATCTTGAAAACTCATGAGTAGTCATCTAAGGTGCAGCTATTGGTCTCTCTATGTGTGGAAGAAAGAAGAGTGATGAGAACTGAAGAGGTTTGGAATCAATTAGTCCAATAGATTAATGGAGCATCAGTCTCCACAGCTCTGAGACCAGAAAAACTATATAACCCAGCTACCAATAACAACTGCTCTGAAAGGGATCACATTAGAGGGTCCCAGATAAAGTAGGCGAAAATGTGGAAAACAACCCAAAATTATTTTTAAAAAGACTGAATTTACTTATCATAAAGAGACAGGATGAACCTGAGATTATGACCCTTTGCCACTCTTCAGGTCTGAAAAGAAACTTTGTGACACAATTTTCAGCCAAGCAATAGACAGTTTCATAGGGGGAACAACAACACCAGTAAAGTGTGCTCACCATGGACTGGTCAATCATTTAAGATCAAAAGGGCAACATTTTCCTAAGGACAAAGTTAAGAAGGGATGGGAAGCTGGGTGGAATGGAAATAGGAACCATAGGGAGAATGTGGGATAACTGTTGTTTCATGGAGGGGATTGCAAACAAAGAGGTGATTTGTTGTTTCATGGAGGGGATTGCAAACAAAGTGTATGATTTGTTGAATGTGAAGCTGATTATCTTGTCTACAAACTTTCACTCAATTCACAATAAAAATTAAAAAAATATATTCTTACCCCCACTCCTACCCCCAAATGACATTCTGGATAGGGAGCAGAATAGCACATCTTTTATCAGAACTTTGTACAGGGTGGAGAAAGAGTAAGGGGGTACATTTCATTGATTGACATTCTACATAATTTATAAGACTAATTTTTTTAAAAAAATTTATTTGCTGGGGTATTCAACATGAGTCCTGGTGGCACTGTGATTAAAGTAATTGCCTACCAACCAATTCGAACCTACCAACTGCTATGCAGAACAATGTGATAGCCTGTTTCTGTAAAGACTCACAGATGGATTCATTGTAGGTATGCCCCTCTCTCTAGATTTGGAGTTTGGCACTGACTTACATATCTACTGCTATTGCAACTAAAGTAAAAACTGAAGCCACAACTGATATTCCCTGATCCTGAACATTGTATCCCCAATTGGCCATCCTGAAAGGGAAATGGGACAGTCAGACTGTGAAAAGATCATAAGAGCCTTTTGTGTCTCACTGAAAATATCGAGAGATAAGTATATCATCAAAACCAATTCACAGCCTGGAACAGCTAGGGAAGCAGAAGATACATCTTCAAAGTAAGATCACTAGGAAAAACCCAAAACAAAAATGGCAGTATGATTGGCTACTACAAGAATAAGCAGGTTGTTCACCAGGGAGCCATCAAGGAAAGCAGCCAAGTCCCTTCAGGACAAACCCCCCTCTAAGACTGAAACTCAAAGGGAACACAAGAGCAGGCATGTAAGCTTGCTGGTGACC
>NW_006408687.1:4919896-4926189 GCF_000296735.1 Chrysochloris asiatica | reverse complement strand
TAGGACCATCAAGGGAGAAGAGCACAAGCAGAATGCGGGACCTTATCCAGAGAAGCAGCAACACCAGAGATGGAGGCAGAGATGGGGACATGGAGAGAGGGAGCAGCTGAGGACTTTAGATTCATGGGAAGAGAGGGACTGAGAGCTGGCGGCCAGGAGGCAGACTTGCAGAATGTGCCCTTTGGTGGTTTTGATTATTATATATGCATGAGTCCTTTAAAAAAAAAAAAAAAATAGAGCTAAAGTGAATAGAGAGAAATACTGTTATCTGATGTATAATCATTGTAAAGAAACAAAGTGTATGATTTGTTTAATATAAAACTGATATCTGCCCTGTAAACTTTCACTCAATTCACAATAAAACTTGAAAAAAAAGGTCAATTCAATTTTTTTCTAAATGATAGTAAGGAAACTATCAGTATGTTTTCCATTATTTTCAGTTATACCATCAAATTTCTGGTTTTCAGTACACTGGCATTGCTTTTACTGTGTGTTAATGGAAACCCTTTGGGTCAATCCTATTTTGTCTTTTAGGGTCATTAAGAGAATGTTGTTGTTGTTGTGGTTGTGTGCTGTCTAGTCAGTTCCAACCCATAGCAACCCTGTATAGGGTTTCTGAGGAGCAACTAACTGGTGAGCTTGAACTGCCGACCTTGCAGTTCAATCTGACTTTGCGCCACACCAGGACTCCCATTAAGAGAATGAAGCAACTTAATGACAGTGGGTTTAATTTTCTGGGCTGGTGTACTCAACCTTGAACCCTGGTGTGGCGCTGCGGGATACACATTGGACTGCTAATCGCAAGGTCAGCAGTTCAAACCCACCAACCACTCCTCTGGAGGAAGATGAAGCTTTCTACTCACATAAAGATCTACAGCTTCAGAAAGCAATGGTTCCAAGGGAGAAAGATGAGGCTTTCTGCTCCTGTAAAGATTTACAACATCGGAAACCCTATACAGAGTTGCTAGGAGTCAGCACCGACTCCACGGCACACCACCATCACCACTACCACCGCCATAAGTCAGAATCTACTGGATGGCAGTGCCTTTATTCAGTATCCACAGTACTCAGGGCTGGTTCCTCCCGTTTCCTGCAATATTATAGGTAAGTTGTCTAAGAATGATGCAGAATGAGTTGTTTTGGTCAAAAGTGTGGTCATGAGTCATGTACTCTAAAAGCAGAAGCAGGGGCCTATGACAAAATGGAGCTCTGTGCCAGTCGTTTTAGTTATACCAAGTGACTCAGTGGTAAAATGCTGTTTTACACCATCCTATTATCTCCATTTTGCAGTCCTGGTGTGTTGCTCTGGGTTTATGTGCTGGACTGCAAAGTTGGTTTGAGCCACAAATCCAGCAGTTCAAGCTCACCAGCCTGTCCTTGGAAACACTATAGAAGGTCGCTATGGGTCAGAACCGACTCAATGGCACTTAACAACAACAATAACATTATCACCATTTCAGAGATGATGCAAGTGAAGCACAGAGAACTTGAATAGGTTACCCCAGATCACAGGCTCAGCGTGTCCAAGTCAGGGTTTTAAGCCCATTTTGTTTAATTCTCCAGCCTGCTTTAGCCGCTGGGCTCTACTGTTTCCATGGTACACAGTTGATGCTAAACAAATGTCTGCCTGATGCATGAATAAAGGCAAGACTGAATGGTAAAGACACATCATTTGAATAAAAATGTCCCGCTTATCCTTTCAGCATCTCAGCATGATCCAGCATGTGAATCTTCTGGTGTTTCTTCATGGATTTCTTATGTTTCACACTGTAAGTAGCCATCGCTCTACTGTCATTTTTTTCCCTTTCTAGGGCTTCTAGATTTACTTGTAGGGATACAAAACCAATCCTGTAATGCTAGATTTGCTGGTAGAAAACTTAGGACAGTATAGTCCAGCATTTCCTATTTCATGGATTCACTCAATAAACCTTTGCTAGTGTCAAGGAACTCTGGTAGCGTAGTGGTTACGAATTGGGCTGCTAACCTTAAGGTCAGTTGCTCGAAACTACCAGCCGTTCCATGGGAGACAGATTAGGCTTTCTGCTTCCGTAAAGAATTACAGCCTTGGAAACCCTGTGCAGGGTCACTATGAATCAGAACCGACTCCATAGTACTTAACAAGTACAAGTGTCAAGTCTGAAGTCCTAGTATGGCACTGCAGGATAAGCACTGGACCACAAATTTGGTTTGAACCACAAGGTTAGCAGTTCAAACTCATCAGCTACTTGTGAGTTGGAAACAACTCAATGACACTTATCAATAGTGTCAAGTCTAAGAAGCCAAGTTGGCATGCTGGGTTACACATTGGATTGTTAACCGCAAGGTCAACAGTTCGAATCCACCAGTCACTGCTAGGGAGAAGGAGGAGCCTTACTGCTTCAGTAAGGATTTTACAGCCTCAGAAACACTTGGAATGGACTCAATAGCGCACCAGCACCACCATCTGTGTTAAGTGTTGGCTCAGCACTTCATTCCAGCATACATGTGGAGATTGAACAGGGAATGCTTTGGGGACACTGCATAGACTCTAAAAACGTGAGAAAGACACTAGGATTATTTGGCAAGCTCCATGCCACTGTCTTACCCATTTTTACTCTCTCGTGGCTCTAAGCTGACAAATTGAGCGCTTCCTTCTGGGCCTTCAGCCAACATTCTAAGTGAGGAAGTCAGCTCCCTCATTCTATTTCTAAATATTAAAAGCGAGGAATTACCTCTTAGGAGCCTGACCCATGGGATTTCTCTATAAGATTTCCCTTATCAGACTTGGGAAGAAGGAAGGAAGAGAAGAAAAGAGGAATGAAAAAAGAGGGGCAGCAATGAAGAATGGAACATTGAGGAATGTCAGATTTCTTATGATGCCAGGGCATTGAATGTTGTTGTTGAGTGGCGTCAAGTCGATTCCGACCCATAATGACCTTGTATTGGGTTTCCAAGGAGCAGTTGGCGAGGTTGAACTGCTGACCTTGCAGTTCAAACGACTTTGCAGTCTGGCGCATTAACCCACAGTGCCACACCAGGATTCCAATATATTGCATATGGTGACATTTTTCTCCCTCCTAGAATCCCAGAAGTATCTCAGTGTTACTTTTTTTTTTTTTTGGAGTGGTAGGTTATTTTATTTTTAGGTTTTTATTATGAATTGAGTGATTCTTTCCAATTCCTTGTTCTTTACATAAATCATCTTCAGTCTCTATAAGCCATTTTCATATACTTCATCTTTTAACATTTATGCAGTAAAAAATTTGTTATCAATAGATTGTATACATATCCCTGATTTTTTTTATTTTTTTAAATCATAACTATTGTGGTTTCCTATTCTTATAATCTACTGCACAAGACCTCTTTAGAGTATTTAAAAGCAAAGATGTCAGTTTGAGTACTAACGTGCGCCTGACCCAAGCCATGGTATTTTGAATAGCCTCAAATGCGTGCAAAAGTTGGACAATGAATAAGGAAGACTGTAGAAGAATTGATGCATCTGAGTTATGATGTTGGAGGAGAATAGTAAAGGTGTTGGAGGAGAATAGTAAAGGTACCATGGACTGCTAGAAGAACAAACCAATCTGTGTTGGGAGAAGTACAACCAGAATGTTCCTTAGAAGCCAAGATGGCCAGACTTAGTCTCCCATACTTCGGACATGTTATCAGGAGGAACCAATACCTGGAGAAGGATATGGTGCTTGATAAAGAGGAGGGCCAGTAATAAAAAGGGAGACCCCCAATGAGATGGACTGGTACCATGACAACAAAGGGTACAAGTGTAGCAGCAATTGTGAGGCTAGCACAGGACCAGGCAGTATTTCGTTGTGTTGTAACTAGGGTTGCTATAGGTGGGAACTAACTCAATGGCACCTAACAACAACATCAACAACATTCTAATCTATGGCACTAAAAATAAAGCATTTATAGTATCAAGCTTCATGAGTTAATCTTGGGAAAAGGAAATATAGCAGCTGTCGTTGTTTTCTCCTTGTTGGCAGCCGGCTTCATCTTCTCCACATACACAGACACTTCTTTTCTGGCTTTGAAATTGCTTTTAGCTACCACAGCAGTTTTGAATTTTTGATTGCTTGTGGCTCTAACTGGGAACCACTCCTTCCGTGAAAATACAAACATAGCCTCATAGAATATTAGAGTTGAAAGGGAACTTAGAGACCACGTTTTCACTCTTTCTTCTACTGAGTACTCTTTTTTTTTTTTTTTTTTTCATTCAACTGCAACCAACTTCCCTCCACCATAATTTTGATGCTTTAAGAATCTGTTTACCAACTACTTTTTGAATTTAATACTTTATTAGTTTTCTTCATTCTTCATAATGAAATAACTTCCTACTTGCTGTGTTCAGTTTGGTTACTGAAACTGGCCATAAATAGTTCATCAATTATATTCCATAAATTTTAATGTCAGTAAATATTTGGAATTGCTGATTGTCAGGAGACCAGGTAAACAAACAGAAAACACAGCACAACACACAACACAACACCCTTCCTAATCATCACTATCATAAACCAAACCTTTGCTCAATTTTCATCTTTGGTTTAGGACTATTCAAATCAGGGGGAAGTGGATATAACCCTGGACACTCTCCTGGGGTTACCAAAATATTATAGTGGACAAATGGTATTTATGGAGGCCCTAACTTCTGGTTCAGCATCTGCCTGGAACTTTGTTGCTCTCTGATGGCTTTTTTGTTGCTCTGGTGTTAGAAGCTCTGCCCTTGGTATTTCAAATACCATTAGGGTCATCCGTGTGGACAGATTTAGCAGAGCTTCCAAACTAAGACAGATTAAGACAAACTCTTTTTTTTTTTTGGCATGGATTTATACATTTATTACTTTGAAAATAAATGGATGGGGGGATTTCTAGGCAAGGATTAGAAGGATGAGAATTTTTTGTAAGGCTTTTGCAAGGATTGAAATTCCTCTAGAATCACTGAGGGATAGGGATGAAAAAACTTGGGAATCCCCTCATTCACTGGTCCTCACCAGTCATCTGTTCTTCATAATGATTAAGTTACTAACTTTTATTTGTCAGTAATAATTGAATTTTTCTCCAAAGTGAATTATCACACTAAACAAACTGCCATGCTGCAATTTAAAATAACCTTCATAGCAAATTATCTCCCACGACTTATATCAATTCTATAAGGAAGGCAGAAAAACCTTCCTTATGTTTGGGATTTGATGTAAATGGATAAAAAATTTTATGGTTCTGCCAAAGAATTCAGCTCAGTAGCTTCTTAACCCCAGTATTCATTTAAGAATCTATGTGATTACTCTAAGCAGAAATCTTCAAATGAAGGTCTGGAGATTAGACCAGTGCATACTCCATTACAAATGAGAGAGAAAGAGGGTGAGTTTTCATTTAAAGTCACATTTTTGTTTTGTTTCCCGGAATCTCTTTGATTTGGATGGTTGTATGCCTCCACATAGCTCCCCTTTGTCACCTGCCCAAGGGCTCATTTAGTTATATGAATTTTCCTTTTTCAGTTGACCAGGACCTAAACTCTAGAGAACCTTCTAGGGAACTCTTACCCTCTAGCCTTTTTATCTAATTTCTGCTTATTCTTTCATGTTTTTCTCATGTTACAGGAACTCCCTAAATCTTCCCTGATCCCTCTAGCTCACAACTTCCCAAACTTCTAAACTTTTTTAATAGTGGAGATCCCAAGCCACTTCTCTAGAAATTCTGACTTAATAAATCTGGGATGGGGCCCAGGAATTTGTATGTTTAACAAGTACCCTTGGTAATATTTATAACAAGGAAGTTCTAAAAATCATACTTGGGGAGGAGTGGACCAAGTTATCCGAATGGCTAAACAATTAGCGTATACCACATGTTTCTGTTCACAATTTTTACTGCCGAACATAATTCTATAATTATTTCATTTATGTCTTTGGAAGTTACAAATATCTACATGAGTAGAATCACTTTATTTTGAAGGTTTCTATTCCTTGCAGTTATCCTAGAAAGCCAAGAATGCCTAGTAGGTTCTTTTTATTATTATTATTAGATGTTTATATTTTGGATTGAGTGAAAGTTTACATACAGGGCACATCATCAGCTTCACATTCAACCATTCATATTATCCCCTCCATATATCATCAGTTAACAGTGTTTCTCTCTATCCTCTTTAGCGTTTTTTTTGGGGGGGGTTGGGGGGTGGAGGGGACTTGCCTTTTTGGAATTTACAGTCTTGGCTTTTAGGGAAGGTTTTTACATTTGTCTGTGGATATCCAGGGCTCATGTATGAGATTATTAACAAGCATTACTGAATAATCAGATGAGGGACA
>NW_006408687.1:4918587-4919784 GCF_000296735.1 Chrysochloris asiatica | reverse complement strand
CTTGACCTCCTGAACGGGTCTGCACGGTCTGCATCAGATTCCCCATTATTTACTGTTTGTTTAAGGGACGCTGCCTGTCTTAGGTGGTCAGTGCGAATTCCTCAGTCTTACCCGTCATCGAAACTCATTGCAGCATGGCAATGGCTCTGTAAGACAAACTCTTGGAGATCTACTTCTGGATGCTTATGGTTGACAAAATGAAAACCTATGGTTGACCAAACAAAAAAAGTCTGATATAATGCTGGAAGATGAGCCCAGAAGACTGGAAGGCTACAACGGGCTGGTACAGAACAAGGATCATGAAAATGGTGCAGGACTGGACAACATTTTGTTCTATTATCCATAATGTAAGGAGCTCTGGTAGCATAGTGGTTATGAATTGGGCTGCAAACTGCAAGGTCACAAGTTCGAAACTACCAGATGTTCTGCGGGAGAAAGATTAGGCTTTCTGCTCCCATAAAGATTTACAGCCTTGGAAACCCTGTACAGGTTCGCTATGAGTCTGAACCGACTCCACGGTTCAGACCACCAACCACCACCCATAAGGTAGCCGTGTTGTTGATGTTGTTAGGTCCGTGCACAATAAAAGGAAACACTGCTGGATCCTGCACCGTCCTCACAATTGTTGTTTTGTTTGAATCCATTGTTGCTGCCACTGTGTCAATCCATCTTGTTAGGGTCTTTCTTTTTTTAGCTGATCCTCTACTTTATTACGCATGGTGTCCTTCTTCAGGAACTGGTCCCTCCTGATAACATATTCTAAATATGAGAGACTAAGTTTGGCCATCTTTGCTTCTAAGGAGTATTCTGGTTGTGCTTCTCCAAAGACAAATTTGTTTGTTTTTCTGACAGTCATTGGTATTTATAACATTCTTCTCCAACCATAACTCAAATGCATCAATTCTTCTAAGGCCTTCCTTTTTCATTGTCCAATTTTCCCATGCATGACTTGATTGAAATATACACTTGAGTAAGGCACATCTTAGTCCTCACTGACATCTTTGCTTTTGAACACTTTAAAGAGGTCTTGTGCAGCAGAGTTGCCTAATGCAATGTTGTTGTTGATAAGTACCGTGGAGTCAGTTCCAACTCATAGCGACCCTGTACAGGGTTTCCGAGGCTGTAAATCTTTACAGAAGCAGAAAGCCTCATCTTTCTCTTGCGGAACTGCTGGTAGTTTTGAACTGTCACCCTTGC
>NW_006408687.1:4915129-4916732 GCF_000296735.1 Chrysochloris asiatica | reverse complement strand
AAAAAAAAAAAAAAAAGAAATCAAATGACATATTGCATTAGGCAAATCTGTTACAAAACACCTCTTTAAAGTGTTCAAGAGCAAACATACCAGTTTGAGGACTAAAGTGCACCTGACCTAAGCCATGGTATTTTCAATAACTTCATATGCATGTGAAAGTTGAAAATTAATAAGGAAGACAATTGAAGAATTGATGCATTTCACTTACAGTGTTGGAAAAGATATTAAAAATACAATGGACTTCCAGAAAAATGAACAAATCTGTGTTGGAAGAAGTACAGCCAGAATGTCCCTTAGAAACCAGGGCAGCAAGGCTTCATTGCTCATCCATTGGATATGTTACCAGGAGGGTAAAAAGACAACATACTTGCTAAAGTGAAGGGTCAGCAAAAGAGAAGAACCCCAATGAGACTGATTGGCACAGTGGCAGCAACAATGGACTCAAGTGTAACAATGTGAGGATTTCACTGGACCAAGCAGTGTTTCGTTCTATTATGCATAGGGTCACTATAAGTTGGAACTGACTCAACGGCACAGAGCAACGACAACAAATGGGCAAAATATTGAATCACCCAGGAAGCATCAAAAGAAGATGGAAGGAATATACAATGTCACAGTACTAAAAATAATTGGTTGATGCTCAGTTATTTCAAGAAGTAGCTTATGATCAATAATCCATGGTATTGAAGGAAGAAATCCAAGCTTCCCTGAAGGCATTGGTGAAAAGGAAGGCTCCAGGAATTAATGAAATACAAGTGGAAATGTTGTCAACATCAGCAGCACTGAATGTCCTCACTCATCTATACCAAGAAAGTTGGCAATCAATTTTAAGAGGTCCATATTTGTACATATTACAAAGAAAGGTGACCCAATGGAATGTGGAAATCATTGAACAATATCATTAATATCACATGCAAGGAAAATTTTGCTGAAGTGAATTAAAATACAGTTGCAGCAGTACATCAACAGGGAACTGCCAGAAACTCAAGCCAGATTCAGAATAGGATGTGAAACTAGGGTTATCATTGCTGATGTCAGATGGATGTTGGCTGAAAGCAGAGAATATAAAAAAAGATGTGTATTTGTACTTTATTAACTATTGAATTGACTGTGTGGATCATAACAAACTATAGACAACTTTGAGAAGAATGAGTATTCCAGACACTTAATTGTGCTTATAAGAAATCATACATCAACCAAGAGGCAGTTGTTAAAATAGAAAAAGCGGATACTGAATGTTTTAAAATTAGGAAAGGTGTGTGTCAGAGTTGTATCCTTTCCATATTCCATTCTGCATACTGAGCAAATAAGCCAGGAAGCTGTACTATAAGCCAAGAAGAATGTGACATCGGGAAGACTCATTAACAACCTGCAATGTGCAGATGGCACAACTTGCTTGCTGGAATTGAAGAGGACTTAAAATATTTACTGATGAAGATGAAAAATAAACTAAATCCTTTAGTATTGGTTGCACCTCAATATAAAGAAAACAAATATCTTCACGATTGAACCAATAAATAACATGAGGATAAATGGAGAAAAGACTGAAGTTTTAAAGAATTCATTTTGCTTGGATCCACAGTCAAGAAGCAGCAGTAAAGAA
>NW_006408687.1:4911877-4913744 GCF_000296735.1 Chrysochloris asiatica | reverse complement strand
AGTTCAAATGACTTTGCAGTCTGATGCATTAGCCCACAGCGCCACACCAGGACTCCATGCTCTATTCATGAGTATGCTCTACTATACTCATGAGTATATTTGCAGCATATGCAATCACATATGTAGAAATATCCTCTGTCAGACCTATTCGTGGGAGTAGTCCCATTCACCTTCCCACACCTGTTCAGCTAGCATGTCTATCTGTGTATCCACTAGTAGATTATTATTACTGTTATCGCAGGATGTGTCTGTGATAGTACTTACCTCTGTTGCCTTTGAATCTTGTGTTCCTCCCAGTGCCTAAAGTCAAAATCTTTTCATTAGAATTAAAAACAAATTGTTCCTGGTTATAAAAGTTTTACATGCTCATGGTAGAAAACCCAGAAACAATAAAAAAGGATGAAGAACATAAAAACTATCTATAATATTATCACCTGTTGGGACCACCTGTCTAGACCTTTTTCTATACATTCCTGTTTCCTTCATTTTGATGCATTTTGTTTGTTTTTCCAAATAAAACTGAGACCTAAATTAAATTCTGAGTTGTATCTTTAACACCTCTTTCCCAGTCAGAGGGCCTTCCACATTATCCTGTGTCTATAAGCATGCCAAAAATACCGAGGAATATTTTTAATTCAGGACCACTGCTTAATAATCAGCAAAATTAAATACTTTGTTTTCCAACATTGTTGTTTTTAAGTGCTGTTGAGGTGGTTCTGACTCATAGAGACCCTGTACAGGGCTTCCAAGGAAAGGCTGGTGGATTTGAACCACAGACTTCATGGTTAGCGGTTCAGTGCTTATCCTGCAGTGCCACACCAGGACTCCTTTTCACCATTAATTGTATTTACTTATTAGAAGCAAAAACCACAAAGAAAATTATATTAATAAACCAAAGTCATTTAAAAACAGCCTGGTAAAAACAAAGTGATCATGATTGTGTTCATTTCCTTTTTGACATTCTAATAGAATGTCTTTCCCTACAACCATGAACAATTAGCTTCTATCTTTATAATTTACAAAACAAATTGAGTCTGCTCCTTGCTCTGCAAGTCTTGTAATGGTCTTTGGCTTCAACAATGCAATTTTAACCTGAAACTATAACACTATATGGAGTCCCGGTGTGGGGCTGTGGGTTGATGCACTAGACTGCAAAGTCAGTTTGAACCGCAAGGTCTGCGGTTCAAGCTCACCAGCTGTTCCTCAGAAACCCTATACGGGTCGCTATGGGTCAGAACCAACTGAGTGGCACTTAACAACAACAACAACCCCACTAAAGCAGAATGTTTTCTTGAAGAATGGCATAACAAGAACTCAGGAGTAAACAAGATGAATTTTTTTCTAATTGTGCTGGTGTGGGGGTGTAGAATAAGCACTTGCCAACCACATGTTCCATGGTTCAAACCTACCAGCCATTCCTTGGGAACCCTATACAGGGTTGCTATGGATCAGAAGTGACTTGATGGCACTTGACAATAACAATAACAATTGTGGACCATATTTTCTGTAGCAGGAGATGCCTCGTGATTTGACATATCCCAAAATACTGAAGTAAAATTTTTTTTTTTTTCATTTTCTTCTCTCTGCTTGTTGTTGTGAAGTACCACCAAGTCTCTCTACATAGGGAACAACAATTTCATAAAATTCTCTGCCCCTCTGTCTGGGTTACCTAGTGCTCTGTAACAAAAAATACAGGTGGGTGGCTTTAAAGAAGAGGAATTTATTTTCTTACAGTTCTGGAAGGATAATAGTCTTAATCAGGGCTTTGGGCTTGTCTAGTACTGGTGTTAAGGAGCTCTGGTAGCTTAGTGGTTATGATTCAGGCTGCTAATCTCATGGTCAGCTGTTCGAAACTACCAGCTGTTCG
>NW_006408687.1:4879594-4911242 GCF_000296735.1 Chrysochloris asiatica | reverse complement strand
TGCATAGGGTTTCTGAGGCTGTAAATCTTTATAAGAGCAGAAATCCTCACCTTTTCCAGACGAACTGCTGGTAGTTTCGAACTGCTGACCTTGAAGTAAGCAGCTCGACTCATAAACCACTCAACTACCAGAGCAGTCCTCAAAATACATCTGTCTTACCTTTGTGTATGTGTGTTTGCTTCTGTTCACACACCATGCAGACAGAATTCCGTGTTGGATCCACCCTACTTGGTATGAGTTCATTACTATAACAAAGGAAACCCAGAGGCGCCGGTTAAAGGGAGAGATTCAGTTCAAACCATGACACAAGGGTAGACCAACCCACAAACACGGTACATCTAAAACCATCAGTTTTTCTGTAAGATTTTTATTTTTATGAGGGGAATAAAGTAATTACACTAGTCATTTTAAATGTTTTTATACAGGGCAGGTGGGGAAGAGGAAAAATAAAGTAGATGGAGGTGAATACTGTTTATTGATGGTACAGGAGTGGACTGCAATCACTTAATGACACGAAGGGTAGGATTTGTTGAACGTGGGACTGATAATCTGTCCTGTAAACCTTCATTCAGTTCACGATAAAAAGTTATAAAGAAAAAAATAGTTTTTATTAAAATTCATATGGTTATATTATAGCATAGAATGCAATATTCACACAAAGCATATTCGTGAGCTTATTGTTGTTAGGTGCCCTATGCACAACAGAATGAGAAACACTACATGGTCCTGCACCATTCTCCCAATTGTTATTACATTTGCGCCCACTGCTGCTGCCACTGTGTCAATCCAATGGGCTTTTTCAAGGCCTCTGGAAGGGCAGCATTCATTCTTTTGTACATCAGAATGAAATGTGGGGATTTATCATCCACAATTCACATTATCCACCCATTAGTCACAAGCAATTCTAAACATCTGTGACATACACCAATTTGTTAGTCAAAGTGGAAATTTTAATCCTATGCTGTTATGAAACTGCTTTAAAAGAACAAATAACTTAGTTGGGGAATCTGTGTAGATCGGGCTGGGGAACATCCTGCCTTTGTACAGTGGTGGTGGTGGTGGTGGTGTGCTGTGGAGTCAGTTCTGAGGCTGTAAATCTTTACGGGAGTAGAAAGCCTCATCTTTCTCCCACAGAACAGCTGGTAGTTTCGAACTGCTCACCTTGAGGTTAGCAGCCCAATTTGTAACCGGTGCGTTACCAAGCCCTCAAAATCATTTGGTCTGTTCCTGCCAACACAACCACAGGAGGGACTCGCATAACAGCATGAATTTATATTAAGTGAATCATAATAATAACGTAAGTTTTGAGGGAAAAGCAAGGAATGTTCATTACAGAATACACAGGACACATACAAGTACATGACGGGACAGACATGTATTCTTCTCCTAGGCTGCCCTTGGCTCGTCTGCTTGTATTGTGGTGACTCAGAGGACAGTCAGTGCCAGACAGGCTGGGAGTGTACCAGGTGCAAAAATGTTAACACACTCTGGCGAAATTACAGCGATCCGGTGTTGATGGAACTAGATGTAATGAGACGATTCCTGGAGTCCTTGATGACTTTGCTTCTGATGATCGATGACGATGCTGATGTCAACAGGATGCTGTTGTTGCTGTTAAATGCTGTGGAGTTGCTTCTGACTCGTAGAGACCCTGTATAGGGTTTCCAAGGAGCAGCTGGTGGCTTCGAACTGCCAACCTTGTGATTTACAGTCTAGTGCCACACCAGAAGGCCATGTGTATACCAGAAGCATGAATATGCAAAAGTAAACAATGAAGAACCAATTCTTGCTTTCTCTGAATACACAGGCAGGATTTAGGATACATCTTTCCCAACATCTAGAATTTATTGCAAGTAAAGTCCTGGTGTGGCACTGTGAGCTACACTGCAAAGTTGGTTTGAACCACAAGGTCAGTGGTTCAAGCTCACCAGCTGCTCCTCAGAAACCACATACAGGGTTGCTATAGGTCAGAATCGACTTGACAGCACTTAACCACAACAACAACATGTGGTATGTTTGCTATTACTACTCATTTGATGACTAGGATAGAAGTTGCTAATCGATTTGGCACTCATTCCTACTGAGCCCAGTTATAGCTTTGGGATCAAAGGACATCTGTGCTTCCCGTATACCTTTCTCTTAGGATTGGTTGCAAAAATGAGACCTTGTTTAACCACTGACTTTGATAATATTACATTCAGAGCAAGGGTCTCTGTTTAGAAATAAGGTTTTTTTCTCTTTTTTTCATGAGATACTTTGGGAATCTTTATTCAGTTAAATTCACACAAGGAATTGAAAGCTTTTTGGAATATTACAAGATGTCTCAAAGGGTTCCAATTTGAATATTTAAAGTAGAAATATTCCAAATGGAAATCCCTTGAAATTCATAAAAGGAAGTTCTAGCCATACTGGAAGAGTAAGTGTATTGAACAGGAAAAAGGTAAAAACATTCACTGCCCTCTCCGCCCAGGAGACAAGCTAAAATGTTAATCACTTTATTGAGTGGGACCAATCCTCTCCGCCCCATGAGTCAAACTAGAATGTTAATCAGGTTACTGAGTGGTACCAATCCTCTGGTTTCCCTCCTGTCTTCAAACAGGTCTGCAACCTAACCCCTCCCTGATTCTGACCCCATATAAGTCTGCCCTGCCCTGTATTAGGTGCTCAGAATCTGGAGAAGCTAGCTCTTCTGAGCCAGCTGCCTTAATAAAGTCTGAAACTCTACTTTATCTCTCTCAGTGGCCTCAGTTTCTTTGACGACAGATCAAGAGCTGCTGTGACACACTCGGGCCCAGGGCACCTGTAACACTCTCGAATCTAAAACTGCTGTACCAGTATGAGTGTGTGCATGGGTTTGTGTATGTGGGTTGTTGTTGTTAAGTACCATCATGAGTCAGTTCTGACCCATAGTGATCCAGTATAGGGTTTCCAAGGAGCAGCTGGTAGCTTTGAACTGCTGACCTTGCAGCTCAGAGCATTATCCTGCAATCAAATTTGAAACCCAGTTCTCTTTAGCAAGATAATACTTCCTCAGAGTCTGTGGTTATTTTGCACATGGGCCTGTGGACCACCTTGGACTACCTCTGATGTCCCAGGAGAGAAGCAAGCGTGAACACTGGATGCTGAGCTGGGGCACACAGAATGGGAAAGAGAATGTGGGATTGACAGCTGCAGTTGGAGGCAGGGGTGGGGTTTGGGGAGGGAAGGGGAGGAGAAAGGATGGTGACAGGGAGAGCCTTTGGCACTTGTCCCAAAGTGGCTTACAGTTTTCCTATTTCATCCAAAATATTGTTTTCCTTGTCAAAGTCACTAAATTGGTGGAGTTATTTTAAATGGCTTGTTTCTGTGTTTTCAAAAACACCTACTCATTTCAATAGGGAGCAACAAACAAAAAGGAAAAGGGAATCTAATACTACTTCATTCTTCTGTTCATAGGAAGGGGCGCTTGACTTGACAGCTGAGAACAGTGACAGCCATCCTGGATACCGAAGAAGCTACTATTTAGTTCAGATGCTGGTAAGTCAATAATATATCCCCTTTCCTAAGAAAGTAGATTCAGTTACTTTGGATCAGGGTTTCTCAACCAGACTTCTTGGACTGGATCATTCTTTCTTGGGAAAGGCAATTCTGAGCTTTCATGGCAGTATGTTTAGTAGGAGCCCTGGCCTCCACCCAGTAGGTTTCAGTCTTTGTCCCCTATCCCCACCCAAGATATGATAACCAAAAATGTCTTCAGACATTGCCAAATGTTCAGGGGGAGCATAGTTGCCCCTAATTGAGAACCGCTGTTTAAGAGAATTTAAAAGTTCATATTTGAATTGTAGAAAATTAGTACAGTGGTAGTATTTGAGCAGCTGGTAAAATTTGAGTTTGAATTCTTCAAACCTCTGGTTTACTAATCTCAAATAGAAATGTGTTGGCAATGAGAGCAGATTTTTGTGGGGTTTTTTTGCATATAGAACACCTTTGTCATAATAAAAAACTTTTGCATTTAGACTAAAGTTAAAAGATAGCCCTTTGAATTCTCATATTGTCCTGAAGGAAATCCTAAAACTAAAATGGCACCCAACAACATAAACCAATTGGATTTCAAATTTTTTGTTAATTGCTCATTTAGGATTTAATGACTAGGATGTTGGTAGGCCCTGTTACCAGGTACATACTAATAGAAGGCCAACAAAGCTTGGGCCTAAGAAAAACATTGGCCTACTTTTATTTTCATTGTGGCTAGTAAGCATTCTAACAGACTACTGGAGATGATCAATAAAAACAGGGAGGAAGATCCACCTCCCACAAAAAAAAATAAGAACCACAGGAAGGAAGTAGGGTAGCTGTTGTTACATGAAGGGGATTATAATCATTGACTTGAAACAAACCGTGTGATTTGCTGAATGTAAAACTGATGATCTTCTCTGTAACCTTCACTCAATTCACAATAAAAAGTTTGAAAAAAAAAGGCCAAATAAGGACATTAATCAATCTTGGGTAATACCATCTTGGGTAATTGATCAAAATTTAATACTAGTAAAATTTTGCCAAAAAAGGTTTCTTTGTTGAAAATGCCCTGGTATTATGTCATTTTGATAATAAAAGATAGGGGTGGGAGTGGAACGCACAGAAAATATCCAGCTTAAGGAGCTCTGGTGGCATAGTGGTTACAAGTCGGCTGCTAACCTCAAGGTCAGCAGTTGGAAACTACCAGTTGTTCCTTGAGTGAAAGATGAGGTTTTCTGCTCCTGTAAAGATTTACAGCCCCAGAAAGCCAATACAGGGTCACTGTGAGTTGGAACCTACTCCACGGCACACCACCATCACCACCATATCAACTGTCTGGTCTAACAAGGCACCCTGGGAGAACACTACTTAGGCAGTAGCTGATGATGACCAGGAGACAGCAGGGGTCTAAGGCCACTTTGGGACACTTAGGTACACTGACATGGTCCCATCCCCATGACCTGTTTCCCCATACTATGAGTTAGTACATGGGCAGGACAGATTATGCAAAACGAGGCAAATCAGGCAAAACCCAGACAGTACCCCAGTTGAGCCCAGTGTCAAATATCTGTGGGTGTCACCACAGTCTGTTGAATGCTCTCCTTTGACTTTATCTTCTGGTGAGGTCATGTGTGCACTGCCCTGCCATCAGCTCCACCTTTTCTCAAAGGTATTTCTAACTCAGTCTCTCTGTCCTTCTACCTTACAGCCAATTCAAAGACTGAAAGGGAAACCAGAAAACATTTTTAACAGGAATATAGCTGATTTGCTACCTATGCTGGCTTCTGGTATTTTTGGAGCACCACGCATGATTAATCCCACTGCCAACTTGATGGCACGCAGCCGACTTCAGCCAGCATCCATCATTCATCCTAGACAGAATCCACCCACTCTGGCTCCTCCTCTGCTGGAGAGTACAACTCTGAAAAGCCCTGTCCTCACCCTCTCCACCCAATCCAAGATTTTGGAGAGAAATGGCAAGACTTCTGACCCTGGGAGCCTGGTGACCTACTTCAGTACCTCAGTTAGGTTTTCCCCAACACCCCAAATTCTGACTATTCTAGATCTTCCCCAGAGGGGAGCACTTCACAGTACCAACCTCCTCACCAATTCTGCAACTGAGGAACCCCGAGGAGACATGTAAACTGAAGACTGTTCAATGCCCTCCTCCCCTGAAGGACACCCAAACCCACCTCTGCTTGAGCTGTTGTCTAGATATAGAGAGCAACTTGTAAGGGAAGTGCTCGATGCTTAAGTAGTTCTAGGTGTCCCCAAGCTTCAGATCATGGTCAACCACACTCTGGCAAAAGATTAGGGCCCTCTGCCTGTCTCCTGTGAAGCTATTTTAATTATGGCGTCACCTCAATTACCAAGTCCTCTGGAAATAAAACGTCTCTCTCAAGAAGCTTTGCAAACCCAGGAAGGTGATGTTGGCACAATGTCCTACTACTCTGAGTGATTTCTAAGTTACCTGAAAATAAAGTAGCCCAACTTGTAATTCTCTCTGAACTGTTGAGAGTTTACTAACTAGAAACAGACGAAGCTGGAAAGCCACAGAATTCATCCTCTATGTGTCTATCTTATCCTTTTTGAAATTTCCTCTAACTCTTGGGATTCCAGTTTTCCATTCTCAAAGCCTCTCTCCCAAATTCGGAAAGATTCAGATGTTGGCTATTTATACATTTAATTCCTATTGTGCTCTTCAGACTACAGAACCCTGATGTTGTTGATTTCTAACACATTAGTTGTGGTCCCCCAAAGGGAAAAGCACAGACTGCAACAAACAGAGTAATTCTAAATTGGAAAATTCTTAGAGAAATAGGCTAAGCAAGGAACTGTTTTAACAGGAGAAATGGTAAATCCACCAGTTTTTTTCACAGTTAAATCAAGTAGCACGAGTTGCAGTGACGAAACATCTCAGAGAGTGAGTTGGTGGAGCTGCTCATGGAGGAGTGAGTACTAAATTAGAAACCAACTTTGAGAAGAATGAGTATTCCATGGCCAGCTAAGACTGACTACTGCTGTTAAATACCTTTAGCAGCGTCTCAATTTGATTACAGTATAACCGATAGAGATTAATTTAAAATTTTTAGTAGTGCCTTGTATGCCGCAAATGAAACTAAGAATTTAGGGCTGATTCAAATGGCACTGTGGGTTAATGCACCAGACTGCAAAGACATTTGAACTGCAATGTCGGTGGTTCAAGTTCACCAGTCGCTCCTTGGAAACCCTGTACAGGGTCACTATGGGTCAGAACCGACTCGATGGCACTCAACAACAACAACAAAAAGAGTAAGATGACTGATTTGAAAAATATCGAAGTTGATGTACCCCATGCACAATAGAAACTTTGAAACTTTGTTCCCATGCACAGCAAAACTAAACTCTGCCCACTCCTTGGCCATGGCTCCAGGATTGGACTGTTTTTGGAAGTAGATTACCCTAGTAGATTTTCATTAGGAAGTTGTGCAGAAACCTGTTCCCCACCATAGCAACAAGAAAACCTTCTCTAAAGGCAGGTTGTGGCTGCACATGAGGGGCTTGGCCAGGACAAGGAATACAAGAATCCTCCCACTGAGCCAACACTACCTCTCTGGGGAGAATCTAGCCCCAGTGTGTGGCATTTACTATGATACCAGTGAGTCTGGCGTTCAGCAGATGTTGGGAGCGACTGAGCTGAAGGTCTCTGACTTGAGGGTAGTCTAACTGAAGGATTGCAATTTAACAGCTGTGGTCCAGAAACTCGGGCTGCATCCAAGTCTGGCTGCCCCTTGAGTTTTTGCAAAGCTGACCCTAGGAACATGGAACTTGCAAAGTCTTTCCTTGTACACAGCCATGACCTTTAGTTCAGTCTGCACAAACATTTAGCTGTATCTGATTTATGTTCCAGCTAGCTGCCACAAGTTACATTTTTCTAATAGAGTTCTGCTTACTGCATGCACAAACAACGCCAGGTGTTGCTTGTGCTCTTTACCCTGCCCCAAGCATCTCCCCTTGAGATGTGTATAAAATAAATTTTCTGCACCAGTTCTAGGTTGGCACCTCCATCAGAGTGCTGCATCACAGCTGGTCCCAACTTTCACTTAACTTGTATGTGCCTTGTGTCTTCCTTTTCCTTCTATTCTCGTGTCGCTCCAACTCAAGATTAATCTCTCCATGCTGGATATGGAGAAAAGCCGGGCCCAGCAGGCAGAGATGGGCAGCAATCCACCATTAGACAGGTTTTCTCCATACAGATACAGTAGACATGGATAGCCTCAAGAGCATGGATTATAGTAAAATGATTAGGAAGTAATGAGGTCTATTTACTATCTTTATCTTTAATATAATTTATTTAAATTTAACTTTATATCATTAATTTTTTTAACAGTGGCTGTGCTTGACAACCAGCTCACAAAATTTCTAAAATGTTAACAACTGGCTCAAGCATGTAACAAGACATCAAGATTAAAATTAAAAGACAAATAGAAGTAGACACAAGAGAGCAATGACAAAGTATGCTATTGCATTTCTAGACATAGCACAAGGAGCCCTGGTGGTGAAGTGGGTCATGTGTTGGGCTGTATTTTGAATCTACCAGTTGCTCCATGGGAGAAAGATGAGGCTTTCTACTCCTGTAAAGGTTTACAGCCTCGGAAACCCTATGCAGGGTAGCTATGAATCAGAACCGACTCGACGGCATATAGCAACAGCCACAGCAGACATAGGACAGAAACATTAAGAAAGTCATAGAATGACAGCAGTAACAGAAATCTCTGATTACAATTGTCAAGTACCATTGGGACTTTTCTATGCTGCACTTTATGTAGAAAAAAAAGTTCATAAAAATTCCCAGGAAGAAAGCAAAAGGAAATACTTGAACACATTAAACTTTCACAAAGCATGTGCTAGAATGATGAAGAACTAGGCGAAAAAGGAGAAATACATCCAGCTGTGCAATAATAGAGCAATTAGTGAGATTTGTTAATGTGGTTCTTCTCTGGGCTTGGAATCGTTTTTTGTACATTATTTTTAGACATCACAAAAGCTCATGTAGTAAGTTTTTTCACTTCTGTCCACACTGCTGACTTTCAAGAGCTTACATTTGAGAGAAGAAACATTTTTAAAGATGAATGGATTACTAGGGAAAGTGAGGGGGGAGAGAATGAATAGGGAACAATTGACTTTCACTTCTTTTCTTACACTCCAATCTTCTACTCTGAAAGATAGGATGGCATTAAAGGTAACTCAGTCACTTTCAAAGAGTGCCTGAAGGATTTGCAGGGCAGACTGAATGGGAAAAGCGCCCATCACCAGTCTTCATTCTCCTTCCCATGGCAGGTATCATTAATCGAACAGGACACAAAGATCTCATTCCACAACAGTCTAATAAGTTGTCATACAAGTTTAAACTTACTAGTCAATTTTATCAAGGCAAATCATCAAAAACACCCAAAATAAATGAAGACTTGATAGAATTAAAAAAGCCAAATGATCACATGTTTCTTATAAGAAACACACAGTAAACCATCCAATCTATCACTGCAGAAAGTAATTGGTTGCTTAAACTCAAACTTACGACTGCAGGGACTTCAAACCCAAGAGCTGCTGCTGTACTAATTGCATAAAATTTCATTTAAGGCCCAAAGGTTTGGAGCAGATCCTAATGGTTATTTTATCTCCATTAAAGGCAATTGGATGAGCAAGCCATTAACAGTAGACTCAGCTTCTGTGCTTCAGGCCCAACGGGAAACATTTATATTTCAAGGGTTTTAAAAAATTACCATCATTTTGGCAGTCAGTAGATAATTGGCGAGACTCTGGTGCAGTAATGAATGCTAACTAAATAAATCTTCCCTGTCTGTAATTCCTTAATAACAGAAATATAGAGTTCAGTTTGCAAATATCTGTGATATAGTACTCTCCCAAGGTCATTTTCTATTCTAAAATCATTTTGAGAATGACTAAGACTTCTATTCATTGACGTGTTGTTGTCAGGTAGTACAGTCAGTTTTGACTTATAACAGCCCCATCCATGTACAACGGAGCAAAACGCTGCCTGGTCTGAGCCGACCTCACAACCGTGGCTGTGTTTGAGCCCATTGTTGAAGTCACTGTGTCATTGAGAGTCTCCCTCTTTTTCACTAACTCTCAACTTTGCTCTGGTGACAATGTAGAATAAGCAAGGTTGGCAGTTCAAACCCACCAGCCATCTGCGAAGGAGAAAGAGGAGGTGGTCTGCTTCTGTTAAGATTTTCAGTGTCAGAAACCTTACATAGGGTTGCTATGAGTTGGAATCCACTTGATGGCAGTGGATTTTGTTGTTGTTGTTGTTGTTTCTCTTTTGCCAAGCATGGTGTCCTTCTCTAGGGACTGGTTTCTCCTGATAACACGTCCACAGTACGTGAGATGAAGTCTCACCATCCTTGCCTGGAAGGAACATTTGAGTTGTGTTTCTTTCAAGATAGTTTTATTTGTTCTCTGGCAACCTGTGGTTATCTTCAATATTCTTTGCCAACACCACAATACAAATGTACTAGTTCTTCTGCCTTCTTCTTTATTCATTGTTCAGCTTTCACATGCATATGAGGCAATTGAGAATATCTTTAACACTTTAAGGAGGTGTTTTGCAGCAGGTTTGTCCCATGCAACACATCATTTAATTTCTTGACAGCTACTTCCATGAGCCTTGATTGTGCAACCAAGAAGAATGTAATCCTTGACAATATCAATCTTTTTTTTCTGTTTTTCATGATATTGCTTATTGGTTCATTTATGAGCTATTTTGCTTTCTTTATGTTGAGTGTAATCCATATTGAAGGTTGTAGTCTTTGATCTTCATCAATAAGTGCTTCAAATCCTCTTCATTTTCAACAGTATATGTCATCTGCATATCACAGGTTGTTAATGCATCTTCCTCCAATCATAATGCTGCATTCTTCTATATATTGGCCAGCTTCTCAGATTATTTCCCAGCATACAAATTGAATAAATATACAACTCTGACAACACACCTTTCCTGATTTTAAAACACACAGTATTCCCTTGTTCTGTTCAAATGACTGACTTGGGATATACATACAGGTTCTGCATGACTAAAATTAAGTATCCTTGAATTCCATTTTTCTCAGTGTTTTCCATAATTTTTTATGATCCACACAGTCTAAAGCTTTTGCATAGTTAATAAAATACAGGCAAACATCTTTCTTGTATTCTCTGCTTTTACCCAAGATCTATCTGGCATTGGTTTCATGTCGTGTTCTGAATCCAGTTTGAACTTCTGGCCGTTTCCTGAGAAGCCAGAAGTTAGACATGGCCTCCATGTTACTTTTGCAGTTAGTGTTAAAAACTGTAGGTGATAGCTTCATATTGTTATATTTATAATGACAAATCGGATCGTTATTCTGGCTGACTTGTTTATTTGCAAGGATCCCAGGTAAGAGCTAGGTCAGGGTTTAACACAAAAATTTATTGCTTAACTTACTATCCCCATCCAATTCCCTTTCTTCCTTCCTTTCAAAACATCTTGACACATTAAGAATTAGGATTTAAAGATATGAAGATATGTGGTATCTCCTGAGCTCTGCCTCCTGGCATTCTTGTCATCTTAGAATTCCCTGTGAGAGTGGTCAGGACCTGACTTCTAACCGATAGAAAATGGCACAGTACATTCATTAGATAAGAACTCAGTCTTGTTAGCTGACCAGAGGGATAGAGATTCTCCTTGCTGGCTTTATGAAGTGAGCCTTTTGAGGAGCCTCATGAAACAAGGAACTTCAGATGACCACTAGCTAGAGTCCTCACGCAACAGCTACAAGGCAATGAATTCTTCCAACAATCTGAGTGAGCTATGGGAGGCGAGATCTTCCCTAGTCAAGGCTGAAGATGAAAACACAGCTGGACAACGCATCAATTGCAGTCTTAGGAGACCAACAGCAGAGGAGCCAGGTAAGTAGAGCCCTAACTCCTGACCCACAAAAACAGTGTCATTTCATGTCACTAGTCTTGGTATGATGCTGTAGGGTAAGAATTGAATGGCTAACCACAAGATCGGCAGTTCAAACCCACCAGCCACTCTTCGGAAACCCTACACAGGGTGGCCATGAGCCGAAACTGATTCAATGACACTAACAACAACGCTTGCAGCAATTTGTTACATAGTAAAGAAAACTAATACTTGTTTTTAAAAATGAATTTATTTTCTTGGGAGTGGATGGGTAGGACTAAGGAGTAAGGTTTAGGACTATGGTTAGCTCTAGGCTAGGCTGAAGACTTCATTTAGTTTTAGGGTTAGGTTAGGACTAAGGTTGGAGTCGTGCTGTAGTGCTGCAGTTTGAACCGTAAGGTTGGTGGTTCAGACCCACCAGGTGCTCCAAGAAAACCTTACACAGGGTCAGTAAGAGTTGGAACTGACTAGACGGCACTTAATAAGTGTTAGTGTTAGTGGTAAGGGTTAGGCTAGAACTAGGAGTAAGGTTTGGTTTCATTTTTAGGGTTACAGTTAGATGTTGTTGTTGTTTTTTCTTGAAATCTATTTGATTTCCTCTACATCTGAAAGTTCTACAACTGCACTGTTGTTGTTAAGTGCCATCAAGCCAGTTCCAACTCACAGTGACTCTGTATACTGTTTCCAAAGAGCAACTGGTGGGTTTGAACTGTCGACCTAGTGGTTCACAGTGCAGTGCTGATTCTACAGCACCATACCAGGAGTCCATACACATAAGTATATTGTTTCCCTTTTTTATGTTTTTTTTTTTGGTTGTTATTGTTGCAACTATATCTCTCGTCCTTTATTTTCAGTTTTACAGATCTATATGGCACCATGGGATATGCACTCAACCTCAAGGTTGGTTTGAACTGTAAGGTCGGCAGTTCAAATTCACCAGCCACTCCTCCTCAGAAACCCTGTACAGGGTCACTATGAGTCAGGACTGACTCCACGGCACTTAACAAATATCTAGGTAATATTGTCATGTAAGGTCGGCAGTTCAAAGCCACCAACTGCCCCTCGGAAACCTTATAAAGGGTCGCTATGAGTCGGAACTGATTCAATGGCACTTAACAACACCATGTTAGTCTCAGGTTGTCTGCTGTTGTTCGCTAGCCAAAGAACTCCAGTTAGTATTTTTATAAGATTGATCTGTTTTTCACAAAAATCTTTTAATTTCTGTTTAGCTGAAAATGACTTAATTTCTTCACCATTTTTGATGGCCATTTTTTTAGGATATAGAATTCTTGGTTGATGTTTTTATTTTTTCTTTAGTTTTATATATGCCATTCCATCATCTTCTTGCCTGAATACGTTCTTCTAAGAAATCAGAGTTTAGTCTTTTAGCTCTCCTTTTTAAAGTAACTTTTCATTTTTCCTGAGCTGTTCTCAGAAGTTTTTCCTTGTTGTTGGGTTTGAAAAGTTTGAATATTGTATGTCTTGGGGTTTTCCTTTTGGGGTCTATCCTATTTGGAGTTCATTCAGCTTCTTGAATGGCTATTTGCTTGTCTTTCATGATGTTAGGGAAGTTTTCTTTCTATTCGAACAATATTCTCTCTTTTTTTTTTTGTCTCTTCCTGTTTTGCATTTCCTATCACACATAAGTTATTCCTTTTGATAGTGTCCCATATAAATCTTAGGATTTCTTCAAACTGTTTAGCTCTTTTTCTGATTGTTCCTCTAACAGGTGAATATTAATAGATTTTTCATTAAGCTCAGTAATTTGACCTTTCATTGATTCAATTATATTTGTCCTTTCAGTGTTTATTATTTCTTAAGTCTTAGTGTTAATTTTCTGGCTTTCTAATAGCTGTTTTTGTATAGTTCCCAGTTTTTAAATTCATTTTGTCAGTTTGTTTACTGAATGTTTCTATGGTTTTTGTCTGTGTTTTCCTTAATTTCATCAGTAGTTTTCTAGATCTTTCTCTTCATCTGTTAAGTTGCCTATTTAGCATTCTTCCAAATTCCTTATCAAGTAGTTCCTATACCATTTCTGGTGTTTTATTTTCTGTGTATTTTGGTCACTTGTTTGAGCACTCTGTCTTCTTTCTTTGTGTGATGGAATTTTTTCCCTCTGAGACATTGTAGTGTTGTATTTATACTTAACTGATGATTGTATATTGGCGTGTTCTCAGGCACTCATCCACCATCTGTCTCCTGGTGGATGTAGTAGAGATGGGCAGGAACTAGCAGTGGCCCTGGCTACCAGGAGGGCACAGAAAAAGGGAGAACTGTACCCCCTTGCAGCCAACCTCCAACTCTGTCCTGTGCCTGGAGTCTAGTATATCGACAGTCACTCATCAAAGCTCACGATGGCTACGCTTCTCCATGCAAGAAAAAACCCGGTGGTTTTTCTTCCTCTAACAGCTCCTGTTCAGCTTCCTCTTGTAGTCAGCAGCACTCAATCCACCTCTCTGTCCTCTCCTCTGATGCTCAGGGTTCCAAACACTCCCTTATGTCCTCGTTGCAGAGGGTTGGCTCCGTGTGTCTGCCTACTCCACCATCTTGTCCCAGAAGTCAAGACTTAGCTTTTATTTAGCTAATTCTGCTTTCAAACTTTAACCTGTTTACTGTAAAAAAAACAGTTGTGTAGTTTTCTTTACAGGTTTTATTTGGGTCAAGAACACTAGTGTAAAAAGGAAATCCGCCTTATCCATCACAATAACCAGCTCATCTCTCATCTGTGTGATATAGGGCACAAAGCTGCCTCACAGGGGTATTAGTAATATGAAAAATGACAGCAACATTGTTAAGTGAAAAGAACCACAAAATGGCAAGATATTATTTTAGGTAAGATATGTAATGGTTATGAATCGGGCTGCTAACCTCAAGGTCGGCAGTTCAAAACTACCAGCTGTTCCGCGGGAGAAAGATGAGGCTTTCTACTCCCATAAAGATTTGCAGCCTCAGAAACCTTGTCCAGGGTCACTATGAGTCGGAACCGACTCCACTGTACTTAACAACATTTATAGAACAATGTAGTTGTTGTTGTTAGGTGCCACTGAGTCAGTATTGACTCATAGTGTTCCTATGCACAGTAGAACAAAACACTGTCCAATCCTGGACCAACCTCACTACTATTGTCATGCTTGAGTCCATCGATGCTGCCACTTGGCCAATCCAACTCGCTGGGGGTCTTCCTTTTTTTCTCTGGCCCTCCACCTTACCAAACATGATATCCTTCTCCAGCAACTAGTCCCTTCTGACAATATGTCCGAAGTATGAGAGATGTAGTTTTGGCCATCCTGGCTGCACTTCTTCCAAAACAGATCTATTGGTTCTTTTGGCAGCCCATGGCACTTTCAATATTCTCCTCCAACACCATAACTCAAAAGCATCAATTCTTCTACGGTCTTCCTTATTCACTGTCCAGCTTTCGCATGCATATAGAACAATAAGTTTATTTAAATGCTCCTAGAATTCAAAGCCAGAGCTGGAAAAGGACTAACTAGGCTTTAGAAACTCATGCGCTTTACCTGGTTGTAGATGGGAATGTCATTAAAGTGACCTTGTCCTTTGTAATTGGCTAAATCAAAAGTAATATATAATTTCAGCCAAGTCAATGTCTAAAGTTTTTCAAACAAACTAGTCACAATTGATTAAAGTGGGTATGAACAAAACCCATGTCTAGACAAACTGAGTTAATCTGCCGGGAAGGGAAACCACATTTTAAGATAGATAATGATGTGTCTTCATGTTTTTCCTGTGGTTTAATTTTCATTTTGACAAATTATAGAAAAGTCTAGCTCCCAAGTTGCAGATGTACATTAATTGCAAGGAATAATTTACTTCTAGACACTGGAAAGGCAGCAAGCCATTAATCCATGAAACAAGTGTAATTTGATCAAATAATTTGTAACTGAAAAATAAAGACCTTTTAGATGATATAATTGTAAAAAAATACATTTTTCCAGATACTGTGTATTTTTTTGATAGGTCAGATTTCTCAAATAGCATGTTTAATTAGGTTCACTAGTAAAGAACTAATCTGCATCAGTAAAATAACATTTCATTAAAGCACTATCTGTAAGAATTGTTGGCATTTTCCAACAATCAGGAAATCAGAGGTTACAGATTATAGCTATCTTAGTTTTCCTCTGCTTCCAAAGTTTAAATTTTGGAGCATGACTTATTTCATTATTTATTTATTTATTGTTAAGGATTCCTGGTGACACAACTGCTTAGCACTCAGCTGCTAACTAAAAGGTTGGCCGTTCGAATCCAACCAGCCACTCCTTGAAAGAGCTGGTAGTCCGCTTCCATAAAGACTGGTGTTGTTGCTATGTGCCGTGGAGTTGGTTCCGACCCATAGTGAACCTGTACAGGGTTTCCGAGGCTGTAAATCTTTACGGGAGCAGAAAGCCTCATCTTTCTCCAGCGGAACAGCTGGTAGTTTCAAACTGCTGAACTTGAGGTGCAGCCAAGATTCGTAACCACTACGCTACCAGAGCCTAGAAAACTGTCACACTGGGTGGCTATAAGTTGGAATCTCCTGGAGAGCACCCACATTCCTTAAGATCCTTTGCTCTCTCTAAAGACTGAATTGCTCCCATGTTGTTCTTGGCTACTTTCTCTCTCTACACTTTTGCCCTAAAAGAATCTGTTCTGCTGTATGGATTTAAATATCATCTATACACAATTTTTCCCCCAGTCCCAGTGAGCTACAAATTGCTATCCGAACATATTGACTTACATGACGATTTCTACATGGATCTCAGACTTAGCATGCTTAAAATCACACAACTCTACAATACCACCCTAAACCTGCTGCCCCACTGTCCTCTTCAATCAGCAAATGGCACCATCATTCACCAGGAGTTACTCTTGATGTCTTTTGCTGATTTACTTCCCAGACACATGTAATTCAAGTCCTCTTATAAAATAGATCCCAAATTCTACTTTAGATACCTCCACATCTCCATGTAAAGAAAACAAAAATCCTCACCACCGGACCAATAAACAACATTCTTATCAACGGAGAAAAGATTGAAGTTGTCAATGACTTCATTCTTCTTGGATCAACTATCAACACTCATGAAAGCAGCAGTCAAGAAATCAAATGACATATTGCATTAGGCAAATCTGCTACACAAGACCTTTTTACAGTGTTGAAGAGCAAAGATGTCAGCTTGAGGACTAAGGTACGCCTGACCGATGCCATGGTATTTTCAATAAACTGATATGCATACGAAAGCTGGACAGTGAATGAGGAAGACCGTAGAATTGATGCTTTTGAATTATGGTGTTGGAGGAGGATATTGAAAGTGCCATGGGTTGCCAAAAGAAACAACAGATCTCTGTTGGAAGACGTGCAGCCAGAGTGTTCCTTGGAGGCCAGTATGGCCAAACTTCGTCTCTCATACTTTGGACATATTGTCAGGAGGGACTAGTTGCTGGAGGATATTGTGTTTGGTAAGGTGGGAGGGTCAGAGAAAAAGAGGAAGACCCCCAGCGAGATGGATTGACAAAGTGGCAGCATCAATGGATTTAGGCATGGCAACAATTGTGAGCTTGGTCCAGGATCGGGCAGTGTTTCATTCTGACTCGATGGTAACTAACAACAACCACCTTTTTAATGGGAGTCTGAACTACAGTCATTTGATTAGACAACTGAAATTGTCACGTGCCTAGTCTCCTGGCTTTATCTTAGTCTTCTCCCCACAGACAATTCTTAAGATGTCAGAGAGAGTAATCTATGAAATAATAGCTCTTCTGGCTTGCATCAAAGTCAGAAAAACATGCAAACTTCTTTCCAGAAATTACATGGTATTTGGCAGGGAATTATAGTCTTGTTTTTCAAAGCTTTGTGTTATTCACTACTATATCCTCGGTGCATTTAGCACACAACTACTCAACTGATACTTGTTGAATGAACTGATGAATATTGTTATCACAGTATTCTGAGGAGCATTGTAAGTCCCTCACTTAGTTGTAACAAAACGTTCAAACGTGTTTCTCTATCAGCACAATTTTAGACTAGCAATTAACCATTAAAGCAAGAATCATCTCTTTACATTTTATAGTAACTTTTTTCTTTCGGAAGTGCTAGTGGTGTAAAGTACATGTGAATAAAGTTCAAATCAGAAGGACAAATGTTTTGCTTTATGATTACTGTCCCACTTTTGTAGCTTTCAATACATGGAAACAGTCATGAACGAGAGGGCTGACAAATGGGTAGAGGAGGGCATGCACAAAGGCAAAGTGGAATGAAAATGCAGGATGCATGCCTGTAACAGCAAAAGTCTTGATATGGTTCTGAAACATACAGTGTGCATCTGAGCATCTATCTTACTCAGGGCCTCCAAACAGGCAACTGCAGGATCTTCTGATCATGTTTGCATTTTGGAAAAGCTTACTGTGGTGAATGAGCCCTGGTGATGCTGTGGGTTAAGTGGTGGGCTGCTAACCCAGAAGTCAACAGTTCAAACCTATCACTTGCTCTTCTAAGGAAAGATAAGGCAGTCTACTTCCTTGGAGCTTAGAGTCTCAGAAATCATATGGAACAATTCTGTCTTAAAGGGTTGCACTGTAGAATCAGCACTGGACTGCTAGCCACATGGCTGGCAGTTCAAACCCACCAGCTGCTCCTTGGAAACCCTACACATGATCGGTATGCGTGGCAACTGACTCAATAGCACTTAGCAACATAGGGTTGCTATAAGTCATACTCACTCGATGGCAGTGGGTGGATACTGTGGTGAATATGAAGGAAGCAGTGGGCTGGCAGAGAGGGAACAGCCATCTAGACGGGAGGCCAGTTAAGGAGGCCCCTGAAACAATCCAGGAAAAACTACCATATGGTTATGAAGACGCTTCTTTCAGCACAGGCTGTCCCGTGCACCTACTAGGCCTCCTTGGATCTTCCTAGAGGTCAGCTCGAGTTACTGAGCTGTGCAAGTCAGCAGTGATATTGCAAATGTTTCTTTCTGAAGAGCTTCAGTATTCCAGAGCAATCAATGAAAGTCTTCGTTCTCATTCCAGATCAGTTTCATTCCCTTTTTAGCATTAGACTGACATGTAGTCATTAACCAGTCATTCAAGGAGACTTCATGTACTGTGTGCTGGTGCCAGGACATGTGGCTCTCTGATGACAAGTGCCACCTTGACTGGGAGTGGTACTAGTGGATCTGTAACACACACTATAGTCCTTTCAGGACACGTGAAGAAAGCTCCTCCTCTTTTAAAAGACCAGGGATTAAATGAACCTAACATCTATGTTTATTACCAAAACATTGCATTTTGACACATTGCTTCATTTGCTTTTTAAAACTCTATTATCTGACTCAAATCTATTCAGCAAAAATGCCAATAAATTATGTAAATCAGATAGGGATGGGAAACAAGACATTGGCTACCTAAAATGGGGGGACTATAAAGGCATGAAGTGGCTGACTTAACAAGTTTTCAAGAGAAAGTTTCTTTTCAGAGTGTTGCAGGGGAAGGTAGAATCCCCAATGAATAGTTTTCATCTTGTCTAGATGGGTCTGGTCAAAGGAGATGGAGATAGGATTCTTTTGCTTCAATAGTCAATAATGTTTATCATGACTAATTGCGATCGTAAAGGTAGAAGATGTGTAACAAAAAGGGGAATGTAAATCTTACATTCCAGGAACAGAGGACTCTAAAATCATCAAAAGGGAAAATCATGAGTGGAGCATGGGATCCTAATCAAAGAAGCAGCTATACCAGAGGCAGAGGTGATGGCATGGGGAGATGAAGCAGCTTAGGATCCTATACTCATGTAAAGGCTGTGTGCGGGTGGGCAGGAAGCTGGCTTGCAAAATGTGTCCTTTGGTTGTTTAAATGATTATATATCCCTGCATGTTTTGCGTACATCAAAAACCAAAACAAATCACCACCACCAACAACAGCCAAAACCCCAACAGAAGGAATAGAAACAAATATTGTTAACCAATGATGCATGGAGGAGATTGTAATCACTGCAATGAAACAAAATATGATAGGATTTGAGTGTGAAACTGATGTTCTCCCATGTAAACTATCAAACAATTCACAATAAAAGCTTAAAAAATATATACAAATCAATGACACCTTGATTTTGCTATAAATATATT
This sequence comes from Chrysochloris asiatica, assembly GCF_000296735.1. Taxonomy (NCBI): domain Eukaryota; kingdom Metazoa; phylum Chordata; class Mammalia; order Afrosoricida; family Chrysochloridae; genus Chrysochloris; species Chrysochloris asiatica. The sequence continues at coordinate 4,891,706 of NW_006408687.1, read as the reverse complement.
TACATAGTATTAATAAAAAAAATTCTGTGCTCCTTAGTGGACTACTCAAATTATTTCTGAACCCTGAAGGCAAAGATGATAATCATTATCCTCTAGTTATGCTATTTGACTTTAAATAAATACATTTCTTTGAAAAACAAAACAAAACAAAAAACCTCCAGATGGTGCAATTGTTAAACTACTAAACCAGGAGTCGACAGTTGGAACCCACCAGGGCAATCACCTCCCAGGAGCAGATTGCCACATCCTTCCACCACTGTGGGTCAACTGGTAAGGTCCAACCACTGACCTTATGGTTAGCAGCCATGCACTGAACCACTACTCACCAGATTTGTTACTTGTCAAGTGCCTTCAAGTTGATTCCAACTCATTGTGACCTGTATAGGGTGTCCAAGTCTTTAAATCTTTGAGGGATCATAAAGTCTCTTCTTTTTTCCGCCAAGTGGCCAGTGAGTTCTAACCACTTATAGTTCGCAATCCTGTGCTTATCCTACGGAGTTACCAGCCTAGGAAACTTTATGGAGAGTTCTACTCTATTATATAGGGTCACTGAGTTGTAACCAACTCAATGGCACACAACATATAAGTGGAAATCATCACCTAAATACTCCAATGCTGAATTTAGCAATAATCCAACTCTTCTCAAACTTCTTTTACTTCGGTAGTTGCCCCAGCTAGCTCCCTCTAAATTTCTGAAATCGTAATTACTGGACATGGACAATAGGATTGCTTTAAAAGATGTGAACTGCTTGTAAAAGTGCTAAAGCTGTAATTACGTATACCCAGCAACAAAACCTCCTTTCAGCATCCACCTGTCTAACCTTTTATTAAAAATAAAATACTTTTCTCCAAATTAAAAAAAACACGACCAGGGATTAAGTGAACATAATATCTATTTTTATTACCAAAACATTAAATTTTGACACATTGCTTCATTTGCTTTTTAAAAATCTATTATCTGACTTAAACCTATTCAGCAAAAATGCCAATAAATTATATAAATCATAGTGTACGTCTTTTTAAAAGTAGGAACATAACACATTTTCTGATAAACAACAATGCTAAATCTGAGTTGGATGCTGTTATCTTGTAATTTGTTTTAGATCTTCAGCTTAAAATAAAACCAAAACCAACCACATCCTACGACACTTTTGCAAAAGGCTCTCAGTACCAGCCTCCACAGCACTGCCTGTCAGTTTCCTTCTGCTTCTCCTCGGAGATACAGAAGGCAGCCCCATTGAGTGAATAAAGGCACTCCTCCTAAACTGTCCCACCCTGCTCCTTTTGGGAGTCACATCCGATGGAAGGCTGGCGATAGGCATTATCCCCAATACCTGCCATCTTGCCTTTAAGTAAACCCACTTTTTAAAAATCATCAGCTAAGAACTCCAGTGCTGAATTTAAGAACAATGATTTCAATTCAATACACATTAAATCAAATAAGTTAGTACTCAAAAGTCACAAATTCTGAAAAATGAAAATAGACAAATACAGAATTTATGCAAAAAACCAATGAACTAAGGCAAACAGCATTGCCACCATGCTTTAAGATAGTGTATTTTTGGTATCTAACGCTTTTTACGAATTTTATTTTGGGACAGTTCAGATACATTTAAATAAATGTTTTCCACATAAGTGTTTTGGGGTTTTCAACATGGGTGGCATCATTTACAAAATCCAACAGTAATCTTATTAATGAATGCTTCCCACTTGTTTTCTGAATCTTTATTTTCTGCAGAGGCACACCAAAACACTGTCTTAAGAGTCCATCTTCAAAGTTACAATGCAATCTCTACCATTCCTAGAGATACTAGTTAGATGTGATCGTGGTCTTCCCCATCTACATCCACATCCTCTTCATCTTCATCATCATCATCAATACCTGGATCTGCATTTTCCAACTCATCCTCTTCTTCAATCTAATGGAAAACATATTTAACTTAGTAAGTCTCATTCATTTAACATTTAATATGTAACAATACATAACCTGCAGTAGTGGTGTGGTGCTGTAAGATAAGCATTGGACTGCTAACCATATGGTCAGTGATGCAAACCCACCAGTCACTCCTCGGAAACCCTATACAAGATAACCATGAGCCGGAAGCCTTGAGAGCACTTACCAAAAACAACGACATATACCCTAAGGAGCTCTGGTGACACTGAGCTGCTAACAGAAGGGTCAGCAGTTTGAACTCACCAATTGCTCCATAGGAGCAGGCTGCTTACGTACAGATTTTCACTGTCGGAACCCTTATGCACAGACCCTACTATGTCCTAGATAGCTGTTAGAGGAGTTGGAATCAACTCGACAGCAGCAGGTAATATACATCCTGTTGTTAAATTTTATACTCTAGTAATTGCATCCATCCAATTTTCTGACTTAATGCTCAAAGCTCTGTTGCTTTTAACATGAGATGACATACAGGGGCTAATTTTGCTGAGGGAGAGCTATACTTCTCCATACATGAATCAGAACACAACATAACAAAACATAATGGTATTACTTGTTTGCTGAGAGTTTTAGTATCACAGGAACAATCAAATCAATTCACTTTCTAAGTTCAAAGGTCAAAGCAGAACAATTTAAAAGTAATGGAAATTGAACCTAAATTGTGGCTTTGGCCAATTCACTGAATACAGTGAAAGCAATGTAGGCTATACAGCATTCACCCATGTGTTACATAACTATGCCCATAATATAGGTACATAGTGGTGGTGGTGTTAAATGCCATCAAGTCAATTCTAACTCATAGCAAGCCTGTGTAGGATTTCTATGGAGCAGCTGGTGAGTTTAAAGCATCGATCTTGTGATTCAAGCGACCTTGTGGTCCAGTGCTTATCCTACAGTGCGCACCAGGACTCCCTCTGATCCATGGGGGTTAAGTTCCAAGACCCAGTGGATGTGTGAAACTGGCTTATACCAAACCCTATATATACACTGTGCGTTATCCTATACGTACATAAGACATGTACCCAGGGTGCCCTGGCCAGGCAGTGTTAGCACATTTGACACTGGCAGGGCAAGGCTCAGCCTCTCACCCAAATGTATTTTCCAAGCTTGTACCCACTGAAGGAGGAAGAAGCCAACTCTGAACGGAGAAGGATGGCATGAGACTTCATTTTGAAACCACAGTTGCTCGGGGTGTAACTGCAACCGTGGACAGTAAAGCCACATGTAAGGGGGACTACTGTAGAGATACAATCTTTCCAGACTACAGTCTTTAAAAAGCCTTAGAATCAAACATAATGCAAATTATTTTTGGAAATATTTTAAGCTTACTGGATAACCAACTTCCTTGAGTTTATTCTTCAATGAAAATATTTTCTGATCTTGATCAGCCAACAGCACCAAGAGATCATCTTGTTCCTTTTTAGAATCTGTAATTTCCATCTGTAGCTTGTTTTTCTCATTTTGTAAGATAGCAATGGTACTGTTCGATGAATCCAGCTGCTCTTTTATTGAAGTTCTTTCCTCAGACAAAGCTTTAATCTCATTCTAGGAAAAGAAAAGTGACAGTTACCAAAACACACGTATTTACACCCACACCCAGTAACTGGGATCTAAGAACATTATTGTGAAAAACAGAGTTTAACAACAAAACTGTAATTGGCTATTCTTCAGAATGGTCTACAAGCTCAAACAGCCATACAGTTCAGGTAATTAGAAGAGTATATGGAGACATAAATCTCCAGACAGCAGAAGGCTGGTTAGCTTCAGAATTACAACTCTAAATCAAGTTAAAAAAAATTTTTAGCCCAATTTCACATATGTAATTAAACTAGAAAGAACAATGACATAGAATATACTTCAAGACTTTAAAATAACACAAAATTGGCTCACAATCTAAGAAGCACAATTATCCTCCTTTTTCTATTTTTACTTTATGTCTTTATTTTTATTAATGTTATTTGATCCTTTACTTATTCCTGTATGTCTGTTACACAACAAGCTAGCAGGAATCCTGTTGTGGCATTGTGGGATAACGCATTGGACCACGAGATCAGTTTGAGTTTGAACCGTCAAGGTCAGCAGCTCATCATCACCGGTCACTCCTTGAAAACTCTATACAGGGTTGCTGTGACTCGGAACTGACTCAATGTTAATAACTTAATAACAACAATATATGTTTTAGCCAAATCTATACCCCTTGTTTACTTACTGCAATTTGATATTGAGGGTCACAGAAAAATTACGCATTTTCAATGATTCTACTTTCAAATTCCATTAACATACATTCTTATTTTACATATTTGGTACCATCATTTGAAATGGGATTATAAAAACTCTATTTGTGCCATGAAGTCATTAAAATAGTAATGCAAATGTTGTGAGATATAGTTATGTCCCACTAGCTTTTTCCATTAATTTAAGGGTCTGAAAGATTAATAGTAGTGAAATCAATTTCCTAAAGTTTATTTGATAAAACATGCAATAAAGTTTCACCAAAAACTTACTTTTAATTCTTTAGTCTCTTGTAATAATGCTGACAATCTTCCTTCGACATCAGTAGTTTTTGTTGCTGTTAATGCTGCACTCTCTCCTGATACAGAAACTGATTCAGGCTGAAAGCAGAAATTTGAAAAACAAAAACATTGCTTCAAAGAATTTAAAATTCCATCTGGCACGAGCATTGTGCTCTTTTACCATTGATGTATATGGTTCAAACTGTTAACATTAGATAGGAAACTGAGGGGGACAGTGAGTTTATACTAATAGGGGAACAACAACTTAGGAGAGGAGGTTCAGAATGGCTGCACAACTCAAAAAACACCATTTAATGTCACTGAATTTGACGTGGAGAAATGGTGAACCGGTGTATGTTCTGCTGTGTATATTCTCATCAACAACAAAAATCAAATAAATGATCAAATAGTAATTTAAAAACAAAAAATCTTTACAAAAAATTTTAAATGCAAACTATCAATATGAACTCGCAAAATGTTTTAATTTTCTTGTTATTTTGAATAACAGAATACATAATTCCCAATAAAGAATATATAACTCTTTGTGTTTACATGCAACAAAATGCTCTTCCTGAAATACGAGCTGTCTCACAATGGCAGAAGACTTAGGCAGGATGGAGCGATATTAAATCAGCCATAGCTCTACCTATGAAATAATCTGCAATAGAGAGTTTGGTTTTGAAAAGTTTGTACGAGATGGGTACTGAAACTACTCACAGAAGAGCTTAAACAGAAGCATTTAGACATCTGCAAACAAAATTTGGACTGATACTTGAAATAAGGTAAATATTTCCTTAAAAAATTGTTGCTGGTGATAAGACACGGATTCATCGCTATGAGCCTGTGAGTAAACAGTAGAGTATGGAATGGAAATTTCCTTAATCACCGACCAAAAAAAGTTCAAAAGTTAACCATCAGCTGGAAAATTGATGCTTACAGTTTTCTGGGATTTTCAAGGGTCAGTATTGGAATACGATCAGGAAAAAGTTCAACAATCAGCAGTACTAATTACAGTGAGATGATCACTGAAGAGCTGAAGCCTAAACTTCAGTTTAAATGCCAAGGACTGCTATCCAAGGGCCTTGTGATCTTGTATGACAAGGCATGTCTGCACTCTCCGCATGTTGTTGACACTCCACAAAAATTTCATTTTGAGGTGTTAAAGCATCCTCCCTATAGTACTGATCTCGCTCCATCAGACTTTCACGTGTTTGGGTTCCTTAAAGCAGTCCTTTGAGGATGAAGATTCACCTCTGATGGAGAATGGAGAAGTGAAGACAGCACTTGTGCTTTGCAACTTAACTTAAAACATGTTTTAATAAGGGAATATGAAAGCTTGTTGATGATAGACAAAGTGTAAAGAAAAGCAAGGAGATTATGTCAAAAAAAATGATGCATTGGTCTTTTCTAAAAGTTGATTAAAATAAATTCTACAGCCAGAGTGCAAATAATATTTTACTCACCCTCTTAGTATACAGCTTGCTGCTTTAGCCCAGGACCCCATGTGACTAAATTCTTACTAGTGAGTATTCAGAACAGAAGAGAAAATGCTATCTGACTAAACTGCTTCTTTTTCATAGTGGCTGAAGGGCAATATTATACCAACTTTGTGTTTGCTACCTTTCAGAAGGAAAAAAAACAAACACACACAAAACAGAACTTACAAATGCTTCTGTTTTCTGTAAGAGCTCCTGTTTTTCTGCCTGTAGTTTTGCGATCTCCACAGACCGTGAGTTTAACTGAGATTTTAGTGTTGCCAGTTCCTAAAAGACAAACATTATGGAATTAAAACATTAAAGTATTAATTTCATCAAGTAATTTTTGGCTTTGTGCAATAAACACTGGACTGCAAACCACAGTGCCAATTAAAGCCCACAATTTCTTATGAGAAAGACAAGGCTTTGTGCTCCTGCAAAGATTTACAGCATCCGAAACCTTATACAGAGTCGCTATGAGTCAGAACTGACTCAACAGCACTTAACAGCAAAACAACAATTTCTAATTATAGGAAAACAAAATATTTTCTCCTTTCTTGACCTTCTCCCTAAATAAGTTATAATTTTCAAGTTTTAAAATCTAACTCTAAGGAATTATTCTAGGAACTTCAGGTTCAAGATAGAAAATTAAATATATCCCTTTACCTCTGCACCTTCATGATACTCCCAAGTAAACAGTAATAAAGGGATTAGGGAAGGAAGAAAGAAAAGGAGGGAGAGAGAAAGCAATAAAGTGAGGGAGAAAAAGTGAGAAGAAAGTCAGGGGGAACCCCATTAGGACAAACAGCACAAGAGAAGAGATCAGAGCAATACAAATGGGAATGTCAGAAAGCAAATGGCAGTGGCAGCTGACACAGCAGACCTAGGAAAGCTGGAGGCCACGGTGGCCACCAAGAACACCAAGCACAACTCTTAACAGGCTCGGGAAAAGCAATACAGGACATCTATACTACAGAGACATAAGCATAGATGAAAGCAATAGTGCTACAATGAAAGGGAAAAACTAATTGAAAGTTTAATTTCAGATTATCTTCAGCAAAATTTTACTTGCATGTAACAGTAATGATACTGTTTATTTCCACATTCCGTGAATCACCTTTCTTTGGAATGGATCTCTTCCAATAAGTTGGCCAGTCTTCCAAATTTCTTGGCATAGACTAGTGAGTGTTTCCAGCATTTCAGCAGTTTATTGAAACATTTCAATTGTATTTTATCAGTTCCTGGAACCTTTTTTTTTTTTTTTTTTAACTGATGTCTTCAGTGCAGGTTGGACTTCTTCCTTCAATACCATCGTTCTTGATCCTATGCTACCTCATAAAATGGTTGAACACAGGACAATTATTTTATCTTCTTTTGATGTTTCCTGCATTGTTCATTATTTTGCTTATTTGTTGTCGTGAGGTAATGTCAAGTTGGTTCTGACTCATAGCGACCCCGTATAGGGTTTCTGAGGAGCAGCTGGTGAGCTTGAAGCACTGACCTTGCAGTTCAAACCAACCTTGCAGTCCAGTGTATTAACCCACAGCGCCACACCAGGACTCCATATTTCGCTTATACAATCCTTCAATATTATAAGTCAAGGCTTGAATTTTTTCAATTAAAGTTTTTTTTTCTTCAAATTTTCTTCAACTTCTTCAGTTTGAGAAATGCTATGTGTGTTCTTCCTTTTGTTTTCTAACTCGTAGTCTTTCTAACATTTCCTGATAATATTTTGCCCTGTCTTCTTGAGTTGTCCTTTGAAATTTTTGTTCAGATCTTTTATTTCATCATTTCTTCTATTCCCTTTAGCTAACTCTACATTCAAGAGCAAGTTTCAGAGTTTCTTCTGACATCCACTTCAGTCTTTTCTTTCTTTTTTCTCTTTTAAATGATCTTTCAACTTTTCCGTTTTTCTACATGTCATTCCCAGCATAGTGAACCACAGGCGTCTGACTCCAAATAACTAATACCTGTCCATTTCAAGCTCATTAACGCTTAGGATCAGAGTCCTGGTGTGGCACTCGACCACAATTTTCCTAGATTCATACTTTGTACATTCCACATTCCGATTACTAATGGATGTTTGCAGCTGTTTCTTCTCATTTTGAGTTGTGTCCTAAAAGCTTTGTTCCATCCATGTAGTTAAAGTCGACTCTACTTTGAGGAATCAGCTCTTCCTCATTCATAATTTTGAGTGCCTTCCAACCCAGGTGGGATCATCTTCTGACACTGTACCAGGCAATGTTTCCGTGTTCTCACATGGTTTTTTCAGTGGTTAAGCATTCAAATATGGTCCAGCTCTCCTTCTTAGTCTGAAAGTTAATAAAACCTGTCCCCCATGGGTGACCTTGCTGGTACTTAAAACATCAGTGGCATAACTTCCAGCATCACAGCAACACGTAAGCCACCACAGTGTGACAAACTGATAGATGAATGAGGTTTCATACATACGGAATCATATATTTACTCTTTTTGTGAGTGGTCTTAGTCAGAAAAGTGTTTCTGAGATTCACTGATGTGTGTTTCAATAGTTCTTTCCTTTACTGCTGAGGAGAGTACTCCACTGTATGAATTTACCATAAAACTTATTTATGTACTCTCATTGGTGTTGGTTTCATATTCTGATTATTATGAATAGTGTTTTTTTGCATACATATTTCCACTTCTCTCAGCTGTGACATTTTGTATTTTAATAGCAATGAATGGAAGTTCTAATTGTCAACACTTGGTACTGTCAATATTTTTAGCAATTCTAGAAAGTTATTATATAATTTTAGTTTTAATTTTTCTTCTGTTGATGGCTAATGATATAAAGTAGATGCAGTGTGGCACTGTATGATAACCACTGACTACTAACTGCAAGATGAGCAGTTTAAACCCACCAGCTGCTTCTCGGAAACTCTATACAACACTTAACAACAATAATAATGTAATCTGCACTGTAGGAAAGCACTGGTCTACTAACCCAAGGCTCATGGTTCATATTCACCAGCTGATCCTTGGAAACCATATACAGGGTCTCTATGAGTTGGAACGGACTTGTTGTCACTTAACAACAATGATGTAAAATGTTTTTTTATGTGTTTATCAAGTACTTGAATATTTTCTTCTTCAATTGTTGCTTCTTCCACATGCCTAGCAATTTTTGACTGGATGCTACAATGCTACACTACTTAAGAGTCTGGGTTTTGTTTTCATATTTTCCAGTATCTTAAGCTTCATTTCAGCAGCAGTTTATTTGCAGGCCAACTTCAGCTTTTTGAGACGTATTCTGAGCTCTATAGACATGCCCCAGGTTTCAGTGAGGACCCTGTCTGTTGACTGACTGGTCATGCTCTTGCCATCTATGATTTGGGCTCACGTATTCCAAGTACCTCAGCCTTCCTGAACTCCAACACCCTTTCTTTAGTGCAGAGGGATTGCCTACTCTGCTTAGAATCCCCCTCCATGTAGTACAGCATTCACAGAGCTGTCACCTTGCTGTTGCTCTCCTCTCTCAGGTGTGTATCCCAGTCTTAAAAATGACTGTCTCCAGAACCTTATGAAGTGGGACATTCCCACTAGCAAAGACAAGCAGAGCAGCCTAGAACAGCAAGAATAACAGAAGATACATCTTCAAAGAAAGAGCATCAGGAAAAACCCAAAACAAAAATGTCAGCATGACTGGCTTCTACAAGAATAAGCAAGCTGTTTGATAGGAAGCCACCTAGGTAAGAAATCAAGTCCTTTCAGGACAAACTCCCCTCTAAAACTGAAACTCAAAGAGAACACCTAAGCAGGAATGTAAGCTTGCTGGCGACCACATTGGTCTACTGGTGAGTGGAAGAGGGGAAAGGCAGCAATGAAGAAATGAGCTGAGTTCAACCATAGTCCATTGACACCCGTTGAACTGGAGATGAGAGAGAGAAGAGGAAGGGCTGGTTGATCCAAAACGTGTTGAGACCTGGGGATACTTGAGCCCATGTACAGGACATAGCCACAGAGGGCTACAACTGAGAGTGAAGCATTCAGTTGATATGAACTGAGGGGAGATGCACAAGAACACCCAAACTTGCAGACAGTACACATCTGACCTAGCCTCTATGGCTCAATAATCAGAACTCCATTAGAGGAAGATGACCAAAAAAAAAAAAAATTTTTTTTGATAAAGGAAACTAGGGTGGTGGTGGTGATTATGTGTCGTGGAGTCGGTTCTGACTCATAGCGACCCTGTACGTGGTTTCCAAGGCTGTAAATGTTTACGGGAGCAGAAAGCCTTCTCCTTCTCCTGCAGTTCAGCTGGTAGTTTCGAACTGCTGACCTTGCGGTTCACAGCCTGATTCATAATCACTATGCTACCAGAGCAACTCATGGAGGTAGTAACTCTAAATACCAACAGACAGGGAAGAAGTCTTCACATCAAGTATCAATGCTATCTCATCTGTAAAATGGTTAGATAAGGACAGACAACTCAGACATTGGCTACTTTAAATCAGGGGGCAGTAAAGGCACAAAATGACTGGTTTACAAGGTTTCAAGAAGGAGTGTAGTTTAAGAGTATGGGGGAGGGGGAGAGAGAGTCCCCAGTGTATAGTTTTCATCTTGTCTAGATTGGTCTGGTTAAAAGAGACAGGGATAAGATTCGTATGATTCAATAATGAATTACTGTTATCATGACTAATTTAGCGACTGTCACAATTGCAAAGGTAGAAGTTTGTAACAAAAACAGTGGCATGGTTAATCTTACAGCCCAGAAACAGAGGACCCTAGGACCACACAGGAGAAGAGCACAAGCAGAATGTGGGACCTTATCCAGAGACGCAGTGATGCCAGAGACGGAGGCAGAGTCATGGAGACGTGGAGCAGCTGAAGACTCTAGATTCAAGGGAAGAGAGGGACCAAGAGCTGGTGGCCAGTAGGCAGACTTGCAGAATGTGCCCTTTAGAGGTGTAAATTATTATATATGCCTGAGTGTTTGTGTTTGTTTGTTTTTTTTAAAAAAAGCTAAAGTGAATAGAGAGAAAAACTGTTAACTGATGGTTAGGTGGAGAGGATTACAATCATTGTAATGAAACAAGGTATATGATTTGTTGAATGTAAAACTGATGATCTGCCCTGTAAACTTTCATTCAATACACAATAAAAACCTTAAAAAAAAAAAAAAAAAAAAAGACTGTCATCCAATGTCTAAAAACTGGTACTCTATGTATCTCGTCCAGTCTTCCAGTGATTTAGATTTAGGGTGAGAAGGCTAGTCTAGTGGCAATTACTTTGTCATTCTTAAAAGTAAACTTCTATCTTTGTAAGATTTTATTCTGCAATTACAAATTTTACAGAACATAGATTTATGCAAGGGTACTTCAAAAACTTTATGGAGGAGAACAAACAAGATGGCAGATTGGGTGGAAGTGCAGCAAAGGAGCTCCGCCAACAATAACACAGAATACCCGACCAAGCAGGCTCAGGGATGGTCCCAGAACTCTGAACCACATACAAAGGAATATTTAGAAGGTTGGAAGGCTTACAGCTGGGGGAATTTGTGGCAGAAGCAAGAAATCTATTGCTTTCTAGTCTGGACGCTCGGCTACTCCAGGAGCCGCCATCTTGGGTGAGACCACATGGGGGAAGGATTGGAGCCGCCACAGACGCCTGGCAGAACCGCTGAGATAAAGGTGTGGACATTCTTTTCTTTTGGTATTTGTTCACTGGTCCCTTGCTGTCTGTGCACCTCCATTCGGGTGACAATAGGGGTGCTTGAGCTAGTGGGCACCCCAGCCCCACCCTCGGAGGGTTCTACTAGCATGTGCACAGATCTCCTCGAAATATAAAGAGACAGTTTCCAATTAACACCAAATGGTCACAGCCAGGCCTGAACTGTTTTCAGCTAGAAAAAAGGCTTGAACGGGGATTGTGGAGCGGGACAAGCAGACAAAAGAGGAAACAGGCCGAAAATTAAATCCTAGGTTACGTCAAAATGACCAACAGTGGTATATTGAAACTTCTCAGGAAGAAGAGTGAAAAGGGAAGCCTATCTCCTGATCACATCTACCTGGAGGCATTCAGAAAGCATAAAAAAACACCAAAATACACACCCATCTAAGTATTAAGGCCACTGATAACCCCTGAAGATGCCCAAAAAACAGAAGCAGACAACCATATCTGCACATGTCCAGAAACGAGATAAAGTGACTGAG
>NW_006408687.1:4872839-4877279 GCF_000296735.1 Chrysochloris asiatica | reverse complement strand
AAGTGGATAGAGAGAAATACTTTTAACTCATGGTATATGGAGGGTATTATAATCAATGTAATGAAACAAGTTATATGAATGGTTGAATGTGAAATTGATGATGTGCCCTGGAAACTTTCACTCAATCCATAATTAAAAACCTTAAAAAAAAAAAAAAAAAAAAAAGTTTGTGGAAAAATGGAAATTGAAGATAACAGAATTTTCTCCTAAACTTTCTGATGCTTCTTCATGTATGTATGTATGATGTATATATGTCTGTGTGTACATACATATATATAGGATCCTGGTGTGGTGCTGTGGGTTAATGTGCTGTTGAGTCAGCTCCAACTCATAGTGGCCCTGTATAGTATTTCTGAGAGTGGTTGGTGGGTCTGAACTGTCAACTTTGCCGTTAGCAATCCAATGCTTATCCTACAGCACCACACCAGGGTTCATGTGTGTGTCTGTGTGCATACTTATACACACAAGGTCTACAAAAAGTTTGTGGAAATTTCAATAATGGTTTTTTTCCATTAATTTTTGAAGCCCCTCTTGAGTGTGAGCATATGTGTGGAATGTGTGTATGTCTGAAACACTTGCATATTCAATTCTTGATGATAAGAACTTTTAAGACCCTCTTTTAGAAAGTTATCTCAAAAGACGGGCAGATCAGAAATAACAAACATTAATCTACAAGTGAATCCATAGGCAGAGAGGGAACATGAACAGGTATAAGTGAAAAGGGAATACAGCCACAACCAAATACGGGTTTGACAGACAATATTTATATATACGTATTAGTATGTGCTATAGAAGGAGCTCTGGTAGCGTAGTGGTTACGAATCGGGCTGCGAACCACAAGGTCAGCAGTTCGAAACTACCAGCTATTCCGTGGAAGAAAGATGAGGCTTTCTGCTCCCGTAAAGATTTACAGCCTTGGAAACCCTGTACAGGGTCGCTATGTGTGGGAACCAACTCCTTGGCATATAACAACAACAACAGCATAGATATAGTCATGCATACTATAGAGCAAACAGGGGACAAAGTTATGCAAACTTCTCATCCATAGCCAACCACCATGAGGAAAAGAACAGCTGGGCCTGAGGGCTCAGGTGCTTAGATGAGTGGGGCAACAAGGTTAGATGGTATAACATAGTCCACAAAGACAATGTTCTACATACTACTATGGTTAAGTAGTAACTGGGGTCTGAAAAACTTGCAAGCACCCACCTAAGGGGCTACTATTGTCCTCGCCCCAAAGAAGAGTCAAGAAGAAAATCAAAGATGCATGGAAACAATCAAAAGGACTAACAGATTACATGGACCTCAGCTTCTATAACTTTGAGACCAAAAACTTGATGGTTTCTGGCTATCACTGCAGGCCACTCTGAGAAGGATCACAACAGAGGATCCTAGACAGTGGGAGAATAATGTGGAACAAAACTCAAAACACAAAACAGATGAGGCTTACTGTTCTGTTAAAGACTTGTGAAACCCTGAGGCTATGGTCCTTAGTAACCCTTGAAGTGAATTCGCTAAGTGGCTCACCTTTCAGATGAACAATAAACAGTCTTAGAAGGTAAACAGTAATGCCAGGGAGGTATGGATTCTTTAAACAATCATATGCAATCAGAAGGCAGGAAATGATAGGAAAGAAGGCTGTATGAAAACAATAAACACAGAAGAAGTGAAGGCCATTATATTGTGGGGAGGGGAATCAATGCCAAGGAATAAAATGTGTAAGAACTGTTGAATGGAAAATCAATTCATTCTATACACTTTCACTCAAATCACAATTTAAAAATGTTTTTGGACAAGGGCTTCAAAATGTCTGTTGCAATGTTAGTAAATTGGAAGTTATTTATTTCTCTGTTAAAAGACAATGCTATTCAACTCAAAAATGTAATAAATGTCATTAAATTGTACATGTAGAAATAGTTTCATTAGTGCATGTTTTGCAGTATATAATCTCAACAACAAAATAAATAAAATTTAGGGGGAAAAGACATTGCTACTGATAATAAAATTATTATCTTAGGTAAATGAAAAGTAAAAAACTCTTGTTTAAATTTTCTATTATGTATATATGTCATTTTTGTTTGATTATCTTTCTGTTTTCAATATTAGATAGGTAAGCAGCAGGATCATGGGCTTTTTTGTTCTTTTCCTTTATATAGTATTGTATTATCTATCTTTAAAAATACTGTCATTTAAATATATATCTATATTAACAATCTAACATATGCAAAAGAAAATTAATTTGCAAAAGTAAAAAAGAATGAAAGGAAATTCTCTTGTATAAAACAGCAATTCAAGTTTCACTAAGGAACAAAATTAAAGAGAAGAACTTTACTGAGGATTTACATATGAAGGTTATATATGAACTGAAATCTCTTTCATTTTAATACAGTTCTAGTATTTGTTGTTGTAGTCAGTTATGACTCATAGAACCTTGTACAGGGTTTCCGAGAAGCAGCTGGTGGGTCTGAACTGACGACCTTGTAGTCTGCGGTCAGTGCTGATCCTACAGTGTTCCACCAGAAGTTTACAGTTCCGGTATAGGAAGACTTAAATAAAAACCACAACAACACACTAATTTTCCCCACATGAACAAAATACTGTGGATATAAATTGGAGACTTAGGAATTCTTACTGACAAATGTTTGATTTTAACGTCTACCATGAGGTAAAGGCGATACGACACAGTTTTTCTTTGTGGATCATGTGGCATTCAGCATTGTCAGTGGGCCCTGACTTGTGTTGAGGGAGAAGGAAGCAAGTACTATATTGATTAGCACCTAACAGAACATCCAAACATGTAACATGAATTACTTTTATAATAAGAAAAGAAGGTAGGAGAGAAGAATGGATGAGAAGGGAAGAGAAGGGGAAAGGAAAGAAAGAAAACCCCCCCACCAATTTAGGATAAATATAATAATAATGAGTAATCTGATGCTTTTATATGTTTTTCACCCAATTACTTAATTCTACATATGAACAGATCTTTTGTTTTCAGGCTCTTTCAATGAATAAATTTAATTTTCTAATTGTTGTTGTTGTCAAGTGCCGTGGAGTCGATTCCGACCCACAGCAACCCTGTATAGGGTTTCCCAAGGAGCAGCTGGTGAGCTTGAACTGCTGACCTTGCAGTTCAAATGGCTTTGCAGTCTGGCACATTAACCCACAGCATTAGATAAAGCTAAATCTGCACTATTTGGTTTAAAAGGAATGCATAAATATGACAAATTAACCAAACAGGAAAAAGTTTCATTTACTTTTCTAGATGTTAAAAATTACTGCAGCAAGAAAAAGTTTGCTTTTCAGCTGGAGTCTTCTAATTGAGATTAAGTTTATCTCATTTTTCCCTTTTTTAATTCTAAAATCAACATTTCTTTTCTAGAGAGAATGGTTTAAGCAGTATATATATTTTACTCTTTAAAAGTTTTTATTGTGAATCGAGTGATAGTTTATATGGGAGAACATCAGCTTTATATTCATCCTATCGTATTTCGTTCCATTGCAATGATTACAATCCCCTCCATGCATCATCAACCAACCAAAGGGTACACCCTGTAATCCTGCCCCCCAGCCATCAGCACACAGCCCCTATCCCTTCCTGGGTCCAGAGTCCCCAGCTGCTTCATTTCTCCACGTCATCATCTCTGCCACCATATCTGGCATCACTGTAAGCAGCTGATAACACATTTAACCAAGAACTATCATAGTAAAACTATGCAAAAATCAGGCATAATATTTTCTATTTTCATATGTGCAGT
This sequence comes from Chrysochloris asiatica, assembly GCF_000296735.1. NCBI lineage: Eukaryota > Metazoa > Chordata > Mammalia > Afrosoricida > Chrysochloridae > Chrysochloris > Chrysochloris asiatica. The sequence goes on along the minus strand of NW_006408687.1, from coordinate 4,873,524 downwards.
TCAAAAATATACCTTATCCAATCTGCCTAGGCGGGACTGATGAAAGATGTAGATAGCACTCATGTGGCAAAATAGTGAATAATTACTATCAGGACTGACTGTGAGGGTTGTAAAGGTAGATGTTTTGTAGCTAAAGGAGAATGGTTGACTCTGCAGTCCAGAAGCAGAGATCCCTGGGACCATCAAAGGAGAAGAGCGGAGAGTGGGGCCCTACCCAGAGAAACAGGGACTCCAGAGATGGAGGGAAAGATGATGACGTGGAGAGATGAAGCAGCTGGGAACTCTAGACCCAGAGAGGGAGAGGGGCTGAGTGCTGATGACCAGGGGGCAGACTTGTGGGGTATACCCTTTGGTTGGTTGATGTGGAGGGGATTGTAACCATGGCAATGTAACGATATACGATAGGATGAGTGTAAAGCTAATGGTCTCCCATGTAAACGATCACATAATTCACAATAAAACATTAAATATATATATATGTTGTTGTTGTTGTTGTTAAGTGTTGTCGAGTCGATTCTGACCCATAGCGACCCTGTACAGGGTTTCCAAGGCTGTAAATCTTTACAGGAGTAGAAAGCCTCATCTTTCTCCCATGAAGTAGCTGGTAGTTTCGAACTGCTGACCTTAAGGTTCACAGCCCGATTTGTAACCACTACGCTACCAGAGCTCTCTCTCTCTCTATGTA
>NW_006408687.1:4851535-4872739 GCF_000296735.1 Chrysochloris asiatica | reverse complement strand
CCTTAAATTTCCCTTAATTACTAGTTTACAAATAATCTGGGTGAGATGCTGAGGTTTGTTAAAAAGAACACCACTGAACACTTAAAACAAAATAAAAAGCCATACACCATTAATGTACAATTAAAACAAAGTTTCCAGATTTTTAAAAGACTATCAAGCCTATAAAATTTGTCTTTCATCTGACAGAGTAGTTGTAGGTCAATGAAACTGCGAGGCTATTGTTCTTATTACAGTTAAAACAAAATTAAAGCATGAATAAAGTTGAAATTTTACCTGTTTTAATTCTTCGACTTGTTCAGAATCTCTAACTGAAGCTATTGCTGAAGATTGTTCTTTCGACTCAGGTAATGTTTGGGAAGATTTCTACAAATAGCACAGGAATAAACGATTAAATAAATTCAATACAACGTGATAAAAAAAATTATACAATGTCTTATACATTTCCATCAAAAAAATTTCATATCCTGAGACCAGAAGAACTAGATTGTTACCAGGAGTAGATAGGCATATAGGGGAGACAACACCACTAGCAAGGTATGCTCATCATTCAAATTCAAAAGGGCAACATCTACCTAAGGGTGAAGTTGAGATGGGATGGGAAGGTGGATGCAATGGAAATAGGAACCAAGGGAGGAAGTGTGATGCATAGAGGGAATCTGCAATCACTGAGATGAAACAGAGTGTATGACTTGTGAATGTCAAACTGATGATCTTCTCTGTAAACCTTCATTCGATTTATAACAAGTTTTTTTAAAAAAAATATCATTTTAATTTTTATAAAATTTTAATAGTACATATTATCTGTAACTTTTCCATAATTCATAAATTTATACTTACTTATACCAATTTATACTTTTACCAAGAAATTTATACCTAACCATTTCTCTAGCTCACATGGAAAAAGACTAAATAAAAGTATTTATGTAGTGAGCACCTTCTGTGTGTTAAACTAATTTTATATAGAGTTGTTCTTATTGTTGTTGTTAAGTGCCATCGAGTCGTTTCCTACCCATAGCAACCCTATATAGGGTTTCCAAGGAGAAGCTGGTGAGCTTGAACCACCGACCTTGCAGTTCAAACACCTTTGCAGTCTTACGTATTAGTCCACAGTGCCACTTAATTCTTACAAGGAAACAGACATCACCATCACCATATTTAGATCAGGAAGACATTACCACCACCAAATATAGATAGATATAGATCAATAAACATATAGATCAGAAAACAAGTTTACAGAGGTTAACAAAGCTGCTGGGAAACACTGGAGCTTACTTAGTCTGACTCCAAAGCTCATACTCTAAAAATCTTAATATTATATTCTGGTTTAAGGGAAGAATACTGCAAACAAACCAGCAGCATAATGAAACCTAGTCTTCAATTCTTTAATAATATTTTTAACATTTACTTCTTACCAAATTTTCAATCAAAGAGTCCTTTTCAGTCAGCTGGCTTTGTAAACGTTCCTGATTAGTTTTTAATTCTTCTATCTCTTCACGCAACCTACCAATTTCTTCAGGCTGAATGCCATTCATCTGTGTCCCATCACTAAAAGAACCTTGATGCTGACTGTCTTTTCCTATTAGGCATAAAATTGGAAAAGTCAGTGTCAAGTCTTTCTTTTTAACTAGAAGAATCAAATAGAAATACAAATATGTAATCTGCTTAATGTACTTTTTGCAAGGATCTTAATTCTTTGAAAAACGATATATTAAGGAAAAGAGTACATTGATATTTCAGGGTTTCTGAGAACTTAAAAAGAGCAGGCATAGTCTTTCTAAGCCTAAACTGCATGGGTTAATGATCCATGACCAAGAATTACAGTAGTTCCAATTCCAATTCTGCAGTTAACATAAGGGAAAATGAAATTCCTCTTTAAAACCTTAACAAAGAAATAACTTTCTATTTAGATTACAATAACTGAACTTATTGCCATAAAGGGAATAAAAAAGAGATTTTTCTAAAAGTTTTGCTGTTGTTGTTGTTGTTAAGTGCTGTCGAGTTGGTTCCGACCCATAGCAATCCTGTATAGGGGTTTCCAAGGAGCAGCTGGTGAGCTTGAACTGGTGACCTTGTGGTTCAAACTGACTTTGCAGTACAGCGCATTAGCCCACAGTGCCAGACCAGGACTCCATTAAAAAAAAAAAAAAAAAAATTCAAAAAAAAGTTTTAGTCTCATAAAGAAAACAATCTTTTTATTTCTAAGCAGCTAGCATTCTAATCCTAAGCAGCGTAAGACGATACTATTTATGAACCATATGCTCAACACTGAGCTAGAACTTTATATACTGCTGAACCTCCTTGACACATTCTGTGAAACAGAGTATAATGTGATTCGAATGTTGTGTCAACACCTTGTTATAACCTTATGAGAGTCCTTTGTCGCCGCTGCTGTTGGAGGCTGGAGAAATGGGGACTAGCAGCAGCTGCAGAAGCCACTGGGAGGACAACAGCAGGAACGTACAGAAAAGAAGTACGGAGAAAGCAGAGGGAGCCCAGCCATGCCTGATTTGGGCCCAGAAGCCCCTGCTTCATCTGATCAATGTTGCAAAAATCAGGGTCTGAAATCTTTAAAACCATGTTTTTCTTGTTAGTGCTGTTGTTAGGTGCCAGTGAGTCCATTTCAACTCATAGCAACTCCATATGCACAACCAAAGGGAACACTGCCTGGTCCTGCACCATCCTCATATTTGTTATGTTTGAGCCCACTGTGCTGCCACTGTGTCAATCCAGATCATTAGTGACCTTTTTCAACTCTGCTAACCCTCCAATTTTCAAAGCATGATGTTCTTCTCCAGGGACTGGTCATTCCTCACAACATGTCCAAAATATGAGACAAAAGTCTAGCTATCCTAGCTTCTATAGAGCATTCTGGCTGCAAGTCTTCTAATACAAATTTGTTAGTTCTTCTGGCAGTCCATCCATGGCACTTTTCAATATTCTTTGCCAAGACCATAAGTCAAATGCATATAAGGGAAAATGAAATTCCTCTTTAAAACCTTAACAAAGATTCCAACTTACAGCAACCCTGTAGGACACAGCAGAACGGCTCCTTGGAGTTTCTGAGAGTGTAAACCTTTATAGGAATAGACAACTTCATCTATTTCCTGAGGAGTGGCCAGTGGGTTTGAACTGCCAGATTAAAGATTGCAAACCAGTGTTTAACCCAGCACACTAATGGCTAGCTATACTTACCTAGCTGGACTTTAAGAAGATTATACTGATCCTTGTGTTGCTGAATCTGAGATACTTGCTGTGTGACTGCTGTCTGCAGCTGTTCATTTTGACATTTTAGTGTAGAAACCTGCTGCTTTAATTCATCAAGTTGCAAGTCCTGTGAAACAAAACATAATTGAAGTGTTTTAAATTCATGCTCATTAGCATTGGGAAGATGAGTAAGTTAAAAATTAGAGATTCCTTTGGTTCAAGATGCTAAGGTTCTCAGCACTTCCAAAATCATCTAACACTCTAATCCATATGCATCAAGGACAATAACCATTAGGTATAACTATAAGATTTCAATTAAAATTCCATTAATGAGTCCTGGTGTGGTGCTGTGGGTTAATGCGCCAGACTGCAAAACCATTTGAAATGCCAGGTCAGCAGTTCAAGCTCACCAGCTGCTCCTCGGAAATCCTATACAGGGTCACTATGGGTCGGAATCGACTCGACAGCACTTAACAACAACAACGATTCCTAGTATGGTGCTGCAGGTTAATAAGGTGGACTGCAACATTGGTTTGAGCTTGTAAAGTCAGCGCTTCAAGCTCACCAGCTGCTCCTCAGAAACCCTATTCAGGGTCACTATAAATTAGAAGCGACTTGATGGTACTTAATAACAACAATAAATACTATGAGACAGCCTGTAATCTCACTGCAACTAAGAGTGAAAATGGAATTGCAAAACCACATTGTTTGTCCCTTCAAACCATTTAAGAACTTAATACCAAACTAAGAAACTTAGTGTAAGTATTTTTTACATATGCATCTATGTGAAAATATAAATTTTTCACATATGCATCTATATAAAAATATAAATTACAACAAAAAAGACAATCATGTAACAGAACATTTAGAACATTCAAAAAAGCAAAAAGAGCTTACAATTCTCACCATCCTATACTTGGTATTTGATATATTTATTATCTTCTACTTAGTTTTGTTTTGTTTTTTCAATTCAAGTTTTCTAAGTTTTATCATAATGAGTCCATATTTAAGTGTGGCACTGCAGGATAAGCACTGGACTGTGAACCACATGACTGGTTATTCAAACACACCAGCTGCTCCTGTACAGGGTTGCTATGAATTGGAATCAACTCCATGGCACTTAACAATCTTAAATTTACTATTAAATCCTAGTTTTTCCTTATTAATGTATAACTTTCCTAATCACAATTTTTAATGCTCACTAAATATCTGATTCCAACAAGCATCTGTCAGTTTAATGTACTGTGGAAGCTTTGTGTTGCTATGATGCTGCAAGTTAAATCACTGGTATTTTAAATACTAACAGGGTCACCCATAGGGAACAGGTTTAGTGGAGCTTCCAGAATAAGAAAGAGCGGTACATCACTTCTGAATCGCTACCACTGAAAACCTTAAAAATAGCAACAGAAAATTGTCAGAGCTAGTGCCGGAAGATGAGCCCCTCAGTTTCTTGTTGTTGTTGCTAGGTGCCATCGAGTCGGTACTGACCCATAGCAACCCTATGCACAGCAGAACAAAACAATGCCCGATCCTGGACCAAGCTCACTACTATTGCCACACTTGAGTCCATCAATGCTGCCACTTGGCCAATCCATCTGGTTGGGGGTCTTCCTCTCTTTCTCTGACCCTCCATCTTACCAAACATGATATCCTTCTGCAGAGATTGGTCCCTCCTAAAATATGTCTGAAATATGAGAGATGAAGTTTGGCCATCTTGGCCTCCAAGGTGCACTCTAGCTGCACTTCTTCCAAAACAGATCTATTGGTTCTTTTGGCAGCCCATGGCACTTTCAATACTCTCCTCCAACACCATAACTCAAAAGCATCAATTCTTCTACGGTCTTCCTTATTCACTCTCCTGCTTTTGCATGCATATGAAATTATTGAAAATACCATGGCTTGGGTCAGGTGCACCTTAGTCCTCAAACTGACATCTTTGTTCTTCAACACTTTGAAAAGGTCTTGTGCAGCAGATTTGCCTAATGCAATGTCATTTGATTTCTTGACTGCTGTTTCCGTGAGTGTTGATAGTTGATCCAAGAAGAATGAAGTCCGTGACAACTTCAATCTTTTCTCCATTGATAAGAATGTTGTTTACTGGTCCAGTGGTGAGGATTTTTGTTTTCTTGACATTGAAATGCAATCCATACTGAAGGCTGTGCTCTTTGATCTTCATCAGTAAGTTTTAGTCCTCTTCACTTTCAGCAAGCAAGGTTGTATCATCTGCATATCACAGGTTGTTAATGAGTCTTCCCTCCAATCCTGATGCCACGTTTTTCTTCATAGAACCCAGCTTCTCATATTATTTGCTTAGCACACAGGTTGAATAAAGTATGGTGAAAGAATACAACCTTATCTCACACCTTTATTAATTTTAAACCATTCAGTGTTCCCATGTTCTGTTTGAACAACTGCCTCTTGGTCCAGGTACAGATTTCTCATGAGCACAATTAAGTGTTCTGGAATACTCATAGCTTGTCCATAGCTTGTCTCGGTTTCTTAGGGCCACAAAATATGTTGGGGGAAGAACTGTCTCCTCAAAGTAGAGATGACTTTAATGACACGAATGAAGCTTTTGAGACCTTAATTTGCTGCTGTGGTACAACTCAGAATGGGAAGGAGCAGTGGAAAACATGCATTAATAACTGGAATGTGGAACGTACAAAGAATGAATCTAAAAAAATTTTAAGTTATCAAAAATGAAATGGAATGCTTATTGATGTTTTAGGCATTAGTGAGCTGACATAGACTGGAATTGGCCATTTTGAATCAGACAAATTATATGGGTCACTATGCTAAGAATGACAAATTGAAGAGGAATGACATTACATTCATCTTCAAAAAGATCATTTTAAGATCTGTCTTGAAGTAAATTTTGTTGCAATCTGTACTGGAAGAAGTACAGCCAGAGTGTTCCTTGGAAGCCAGGATGGCCAGACTTTGTCTCTCATACTTCAGACATATATCAGGAAGGACCAGCCCCTGAGAAGGATGTCATGTTTGGTAAAGTGGAGGGTCAAAGAAAACGAGGAATAACCCCCTCCCCAACAAGATGGGTTAGCACAGTGGCAGTGGCGATGGGCTCAGGCTTAACAACGATTGTGAGGTTGGCGCGGGGCCAGGCAGTGTTTCATTCTATTGTGAATGGGGTCGCTATGAGTTGGTGTCAACTCGATGGCATCTAACAACAACAATCTTGAAGAACAATGCTGTCTGTGATACAATAATATTCATATGCCTAGAAGGAAGACCCATTAATACTACTAATTAATGGTTGTGATCATTAAATTGAAGAATTTTACCAACTTCTTCAGCCTAAAATTGATCAAATATGCAATAAAGATGCACTGATAATGACTGATTCCCTGTTGTTGCTGTTAGGTGTTGTACAATAGTTTCTGACTCATAGCAGTCCTATGCACAACAGAATGAAACACTGCCCAGTCTTAAGCCATCCTCACAACTGTTACAAGTGAGTCCACTGCTGCTGTTCCTGTGTCAACCCATCTCATTTTTCACTGACCCTCAACTTCACCAAGTATGATGTCCTTCTCCAGGGACTGGTGATAACATGTCCGAAGTATGAGAGACGAAGTCTGGCCACCCTGGGTGCACTTTTTCCACGACAGATTTGTTTTTTGGCAGTCCAACACAATTCAAATACACTGATTCTTCTCCATGGTCTCCTTTATTCAATGTCCAACTTTTACATTCATATAAGGCTACTCAAAATACCATGGCTCGTCAGGCACACCTTAGTCCTCAAAATGGTTATCTTTGCTCGTTAACACTTTGTAGAGGTCTTTGGCTACAGATTTGCCTAATGCAATATGTCCTTTTATTTTTTGACTGCTGCTTCCATGAGTATTGATTTCTTCTCTAGTCTACCACAATCTAGTTCTAGATTTCCTTCCTCCCAAACCTTGTCTCTTAAGTTTCTCCTTTACAGAGCTGCTAGCATGTTCCATGTTCATGCCAGTAACTGAAATAAATCATGCTGTTTCTCGCCTCCTTCTGCTTTCCCCTACCTCGCTTTTTGCCTGTTGTTGTTAAGTGCCACTGAGTTGGTTCTGACTTTGACTTATGGTGGTTCTGACTCATAGTAACCTTGTATAGGTCTTCCAGGGAGTAGCTAGTGAGTTTCAAACTCCGGCCTTGCGGTTCATACTGACGTTGCAGTCTAGGTGCATTAACCTGCAGCACCACACTAGTACTCTTTTTGCCTAGGCTACTCCTAGTCATCTGTTTAGGACTCTAATTCTTTGTTTTCTTTAAGCCACTCCCGCTACCTAGCAATATTAGGTATCTCTCAGTGCCGTCAGAATACATTCAATTATCTCATTACTAGCTTAATTTTGTTTATTTATGAATTTATCTCCCCATGAACTTGTGATATGGTAATACGTCTGATTCATGTCTGTATCCGTAACATCTTACACAGTCCTTTGTTGTTGCTGTTAATTGCTGCTGAGTTGATTCTGACCCATAGCAACCCTGTATAGGGTTTCCAAGGAGCAGCTGGTGAGCTTGAACCACCGACCTTGTGGTTCAAATGACTTTACAGTCCAGTGCGCTAAACTTCAGCGCCATATATTAAGTGCTTAGTTTGCTGAATAGTCAGATGCTTTTGATTGAAGGAAAAAAAAACCAACTAGTTTTATTTTCTTTATCTTCTTTCATTTGAAGTGGCAGGGGAAATTCTCCACTAAAGTTTTAGCACCAGGAGTCCTGCCCTGGTGTGGTACTGAAATGGTACCAACTTGACAGCATTTAACATCATCAAAGTAAAATGAGTCAGTCAGTTGTCATAATGTGTATAGAATTCATAAGGACTTACCTGCTCTCGAATCATATTTTTGTAGTGAGTCACAATACTGTCATGCTGTTCTAATGTTTTCTTCACCTCTTCTTCTTTCTTATCTTCTTCACTGGACTTGTAAATAGCCTTAGTTATAACACCTGTAAAAGAACACTTATTTAAAATTTGTCTTAAGGAGGAAACCCAAGTCTACAGAGCTAATACCTACACAAACCATGGTCTTATCTACGTTGAGAATAGAAGCATTATATGGTGCTGAGAAACTACCACCTACTATTCTAATCAGAACCACCTTTGATAGGCCCTGATGGAAGGGAGAAAAACATGGAACAGAACTTGAAATCTTAAAAAGCCCAGAATTACTGGACCAGTTGAGACTTCAGGATTCCATGAGACTATTACCCTTAGATACTTTTTAAACTTAACACAAAAAACTTAGCCTCTCCTGAGGTCTCCTTTTAGCAAAATAACAGACTAGCGCACAAAATAAAGAGTATTATCTGTGAGTATGATGCTCTATTAACAAACCATGTATATGAGACCAGAAGGTCAACAATTGCTCCAAAATAAGGATGAGAAAATAGGGATGTAGGAAAACTAGAATACACGCACTCCTCACTTATCAACATCCTTAGGTTCCAAAGACCAGGTCATTATGTGAAAACTGGCATTATGCAAAAATGGAGGATGACTGCCTCATTACAGAAGTGCTAAGTTACTTCATTACACAGCTGCCAAATTAACGAGAATCATGGCCCAATCAAGCTGACAAACAACCTAAATCATTGCAGCCAGTGGTGCTCTTACTTCACTTCTCAGCATTTGTTACTGCCAAATGTATATTGTTAATTTTGCAAAATAGTCAAATAGATTTTTTAACAATTATCATAAATGCAAAATGTTAGATAATGATAAAGTACGTGAGAAGCAGATGTACTAGAAATGGAATAGCCAAAATGCAATTAACAAGATGTTGACACATTGAGAAAAATGTAACTAATGTCACTGAATACAATTTGTTAAGCAACTGTCAAGTGGAAACCTAATTTACTTTAAAAATCACAATGATTATTTTTTAAATGTCTTAAATATTTTTTTTATTATTAAGGCTTAATCAGTTAAAACATATGGCCCAACTCCTTGACAGATAAGAAATATCTTTCCAATGCTACTGAGAGCCAAAGATCCTTCAATGGGCTACAGACAAAGAGACAGGGAGAAAAAAATCCCTTGACTTTTAGGCTTATCATATAATCTGCATGTGTCCGGAAAACATATAATGTATTCATAGCTACTTTCTAATGAATATAAACACAAATCTTTTAGTCTTACCTTCCAGCTCTTTTACCAGCTTGGTAAACTCATGATCAAATATCATGTATTCTGGACTTGGAAAGTTTGGCTGAGGTTTCTGAGATGCTCTGGAATACAACTCATGTTTGCTAATGAATCCTAGTTTCTCTATGAAATTCTCTTTGCCAATCCGCTTCTCTATAAGTTGTTTTAGTTTCTCTCTATATAGAAAAGCATACTGAGATGTTTATCAAATAAGAAGAAAGAAAAAGAAGCCACAGCCAAACATAAAAAGCTTGGTTTATATTATACATTAGCAGAAAAGAACATATCATCATCACTTGATGCTATTAGCAAGTCATTTCCCACTGGCATCTCCCTGTTACTTACTTCACATAGTTCTCAAGTGAATTATCATTGAAGTATATTGAAATCCCCAACAAAAGAGCACATAAGCCTTGGACTAACTGCTCTTCCTCGCCAAGATTTTCTGCAATTTGTCCTGTAAGCTGAAATTCTTGTTAAGGAGACTAATGATTCATAATATACCTAGAATACTTTATTTTGCAATTTGAACTTAAAATTCATGTTAAGTGTTCCTATATAAAATTCCACATACATACATATATACACATACACACACATAATTTAACATATACAATGGTGTACATACACACAGACACACAAATACACACAGCTTAGGTAAGTTTCATGGCCATCTTAACAGTTTAAAAAGTTGAAACACAAGTAAAATGGTAGAGCATTCACATATCTTGGGCTCAGTACTACTTCTAATTGAGAGGAAACATTTTAAAATATCAAAGATAAATACTTACGTGCATCTTACTAACAAATAAAGGATACAAATGGAACATTGGCTGAATTGTGAAGAAAGTGTGTTACTGCAATGGGGCAGTTGCTTAACCAAGTACACAGTAAAATTAATAATCCAACTCTTGTTTGTATTTTGCTTCCCTGCAAAAGATAAGTTGACAAAAAATCTCTTTCCATTCATTTTATCTTGTTCAAAGTTAAAGTTGCACTAAGATCGCTCTTTGTTATAAAAAGTATTCTCATATCTTATGAAAGACGTTCAGGAATCCAGATCAAAACAAGTGAATAAGAATATTTCCTTTGTGTCATTCTTGTGTCACCCACAGGCTGTGCTTTCAAACAAAGGACAGCAGAAATTAGAATTGATTCATGTTCATAAGCATGTAATGGGTGATCTAAAATGCCTGCTTAGCGAAAGAAAAAGTTATGATGTGGATGCTTAAAGAAGGAAGAAAAAATCTACAATACTTATAAATTTACCTGGCACATTTGTTAATAATATTTCAATCAGAACTTTAAGAACAAGTTCCGAATAAAAAGATAAGTGCTATCACCTTAAAAAATTTCAAGTAAAACACAAAGAAGTATCTTCCTGAATCATTTAGTAAAATTCTATTTGGAAATACATTCTCTACAAAAATAATGCTATGAATATGTCAAATAAAGAGAGTTCACAAAAAATAACACAGGAGAAAACATTTTTTAACATTGGTTAAACCATTAACTACACTGCTGCCAAATATAGTGTGGTGACTGTGTGCCACTGATTTGGTTGCAACTCATAGTGACCCTGAAAAGGGTTTCCAGGGAGCAGCTAGTGAATTCGAACCACTGACCTTGTGGTTAGCAGTTCTTATCCTACAGCATCATATTACTTTTTAAGAAAATTAAAGTTTGTTTAGAACAAAACAATGGACAAAAGCCAGTAATGCATCATTTGGGCAATTTCAGAAAACATTCAAAATACAATTATTCAAAGATTTACACCGGATACGGACTTAAAGTAATCATTACTGTTTAGCACAATGGTCTCCATCCAGACCTCTCTAATTACAGGAACCTTAATGTCAATATCTTGGCCTCTCTATAATCTAATTTTCAAGAATATTAATATTGAATTAAAGATACTCAAACTAGACCTCTTGAAATGCTTGGCCAGTAAGCATTAACTGACATAGATTCATGTTTTACAACGTATTATTTTTCCTTCTTTGCTTCTCTGTCAGTACAGTAGTCACATTACTCACATAAACTGGAGTTAACAAAATATATAAAACTCAAATCCAAACCAACTGCCACTTAGTCAATTCCAGCACATGGTGCTCCAAATACAGGGCTATCAAGACTGTAAATTTTTATGTGAGCAGGCCTGTGGTTGGCATTACAATATCTGAAAATTATAGTTATTCTCAAGTAAGTATGTACTGTAAACCAAAAACATATTCACTGCCATCATGTCGATTCCAACTCATCGTGACGCCATATAAGGTTTCCGAGGCTGTAAATCTTTACAGGAGGAAAAAGCCTTATCTTTTTCCTACAGAGTGGCTGATGGGTGGACAACTTAAAACTTCCTATTCAAGTTAAAAATGATGATGTTTTGTTGATTTCCCCTGGCTATCTGCTGTGGCTTAATGCACTGGACTGCAAAGTCGATTTGAACCACAAGGTCGGAGGTTCAAGCTCACCTATACAGGGTCACTATGGGTTGGATCCAAATTGATGACACTTAACAACAATCTTTGTTTATTATTATTCAAAATAGCCATGTTCAAGCACCAAATAAACCTACAACATATGTATCAACATATATATATGAGCATCCTATCAAATCACTGAGCAAACAAAAACAGAATTAGATTGAAATCTGAATCTTTTAGAAGTATGCCCATTGGGATCTAACTGAAAGATAAAAGAGCAAATCTGAACATAACTAGTTAGAAGACAGAATGGAACAGTCCATTTATTCATAATAGAAAAAAAAAGATAAAAGTATTCAGGAATGAACCTACTCAAGAAAGTACAAAGTCTAAATAAAATAAAACAATTATCAAATGGCACTAAAGTAGACATAAATTAATAGAAAGACACCATATTCTTATATAGGAAGGCTCAATATCATTAAGATGTTAATTCTAAGTTGTTCCAGCACTGTCTAGTCAGTTTTGACTCACAGCGACCCTGTACTGGGTTTCTGAGGCTTTAATTTTCACGGGAGCAAAAAACCTCTCTTTCTCCCAAAGAGCAGCTGGTGGGTTAGAATCGCCAACCTTCTGGTCCACAGTCCAGTGCTTATCCTACAGTGCCACAGCTCCCAATTCTAAGTTAGCTTATAAATTTAATATGTAACAAATAAAAATACCAGAAGACATTTTTCCCTCCAAAAGTCAAACAACTTGATTCTCATTCTTATAGAAATACTAAGCAAAATAACCAGGGACACTCTGAAAAAATACAAAAGAGTAATGATGGGACAGACAGGAATCAAGAGATAGAACAGAAAGTTCAGATATTATCCCACATGCAAAAGGAAATTGAGTATATGAAAAAGGTAGCATATAACCATCAATAGGTAACAGCTAGGTGCAAGAGTGTTGGGAATAGACAGCTATCTAGAGAAAAGATGATCACCAAAAGAGTAAATAGGGAGCCCACCAACTAGGAAAAAATGTTTTAGGAATGACATACCAGAAAAGGGACTAAGCGCTAAAATTTATAGAATACTACGATACCTCCACAAGAAAAAGACAACGCAATTAAAAATGGACACAAAAAAAATAAAACTGGATACAGGACATGAACAAACACTTTTCACCAAGGAAGACATTCGCAACTAGCAAACATATGTAGAAATGTTCACTATTACTACCCATTAGAAAGATGCAAATCAAAACAACAATTAGCTATCATATCACACCAGCATTAACAGAAAACTTAAAAAAAAACACCAAAATAACAAATGCTGGTGAAGGTATGGAGAGTCTGGGTAGTGGTGGCAGCGATTCCGCATAAGGTTTCTGAGGCTATAAACCTCACAGGAGCAGAAAACCTCATCTTTCTCCCCCAAAACAGCTGGTAGTTTTGAACTGCTGATCTTAAGGTTAGCAGCCTGACTCGAACCACTATGCTTGATCCTCCTACATTGCTGGTGAGACTGAAAAATGTTATGGTGCTTCTTCAGAAAGTTGGAAATAGAATACCTTATGACCCAGCAATCCCTCTAACTTAGTATATAGCCACAAGAAATACAAGCCAGAACAGAGTAGATATATGCACACCATGTTAACTGCAGCATTTTTCACAATTAACAAAAAGATAGAGACAGCCTAAGTGTCCATCAATACAAGATTGGATAAACAAATATACAATGGGATATTATGCAACCTTGAATAATAAAGGTGATTCTGCAAAACACCTCATAACATGGATGAACCTTGAGGACATTATTTACTGAGTGAAATTAATCACAAACCTCAGTTGGATTCCTGAGCCCCACCCAGAACCTTCTGAGGTGGGGCATTCCCACTTGATCCAACCCAGAACAGCTGGGAAAATTGTTGTTGTTGTTAGGTGCCATCGAGTTGGTACCGACTCATAGTGACTTTCTGCACAGCAGAACAAAACACTGCCCAATCCTAGGCCAACCTAACTATTGTTGCCACGCTTGAGTCCATTGATGCTGCCACTTGGCCAATCCATCTCATTGGGGGTCTTCCTTTTTCTCTGACCCTCCACCTTACCCAAACATGATATCCTAGAAGATTCTTATTGAAAGAAACACCAGTAGCCAAAAAACCAGACTGTCTGGCTGTTAGAATATCAAGTAAGTTGTTTGCTTTGGAGGTAACAAGGTAAGAAGAGTCTGCCCATCAGGGAAATTCCCCTTCTAAGACTGAAACTCAAAGAGAACCCGAGAGCAGTCTAAATTGCTCACTGGTGACCACCCTGGTCTACTTGTGAGTGGAAATGGGGAGAAAGCAGCAATGAAGACATGGGCTGAGTTTGGCCATGTTCCATTGACACCTGATGACCTTGAGGTGAGAGAGAGAAGAGGAAGGGTCGGCTAGTCTGAAGGTTAGGGAGATGTGTGAACTCCCAAACCCATGGGCACTGATCTAGCCACAGGGAGGTGGAAGAGTGAAGCGGCCAACTGTTCTGAAGTGTGGGGAGGTGTGTGTGAACTCCCAAACTTGCAGCTAGTACCCACTTGACCAAGTTTGGATGTCTAGCTGACCAGAATTCGACCAGATGAAGATAAAGATGTCTGATACTGTGAACAAGTGTAAACTGCTACAATTTGATGAACTGGGCCTTTGCTTAGGGATGCAGTCACTCAAAATTTCAAAAGAAATGGTGGGATTCTTCATATCAAGGATCAAGTTTGTTTCCTCACTGCAATTTAGACATTGATAGAGACAGACAATTTAGACACTGGTTATCAAAACTGGAGGGCTATAAAGGTACAAAGTGGCTGGCTTACAAGCTTTCATGAGTGTGCTTAGTGTCAGAAAGTGGGGGTAAGGAAGAATCCTCACTGAATAGTTTTCCTCTTTTCCAGATAGATCTGGTGAAAGGGGATGGGGGATAATGGTGATAGGATTTTATGATTCCATTAACTGTTGGCAGGATTAATTGTGATTGTCACAACTGTAATTGTAGAAGATGTGTAACTACAAAGGGGAGTATTTAATCTTTCATTTCAGGAACTGAGGATCCCAGGACCATCAAGAAGGAAGAGCATGAGATCCCTGCCAAGAAAACTGGCGATGACAGAGACAGTGGTAGAGGTAGAGGCGATGGCATGGAGAAGATAGAGCAGCTGTGGACTCTAGGTCCTTGGACTGAGAAAGGCTGTGTGCCTCTGGGCAGGAGGCAGGCTTGCAAAATGAGCCCTTTGGACATTTAAATGTTTTGCATGTGTACATCAAATATTCTTGCTCTGTTGATTTGTGAATTATAAGAGGTAAATGGGAGCCACAGGAAGTTAGCAAGATAACTGCTATTGCAGGGAAGGGCTTGTAATCATTGAGATGAAACAAAACATATGACTGGTTAAGGGTAAAGCTGATGATGTTGTCTGTTAACCTTCACTTGATTCACAATAAAAAGTTTTTTAAAAAAAGAAAAAAGATGAACTGTCCTATCTTACACAGTTCACTGAGAACAATGGAACAAAAATTTAAATGTAGAAAATGAAACCAAAAGTATGCGATGAAAATTTGGGCCAATTTCTCCAATTCTTGAAGTGGGGAAGGTTTCTAAAAATGACTTAAAATGCAGAAGCCATAAAAGAGAAGTCTGATAAATTAGACCATACGTGACCAAAAAATTAAAGAAACAAACCCCAAAAACCAAGTAAGATAAATGATGCTACATATTGGGAACTGATATCAATGACATGAAACAAAATACGTAAGAATTGTTGGCTGGCAAACTAATGTGCTTTGTGAACGTCACCCAATTCTCAATTTAAAAAAAAAGCACAAAATCCCCCAATCGAAAACAAAACACCAAAGACAAAAGACAACAGGAAAAAAGTATTTGTAATTCATACCAAAGACAAAGGGTTAAACTCTCTAATATAAAATGAATTCCTCTAAAACAAAAAATTTTAATGACCCATAGACAAATGGGCAAACGATATGCAATGTAAGAAATGTGAGTTCACAGAATAATTTTAACGGCCCATTAACAAATGATGAGCAATTCAACCTCTTAGCAAGAAAAACATAAATTAAAACTGAGACACAATTTTTTACCTCAGCAGATTGGCAAAAACCCAAAGACACTGACAACACGCTGGTGATAAGGCTGTGGGGAAATAGGTACTCTAGCTTCTATGAGGGGGCTTCAAAAAGCTCATATAAAAATTCTATTACCTTTGAACTCTATTTTTTCATAAACTTTTGAAGCCCTTTGTATAGTGATAGTGGACGGAACCCATCATTTGTGTAATGTTGGAAGTTATGCCGTGGGTATTTTAAATACCAGCAGGGTCATTCGGGATGGAAGGTTTAAGCTGAGCTTCTGTACTACGGTAGACTAGAAATAAGGGAGAGGCAGACTACTTCTGGTTAAGCCACTGAAAACTTCACGAACAGCACAGATACACTGTACACTGTCAGACAGCATCAACATATTGTCGAGGTAGTGTCGGAAGATGAGCCCCTCAGATTGGAAGGCACTCAAAATACAACTGGGGAAGAGCTGTTTCCTCAGAGAATAGGAATGCAATAATTAAAGTGAATAGAGGTAAATGCTGTTAACTGTTAGTACACAGAGGATATTACAACCATGTAATGAAGCAAAGTATACGATTTGATGAATGTAAACTGATAATCTACTCTGTAAACCCTCACTCAATTCACAACAGAAAGTTAAAAAAAAAAAAAAAAAAGATACAGGATACACATCTTTCCAAGTCAATAAAAATACTTCTCTGTCCTGGTATGGCACTGTAGGATAAGCACAGGACTGCAAGGTACAAGGATGGTTTATACTGCAAGGTCAGTGGTTCAAACCCACCAGTTGCTCCTTGGGAACACTATACAGGGTCACTATGAATCAGAACCAACTTGACAGAACTTAACAGCAATATATACACACAAAAAAAGACAATGAGGCTATTGGTCTTTTCATGTGCAAAAGAAAGAAGTGATGAGAATTGAAGATGCTTGGAATCAATTATCCATGTGAACATGAAAATCTACAACTCTGAGACCAGAAGAACTAGATGGTGCCCAGCTGCCCATGCCAACTGCTCTGAAAGGGATCACACCAAAAAGTTCTGGATAGAGTGGCAGAATATATAGAACAAAACTCAAAATTATTAAAAAAAAAAAAAAAAATGACTGGGCTTATTGGTCAGAAAGAGACTGGAGGAACCTGAGACTATGGCCCTTGACTATCCTTCAGGCCTAGAAAGGAACTTACCCTCATGGTCCAACTTTCAGCCAAGCAGTAGATAGGTACATAGTGGGAACAAATACTAGTTACGTATGTGCACTATGAGTTGACGGAATGGTCAATCATTCAAAATCAAAGGGACAACATGTACCTAAGGACACAGTTGAGAAAGGACATGAAGGTGGGTGGAATGGAAATAGGAGCCACAGGGAAGAAGCAGGGTAACTGTTGGTCCACAGAGCGAATTGCAATCAAGATGAAATAAAGTATATTATTTGTTGAATGCAAAACTGATGATCTTTTCTGTAAACCTTCACTCAATTCACAATAAAAAGTTTAAAATATTAAATTTCTGCTGAAGCACTGAAAAAAAAAAAAAAGACAATGGAAAATTTTGCCATGAACTTTTTGAAGTTCCCGGATTCAGAAGAGGATGCACTACTAAGGATCTCACTATGGATGTCAGATGATCCTTGGCTGAAAGCAGAAAATATCAGAAAACATGCTTACCTATGTTATATTGGTTATTCAAAGGCATTAACTGTGTGGATCATATAAACCATGGCTAACATTGTGAAGAACAGGAATTCCTGAGCACTTATGTGTGTGCTCACATGGAACATGTGCATAGACCAAGAGGCAGTTGTTTGCACAGAATAAGGGGATACTGCATGGCTTAAGATAAGGAAGGAGTGTGGCACAGTTGTGTCCTTTCACCATACTTACTCAATCTAAATACTGAGCAAATAATCAAAAAAGCTGAATAACATGAAGAAGAATGCAGCATCAGAATGGGAGAAAAATTCATTAACCATCTGCAAAATGCAGACGACACAACCTTGTTTGCTGAAAACTCGAGGACTTGCAACTCTTACTTGTGAAGATCACAGACTACAGCCTTCAGTATGGATTACACCTCAACATAAAGAAAACAAAAACCCTCACAACTGGGCCAATAAGCAACAATATTATAAACGTGGAAAGACTGAAAGCTGTCAAAGATTTCATCTGCCCATAATCAATGCCCATGGAAACAGCACCCAAGAAATTGGGAAAATGGTTCTGAAAACATCTCTTTAAAATGTTAAAGAGCAAAGATGTCACTTGGAGGACTAAGATGTGCCTAACCCAAGCCATGGTATTTTCCATCTCTTCATATCTATTGGAAAGCGGACTATGCTTAAGAAAGAGTGAAGAAGAATTGATGCACCTGGATAATGCTGTTGGCAAAGAATATTGAAATATACATACATATATATATATATATGTCATGGATTGCCAGAACTAATAAATCTGTCGTGAAACAAGTACACTCAGAATGCTCCTTAGAAGTGAAGCTAATGAACTTCATCTCATGTACCTGGGACATGGTAACACGAGGGACTAATCACTGGAGATGGGCATCATGCTTGGTAAGCAGAGGGTCAGCTATAAAGAGGAAGACCCTCAATGAGATGGGTTGACAAAGTGTCTCCAACAATGGGTTCAAACAGCAACAACTGTGAGGATGGCAAAGGTCCACAAAGTGTTTTGTTAAGTTGCGTATAGAATTGGTATGATTGGGAACAGACTTGCCAGGTCTTAACAATAACTTTGCATTTTCTATATAAAAACCAACTTATTCATACTTTGTGCTTTTCCATTTTAGTATTTTTGCAGTGTTTGTTAAAAAATATGAAAAGCTTATACTTTCAACTTTTAGTGTCCTAGTATTAGAATTAGGTTTTAGAATATCATGATCAGAATTACTTCTCAGTGGATGCATCTGGGGACGGAGAATGAATAGGAAGGGGGCATGATAGAACTTTTCTGGGTTTATATGTTCTGCATCTTGCTTTGGGGACTGGCTGAAGAGGTATATTCATTCAATCATAACTCATCAGACTGAAGACAAAAGGTCTGTGTGTTTTGCTATGTATAAGTTATACTTGCAAAAAATTATTTTAAATGATTGACATGTGTACTTATAAATTTTCTCTAATATAAAACATTCTCAGACTAAAGAGGTAGTTAATATTGTATTAAATCATGCTCAAACACAAAAATGCAATTTATAACGGAACCTTGCTTATATATTATTCACAATACTCAATTAAATACATGCTCAAACGTAAATATTAAGGTATACTCCTTGTCAAACACTCAAAAAAAAATCACACCCAAAACACCACATACAGACACCAAAAAACCCAAAGCAAACACTGTTCACCACAATACACATGAAAAAAACAAATCCTCAGTACTAGATATAGCTTATGGATTATACTTAAAATAATCCATAATATTCCATTTATAATATTTCAAATTATAAAATTATACTTACTATTGCATATTTGAAATTATCAAAGCAAGAACAACTACTACATTCTTTCACATACTGATTAATCAAAGACAATTTAATAAAACTTTTAACTCTAAATTTAACTTCCTTTAAAAAGGTTTCAGGAGAAATAAAGAAACATTTGCTTGGGAAAAAAAATACAGAAAACCCCAAAACCAAGGCATTTCAGAAGTGCAAGCATCCCCAGAAGAAGTACAAGTACAGCTTCAGATTCCTAGAGTCCTTAGTAACACCACTGCACTGTCCCATCAGGAAAAGCTGGAAAGCCACTAATGATAGAAATAAACTTGTTGACACAAAAGTGTAAGTAGAACGTAACTTCACAAAAGCAGTTAAAAACAAATCAGTTAAAAAAAAACACACACACAAAAAAATCAGCAAAACCCAAGACCAAGAAAAAGCCTTGCTTGTAAGAGGAAGAGGCCTAAGCGTCATGAGATGATACATACCCGTCTGTCGATCTTATCACCCTGCAAATTATACGTTAAAAATTATTCATAAATATTACTAATTAAAAATAATTAAATCAAGAAAAAAAATCTTTCACATATTTCTTCACAATCCTTTTACAAATGCAAACCAATAATTTGATATAAAATAGTTCTAATCTTTTATTATAAAAAAGTGAATACATATTTTAGGAGCTAAATAGTAATTTTCAATTATACCTACTCCTCACTTATCTCCTTATCTGAATATTACATTTAATAACAATAGCAACATATCTTTTATTATTATTTTCACATTAATGAAGCAGCAGTCATGGCAGCAAACAGCTTTGAAGTATTCCCTCCCTTTAGGCGTGTCTCCAGAAAGGTGCGCTGCACTGCTCTGGACACTCTGCTATCTCCAGCTGCCAGGGGAACTACGTCCAGCTGCTTTGAGGGGCAGCCTCCTCCATGAGACTGATCTCTGGCAGGACTAGCAGGCAGCACTCAGCTAGTGGGAGTCTGTTCAGGGTTACTAGCTTCTATGCTGCCTGAGGCACTTCAGCTGAAAATTGCTGTAGGGTAGAAAGGGAGGAAAGAGGAAAGGAAGAGGCATCGGAGAGGGTGTCTGGAAGAAATGCGTACAAGTTTAATGACACCCTGCCTTGGTGGAACCAGGTATACAGCAAGGGTCCCAGTCCCCTTGAAGGAAGTCTCAAGCCTTATGGCCACAGTGAAGGCAAAGCAAGCTCTGGGATCTTGGAACACCAGAGCTTGCAGGGTTGGGAGGAACCCTAGAGAAGGCACCCCAAGGGAAGCTTTGACTTAACACAGGAGAAAGGTGAAGTGGTTAAGCCACAAGCCCTCCAATCACACAGCTCAACTGTCTCCTCCAAACCTCCTTTTCCACAGAGAAATAATCCATAACTGGGTTTGTCACAGTAACCAAGTGTCATCAGTAAACCTTGTTATTTTTGTTAGGAGTCCTGGTGTGCTTGCTATAGGATAAGTTCTGGGCTACTAACTGAAAGGTCGGTGGTTCAAATTCACCAGCCACTCCTTGGAAACACTATACAGTATAGACATGAGTCAGAACCTTAGATGTTATTTATTTCTAAGATCACATTTTATATATATTTGAAAAAATTGGACAAATGTTTGCTGTTGTTAGGTGCTGTCAAGTCGGTTCCTACCAATAGTTGGTAGGAACCGACTTGACGGCACCTAACAACAGCACAGGGTTGTTACGGGTTTCCGAGGAGCAGCTAGTAAGCTTGAACCACTGACCTTGCAGTTCAATCTGACTCTGCAGTCCAGCACACTCACACACAGTGCCACACCAGGACTCCATATGGTGGTGTGCTGTGGATTCTGTATAT
>NW_006408687.1:4824532-4851435 GCF_000296735.1 Chrysochloris asiatica | reverse complement strand
AGTGGTTAAGAACATCAATATAATTTTTTTTTAATTGCACAAATAGGAGGTCTGAAAACAGAACCCACCCCCAAGCCCATATCCTCCATTTTGATATTAAAACTTACTTTCGTATAATGACCTGATCTTTGGAACGTAACTATATTGATAAGTGAGGAGAGGGTATAGTAATCTTCAGTTACTTACAGAGGAAAAGAAACCACTATCTTGAGAATTTTTCATTACTAATTCATTTTATTTACTATGTTAAAATGGAAGTCATGGTGGTGACTAATTACTGTTTGGTTTAAGGAAAGCTTTTTTCAATAGACTGCAAAATAAAATCCTAGCAATGTCAAGTATTAAGTAGTTTTCTTAATTACTAAAGATAAATGATAAAGATAATATATTTTCATTCTAAAGAATCACATAGCATATTAGTATGTGGAGGGCAAGGGCAACTACACTACTATAGCAGTGGGTAGAACAACTGTATTTATTCAAATTCTTATTCTCCCTGTCCTGGAGAGTTAATGTCCTGGAAATTAATGACATTATAGTTTTACTAAAGTAGGAACTTGAGTTGTCTAGCAGCAAGGATGGCATGCCCATACTGCAATAAAGCATTGCTGTTTCATTAACACTCTACAGGAAAGTGGGCCTTTAGTTATGTTTTTCTACATCTTACTGGGTAAATGTACACCTTGGGGTATGCTGCATAAACTGCAGCAGCACGGACTGGTACTGTCTTGGTTTCCTAGACAATCGCCTGCTCTGTGGGAAGAGAAGGAGGGAAGTACACAGCTATGAAACATACACCTTATCCTACTCCCTCTCATAAACTGACCTGAATTCAGATACTCAAAGAGAAAATGATATGTGGGGACACTGTAGATGATTTTAAAAACAAACAAAAAAAAACCCAAAGAAAAAATACCTTTCTGCTCAGAATATCATGTTCCCATCATTATAGTTATTTGTTAAAAAACATCCCCGCTATAGTATCTACTGCTTCTCTCCACAAAACTAATTCTGGTTATAATCAACTAATAAACATGTCCTCTTTCTTTCCTTTTCCATCTGCATCTTCTAGGATGTTCCAACATCCTTATTTCATGACACCAAAACAGACACTCAAATTTTTTTCCTTAAAAAGTTGCATCTAATACTTTACCTGTGAAAGGATGTTGGTGCACTGTTGCAGTAAAGAAACTGGAGGGTTGCCAATACTTGTAGCAAGTTGAACTCTGAGCAATTGTTCTTTCTGGGTAGCATTTTCTTGCAAAGCATGAGCAAGGGCCACAGCAGCACACCAGTTTGAAAGTGAATCAGTAGAAAATAGACCTCCACATAACAGCTGACCAGCTGAGACTGAATTACCTGTTGCTACAAAGATGACAGGCAGATAATAATATGTGTGAGTAGACAAAATTTTAAAATTGGTTTCTGTGACATAAATGGGATGATATACTACTAAATACTATCTAAAAGCCGTTAATTAATAGTAGTAAGTAACATTTTCAAAATAATAAGCTAGTTTTCCAAAACAAAATAAAAACTAGAGAAAGCTATGTTGGAAAAAAAAGTAGTAGAACAAAGATATATTAGAAGATACTTTAGGCATCAAACTGATGATTTATTGTTGTTGTTAAGTGCTGTCGAGTCGATTCCAACCCATAGCGACCCTGTATAGGGTTTCTGAGGAGTGACCAGTAAGTTTGAACCGCTGACCCTGCAGTTCAAACGGCTTTGCAGTCTGGTGCATTAAACCACAGCACCACACCAGGACTCCAAATTGATGATAGTAATACTTATAAAAAGTATTGGCTTGATTAAAAACTACATTTCAAAAGCCAATTCAAAGAAATGCCACAATTAAAATTATTCTACTGTTGTTGTTCTTAAGTGTCGTCAAGTTGGTTCTGACTCATAGCGACCCTGTATAGGGTTTCCCAGGAACGGCTGGTGAGCTTGAACTGCCAACCCTGTGGTGCAAAGCGACTTTGCAGTACAGCACATTAACCTGCAGTGCCACACCAGGACTCCATAATTACTATGGAGCTATTTTATGCCAAGCATTGGGGTAAGTGTTTTACATATTTAAGTACATTAATCTTTACACTATTCCTAAAAAGGTACCATTCTTAAATACAGACAAGTATCATTAACCCCATATAACTTGGATAAAGCTCAAGTTCAATAAATTGCCAAAAGTTATACGGCAAGAGAATCTGAAATTTTACAATGTAAATTCTGGTCTAACACCAAAGTCTGTACTCTAACTTTATCTTTAGGTTTCGAAACTCATCATTTTTTTCTAGTCATACAAAGTATTCTGTGCTAAAAAAACAGAAAAAAAGATTCATTTAAAAGCTTTAAAAACCAGCATTTACTTCTGAAAATAGAAATTTGAAGTAGATTATTTACCATCAATGGTGGAAGGTAGGAGTGTTGACACAATCTCTCCTTGTCCTTTTTGGTTCTTATACAAGAAGCACTGGAAACAATAGAGAACAGCACAGCGCAATACGAACGGCTGCCTTTCATTAACCATGGACATGAGAAGCACCACAATTGCTGGTCTATTGCATTCAAAAACAAAGAAATAAAACAAAACATTACAACTCACGTTAACAAAATCAACAGCTAGTCAATTTGGTCAGCTGAGGAGCCATAATCAGAACCAGTATTTTCATCTCCATGGCACAGAAGAGAAAACCACAGGTCAGGGGTATGAAGTGATGTGCTTACATAAGGCACAGAGTCAGGATATAGAAGAGATGATACCTGACCCTGAACACCTAAATTTCAAAGGTCACACGCGTTTGAAATATCAACATATTTATCTTGTCAGCTAATTTCCAGTTTAAAAGCAGAGAACTACTTAAAACAATAAGATGTATATAGGAGATATATCTAAGAAACCAAAGTAATTTTTAATTTCCTCGGAGAAATGTCACTTTTTTCCTTTTCCTACCTTGGTGGGTTTGAAGGCGCATTTACAGAAGCAAAATAGTCTTGATTTACTTGGCAACCTCGAATAACTTCTGATACAGTATTTATGGTCTGTTAAAGAAAAAAAAAGACCATTTAGAGAAATAACTTAAAGGAAAAACCCTATTTTCAGAAAAGGAAATGTTATATATCTTTCAGATTTTTGCTTTTAAATGACAAAATTCAGACACCAAAAAAATCAGTGACAGCATTAATTTTGCAACCCTTTCTCAACATAAAAATGTTATAAACATTAAAAGCAAGCTTCCAATGAAAATAGCACATGACCATATGCATTCATTTCTTCTCCCCATAAAAATTTATAAATAACAATAAAGACTTTCTTATTTTAATATTTTCCCATATGGAGAAAGGAAGAATTTTAACAAGTTATTAGACAGAAAACAGCTGACAGAGGTAATCTATTTATCAGAGTAGTAAAGAGAACAGTCTCCATGCCCATGGAAAAGAATGGGAAATGTCAGAGGCTCAAATGTCTAAGGACCAAGCATTAGGAAAGCTTTTGTTGTTGTTAAGAACCGTGGAGTTGGTTCTGACTCATAGTGACCCTGCACAAGGTTTCCAAGGCTACAAATCTTAACAGGAGCAAAAAAGCTTTATCTTTCTCCAGCGGAACAGCTGGTAGTTTTGAACTGCCAACCTTGAGGTTAGCAGCCTGATTTGTAGGGGGTCAATTAAAGTTAAAAATAGAAGAAATGTTTAAAAATTTATTCACAGATGATCTTAACTCTATCCCATTTCAGGTCTCTCTCCTAAACCACAGGAGACCACAGGTTTGTATTCTGGAGGAAATGAACAACAAAAACACCACACTTGAGCATACCAGACAGAGCAGAGCACTGTGATAAAGTGTGGGGTCAACAACAGGGAGATAATACAGAGTCTAAACTTGAGGTTCTCAGTCCCTTTTCCTGCATTTTTGGTAGGCAAAGCAATAGAGAGGTTTTCTCTGCAAAAATGAAATAACCCAGAGAAAACAACTGCCAACACAGATACTTGGTAGACTCAACTAAATACATAGCAGGTATGCATTCTATGAAGACTACCAGTCTATACAATCCCCTTTCTGCACTCAGTCCTTCTGTCATATATTAATGCCTTAATGAAATGTGAAATAATACTCAACAATAAGAGACATTTGAAGAAAAGCTTCTAACAAGGCAAAGATCAAATAAATCAAATATAGAGAAAAACAGAAACCCACAAGAAACAGAAAAGGCAAGGAGTAGATCTCAATAAACTAAAATTAATAATACTGTCAGAGAATTATGAGTATCTGTTTCTATTGAAATGAAAAACGGATGCTTTAAAATAAAAGCAAAGAACAGAGTCATACCAATTTAAAATGTAAAAAATAAAAAATTCTACTTAAGAATGAAAGTGAACTCTCTAAGAAAACAGAACAAAAGGGGAAACTAGGTCCAGAAAATTAAAAAATCTATGAAGAGAGCTTCAGAAAGAGAGTAGAAAAGATAAAACTCTTAATGAGTAGCAAAAATGTTCTCAGAACTGGAGCTCGAGCTTGAGAAGGTCCAGTGAGTTTCAAAACAACTGGAGAGAAAAACAAAATTCTAGTATATAGTCAGTAAATTTTAGAAAACTAGAAATGAAGAGACAATCCCAAAAGTTTCTAGCGATAAAAAGAAAGTTATGTAAAAAGGATTAAGATTCTAATGTATTCAGACTTCTTAATAACAACACTTGAACCATGTTTTGAAAGTGTAGTGTTAGTGATTTCCAGCCTTGAATTCCATACCTAGCCACAACTGAATTACTCCAAAGGCAGAGGAATGACAATTCCCAACATAGAAGGGATAAGATCAATTTCTATTCCCATTGACTCTTCTTCAGGAAATTTAATAAAATAAGGTAATGAGCCAAATGGGGTAAGGAGGAGATATGGGATACAGAAAACCAAAGAACTCAAGTTAAGAGAGAGGTAAAAAGAAATCCCAGGAGGATGGTAAATGAAAGTCGCAAAGCAAGAGCTAAGCATTTTTAGAACACTCAGTCCAGACTGGAGTAGAAAGATGAGGGCTTCTAGAAGGAGGTCTGGATAGAGAGAAGATGGGTTAAGCATATTACGGTACTGAGAATGCAACGAGACAAGAAAACCAGTCAAATGAAAAAAAGAACACAATTAAGAACCCAGGAAAAGCAAAGGGACATAAAGTTATCTATAAAAGACATCCACCACTCACTCGTCTGTCATTTTGTTGTACTGTGATGGCTTGTGATCCTGAAAACCATGCCACCAGTAATTTAATTACCAGCAGAGTCACCCATGGTGGACAGGTTTCAGATGAGCTTCCAGATGAAGACAGACAAGGAAGAATGAGTGACGAACTACTTCCGAATATTTAGTCACTGAAAACCTTATGAATAGCAGAAAAAGACTGTCAGATATAGTGCCAGAAAATGAGCCCTCAGGTTGGAAGGCACTCAAAATGCAATTGGGGAAAAGCTGCCGCCTCAAAGCAGAGTTGACCGTGATGATGCAAATGGAGTAAAGACAGTGGGAGTTAAAGCCTGTGGGACCTTCATTTGCTGGTGGGGCACAACTCAAAATAAAAACAGCTGTAAACATCCATTAAAAATAGGAACATGGAATGTACCAAGTATGAACAAAGAAAAATAGACATTGTCAAAAATGAAACACATAAACATCAATATCTTGGGCATTTGTTGTTGTTGTCAGGTGCCATCGAGTTGGAACCAACTCATAGCGACCCCATACACAACAGAACGAAACAATGTCCGATCCTGGGCCAACCTCACTACTGCTGCCACATTTGACGCCATTAATGATGCCACCTGGCCGATCCATCTCATTGGGGGTCGGTCTTCCTCTTTTTCTCTGACCCTCCACCTTACCCAGCCTGACATCCTTCTCCAGCAACTGTTCCCTCCTGACAATATGTCCAAAGTATGAGAGACGAAGCTTAGCCATCCTGGCCTCCAAGGAGCACTCTGGCTGCACTTCTTCCAAAACAGATCTATTGGTTCTTTGAGCAGTCCATGGCACTTTCAGTATTCTCCTCAAACACCACAACTCAAAGGCATCAATTCTTCCATGATCTTCCATATTCACTGTCCAGCTTTCGCATCCATATGAGGTTATTGAAAATACCATGGCCTGGGTCAGGCGCACCTTAGTCCTCAAGCTGACATCTTTGCTCTTCAACACTTTAAAAAGTTCCTGTGCAACAGATTTACCCAATGCAATACGTCGTCTGATCTCTTGACTACTGCGTCCGCAAGTGTTGATAGTTGATCCAAGAAGAATGAAGTCCTTGACAACTTCAATCTTTTCTCCGTTGATAAGAATGTTGTTTATTGGTCCATTGGTGAGGACTTTTGTTTTCCTGACATTGAGATGCACTCCATACCGAAAGCTGTGTTCTTTGATCTTCATCAGTAAATGTTTTAAGTCCTCTTCACTTTCAGCAAGCAAGGTTGTATCACTGGCATATCGCAGGTTGTTAATGAGTCTTCCTCCAATCCTGACGCCACGTTTTTCTTCATAGAACCCAGCTTCTCGTATTATTTGCTGATCAGGCAGTGTTTCTTTCTGTGGTGCATAGGTCCACTATGAATTAGTACTGACTTGATGGCACCTAACAACAACATAAAAGATGTAGCAAAATATACACCTTTAATTTTAATTTTAATAGGAATTCTAATAAAAATAATCCTAGAGGGACAGAAGGACGCAAAGTGAGATGGTTAAATCAGGAGAAAGAATGAAGTCATCATCTACTAAAGTGGAGAATAAATATTCATAATTGATAAATTAAGAACAACAGTAGAAGCTGTTCAGGAATGCCTTAATTTACCTCAGTTAGGATATCAGCAGGAACCCCAGTAGCCATTAGGATAGTGCAAAGCTGCTGCAATAACCCACACTGGAACATGGCCTTTTGGCAGCTACTGGTAGCACCCGGAGGGTTAGTTGGAGATACTAGTACTCGAACAAGCTGTAAGAGAAAGAAAGAAAAACTGTCTTTTAAAGATATGAAAAAGCTTCATGCAGATTTGACCTATGCAAACAAGAAAATTTTGTGATGGATTCCCTCACCTGCCAAGCTTGTTCCTGTTGTTTAGTGCCTTTGAGTCAATTCTGACTCATAGTGACCCTGTATAGGGTTTCCAAGGAGTGGCTTGTGAGCTTGAACTGCCGACTTTGAGGTTCAAACCAACTTTGTGATCCAGTGCATTAACCCACAGTGCTACACCAGGACTCCAAACCTAATCTAGACCCCAGCTGTTAGTAATCCCAATATGATAAAGTAGAACTGCTCCATAGGGTTTCCAAGTCTTTAAACTTTATGCAAGCCGTCTATTGCATCTTTCTATAAGTGGAACTGCTGACATTCTTGTTAGCAGCAAGCACTTAATCACTGCAATATCAGGGCTCTTAATAATAATTAAATCCCTAAGAGTATATTATCCTAAGGTTAGTCTGAACCTGAACATGAAAAAACAGAAGAAAATAACTCCAAATAACTGTGTTGTTGCCATGGAGTCGGTTCCGACTCGTAGAGACCCTGTATAGGGTTTCCAAGGAGCAGGAGGTGAGTTCGAACTGCCGACCTTATGGTTCAAACTGACCTTGCAGTGCAGCGCGTTATCCCATTGTGCCACACCAGGACTCCATAAATACCTGTGATTTGCATTTCAGAACTTTGTATATGATAAGTCTTACATATCAAAATATAATACTTTGTTAATGACAAGTGCTATGAAATGTTTTTTACAGTGGATACACAAAGTAATCTGTGATATTAACAGGCTAAGTGAAAGCAATTTTATTACTATAGTTGGTATATATAATAGTGACTTCACTATGAAAAGGGACCCTCTGTGAGAGGGAGAGCTAAACATAAAATAAACAGACATGAAGAGCAGCATTTTTACTGCTAATGAATAAAAATGGTGATTAATAGTCATGGAAATTTGGAGAAAACCACAACCAGTTAGGAAGGAGACTTCACATCAAGGATCAAGCCTATTCCCTCAGTACACAAAGTTGATAGCGGCAGGGAACTTAAGACACTGGCTACCTAAAATGGGACGGGCTATAAAGACACAAAGTGGCTGGCTTACAAGAGGGAATGTAGTTTCAGAGCAAGTAGGGGAAGGCAGAATCCCCACAGAATAGTTTTCATCTTATCTAGATGGGTCTGGTGAAAGGAGATGATGATAGGGATTCTTTTAATTCAATAGTAATTGTTGTCATGACTAACTGTGATTGTCACAACTGTAAAGGCAGAAGATGTTTAACAAAAAGGGTGGAGTATTTAATCTTACATTCCAGGAACAGAGGACCCTAGGAAAATCAGGAGAGAAGAGCATGAGTGGGAGGTGGGATCCTAACCAGAGATGCAGTGACCCTATATAAGGAAAGCAGAACTGCTCCATAGGGTTTTTGAGCCTGTAAATCTTTATGAAAGTAGACTGCCTCACCTTTCTCCTGTGGAGTGGCTGGTGGTTTAAACCACCAACCTTTTGGTTAGCAGTCCAATGCATAACCCACTGTGCCACCAAGACTCCTTTTCTTGAAATACAAGTAACCCTATACGAAGCTATACAGAAAGTATTCTACTAAGCTGAGAAACCTAAGAACAAAATTCCCTGCCATCAAATTGATTCCAACTCACAGTGTGACACTGTAAGACAGAGGAGAAACGTCTCATACAGTTTCCAAGGTTGTAAATCTTTACAAAAGCAGACTGAATAGATTGAGAAGCAGAAGATAATTTATGGTCTGTGAAGTCAAAAACACATCACCCATGCATGAGGTGGAAAATAGGTTAAGGTAAATTTAATTCAGTTTCTCTAAAGACTGCTGTTGCTGTTAAGTATGTCAAGTTGTTTTCAACACACAGTGGCCCTATATATATAGCCCTATATAGGGCTTCCAAGGAGCAGCTGGGGGTTTCAATCAAGCGGTACCACACCAGAACTCCCTTTGGTTCTTTAAATGTTACCTACTTTTAAAAAAGTAAAAGAATTGACTCTAACTTACTACAGAACCAATTCGTTTTTCACTTTTCTAAAATTAAATAATATAGAACAAATTCACTGTGTAAGTAAAATACGAAATATTTCCCTTTATAATACGCATTGGTGGTTATGTGCCATGGAGTCAGTTCCTACTCATAGTGACCCTGTACACGGTGTCCGAGGTTATAAATCTTTACGGGAGCAGAAAGTCTCAACTTTCTCCTGCAGAACAAACAGCTGGTAGTTTCAAACTGCTGACTTTGCTGTTCGCAGCCCAATTCGTAACCACTACTGTATTCTAAATTTGGGCAGGGAACAAGTGAGGGGGATAGTACTTTAAACAGTAAATAATTATCAGAATAATAATAGCACCCCCAAAACAATAAAGTAAGTTCCTCAGCCAGTTTCAATATTCATTTTTAGTTTGTGCCCATCCTCAGATTCCATTACTCTCTCTATCCATATCTTGAAAATTACTTTTCTAGAGGAATATCCTTTATGACACTTATTTCTAAACCATAGAAAAAATTTTAAAAAACTAATAAATGATAAGTAGAAGTAGAAATAATGATGCTGGAAATACAAATAGAAAGGACAGTGTGCATCTTTTTTTGTAAAATACTTTTGTAACAGTGTTCAGGTATATTCTAAATAGGTTAACCATGTAGTTTATCATCCAAAACTGGGCATTACTAAAATGAAAAGAGGTATTATTAGCAACTACAAAATGAGTACTGTCCTGACCAACTGACACACAATCAATCAACCCCAGGTAGGCAACTCTCAGGGCAAGAAACAAGTTCAGATTCTAATTACTAGAGGTTATCTGTGCAGTTTTAAGGTCCACAGCTTCAGAGGCACAGGCTCAATGTCAAAGACATTAAAGAGCCACAAGAATTACTAGAGTTCATTAAAAAATATGTATCAGAAAGCTAATTCAAATTTAAGGGACTCGAGAAAGGAAATTTTTTAATAAGTAAATAATATACTTCAAAAAACTTCGAATTTTTATCTGACACAGAAATTGTTTAGGATCCTATCATCCTTGATTCTAATGTTTCTATCACTGAGCTTTCACCATATAGCATACATAAAACTACATGTTGTTTTGTCCTGGTGTGCCGCTGTGGGTTAATGCACTGGACTGCAAGGTTGGTGGTTCAAGCTCACCAGCTGCTCCTCAGAAATCCCATCCAGGGTCACTATGAGTCGGAGTCGACTCAACAGCAGTTAACCAAAAACAGCAACTGTACTGAGAACTCAGTCTATTAATCTTCAGCCTAGCAAGGATATCATCATTCATTTCCTAGCATGCAGTGCCTGGCTCTCGATAAATGCTTATCTCATGAACTTATTTACTGAGCCTAATATTTGAAGTCATAAATAATATTAAATCTGTTAACTGAAGAAAGAAAACTTTAATGCAAACTTAATCAGGAAAAAATATGTCTGGATTTTAAAAAGATAATCTAGCAGGGTTAAGAGAGGGGCATATATGACTAAACAACTCTGCTAGAGAGAAATCATAACTGAAACTGAGTGCTAGATGAGTGAGCATGCATATCCGGGATGAGACATCGCTCACTGTGTACGACTGCAAATTAGCATATTATAAACTTTTGTAAGCCCAGCTGATGAAAGCAACTAAATATATTGGATTTATCAAACATGAGCAATTTTCTTTTACTTAAATGGATCATTGTCAAAGTTCCCATCACATTTATGGCTAAGTACAGTATACCTGCAGCATTAGATGTAAATTAGTCACTTTCTGTGCAGACCAGCCAGAATTTTCATCTCCAACTTCAAACCAAGGTTTCATACGTTGAATATATGAGCCTTCTTTAAAAAAATTCTGATTGGAATTGTTGTTTTTTAACAAGTTTTGAAGCAAAATCAAACAGTCTTCCACTACTATACCTGAGGGAAAAAAATGTAAAATGGAAGTGTTATGGTTGATAAAACTTAAAAGAAACTTCAGTCCCCAAGTCTTTTTTAAAAAGGAGGAGTCTCCATGATCGTAGGTACACCTTTATAGTATGTTAGGGTCAATAGCCTATTCTGACCCCTGACTGTCACTCCACAAATGAAAGGCCACTACTGGCATGTTTCTCCTCAAGCTCCCCTGAGGAAAACCAGTGATCTCTTCATTTCTATGTTCAGCTGCATACCTACAGCAGAAACTTACAAAATACTTTCTTTAAATTCCAGTATAAACATAGTTTCTTCAGAATTCCTAACCTGACCCAATGATTAGATTAGGATCACCAACCACATACTCTGAGAGCATCCTACTACTTTTATTGTTATTATTGGTGTAGGAAGGTAGGAAAATGACTAATTCTCTCGACTGCTAATTGAGGCTCCTCAGAAGAACATTCTGGCAATGAACGTTCGTAATATCAGCCAGTGAAAAACCTAGGGAGCACAGTTCTATTCTGACACGTGGATTTTCCATGAATCCTAGCACACTTCACAGCAATTGGATTTTTATATATTTATTTAGGTTTCTCTTCTTCATTAGATTATGATATATGAAAACAGAGATTTGTAAATACCATATTCACCTGTGTCCTCAAAAAGGAAAAGATTATGTATCAGTAACATACATAGTGTACAACTATTATATATTTGTTGAATGAGTGGATCATATCTTATTTGATCTCTAAAGCACTTGGCATTGTTGTGCCAATGTTTCTTCTTTAAAATTTCTTTTTTTGGTGGGCGGGGCTTTTAAAGCAGCACTACTCTATCTACTTCTTCAGTCTAAAACTGATCAAACATGCAATGAAGGTACATTGATAATTAATGGTGACTGAAATGTAAAAGTTGGAAATGAGGAGGAGACTCAGTAGTTGGAAAATATGGCCTCAGTGATAAAAATGATGCTGAAGATTACAGGATAGAATTTTGCAAGACCAACAATCTATGCACTATAAATAACTTAAACAACATACACATGAACCTAACCAAATGGAATACACAGAAGTCAAATTGACTACATCAGTGGGAAATGATAATGGAGAAGCTCAATAACATCAGCCAAAGTAAGGCCAGGGGCAGACTGTGGAATACTATCAATTGTTTATATGCAAGTTTAGGCTGAAGCCGAAGAAAATTAAAACAAGTTCAAGAGAGCCAAAACATGACCTTGAACATATCCCACCTGAATACAGAGATCATCTAAAGAACTGATTTGATGCATTAGACACTAAAGACAAAAGACAAAAAGAGCTGTGGATGACATAAAGAACATCATGCAGGAAGAAAACGAAAGTTTATTAAAAAGACAGAAAGACCAAAATGGGTATCTGAAGAGACTCTGAAACTTGCTCTTGAGCATAGAGAAGCTACAGCACATAGAAGAAATGAGGAAGTAAAAGAACTGAACAGAGAATTTCTAAGGGCAGTTTAAGAAGACCAAGTCAAGTATTATAATGAAATATGAAAAGACCAAGAGTAAGAAAACCAGAAGTGAAGAAGACACACAGCATTTCTCAAGCTCAAAGAATTGAAGAAAAAAATTCAAGCCTTGACTTGTAACACTGAAGGATTCTAGGGACAAAATATAGAATGATGCAGAAAGCATCAAAAAAAGTTGGAAGGAATATGCTGAGTCACTGTACCAAAAAGAAACAGGTGATGTTCAACCATTTCAAGAGGTAGCATATGATCAAGAGCCAACAATATTGAAGGAAGAAGTCCAGGCTGCACTGAAGGCATTGGCAAAACACAAGGCTCGAGGAAATGACAGAATACAAAATGAATTCTTTCAACAAACTGATACAGCACTGGAGATGCTCACTCATCTATTATAAGAAATTTGGATGACAGCTACCCAGCCAACTGATTGAAAGAGATCCTTATTTGTATCCACGCCAAAGAAAGGTTAACTCAAGCAGAATGTGGAAATCATCAAACAATGTCATTAGTATCACATGCAAGTAAACTTTTGCTCAAAATAATTTAAAAATGGTTGCAACCTATATCAACAGAGAACTGTCAGAAATTCAAGTCAGATTCAGAAGACAATGTGAAACTACAGATATCATTGCTAACGTCAGATGGATCTTGGATGAAAGCAGAGAATATCAGAAAAATATTTCTTGTTGTTTTAAGGTGCTGAGTTGGTACCAACTCATAGTGATCCTAAGCACAGATTTGCCTAATATGATACATTGTGTTTTTTTGACTGCTGCTTCCATGAGTGTTGATGGTTAATCTGAACAAAATGAAGTCTTTGACAGTTTCAATCTTTTCTCCTTTAATATGGATGTTGTTCACTGGTCCAGTATTGAGGCTGTGGTCTCTGATCTTCATCAGAAATATTTAAGTACTGCACCTATCAACATGGTTAGGTGTCAAAGGTTAGGTCACTATAAGAAAATTGACATTATGTGAAAATAGCAAATGGCATCAGATAACAAAATGGGGGATGACTATATCATTGTATAACTACCAAACTACATCATTACATAAATGAGACCCATGGTCTTATTAGATGTCATCCACTCAGTACCTACTCATAGTGACCCTATAGTTTTGCATAAACAGAATGAAGCACTGCCAGATCCAGTTCCAACCTCACAATCATTGCTATGCCTAAGCCCATCGCTGCTGCCACTGTGCCAATTCATCTTGTTGGAGTACTTCCTCTTCTTCTTCAACCCTCCAACCTATCATATTTGATAAAATGGAGGGACTGGTTCCTCCTGTAAACAGGTTCCAAGTATGAGAGTCGACGTTCAGCCATCCTGGTTTCTAGGGAGCATTCTGGTTGTACTTCTTCCAACACTGATTTGTTTGTACTGATGGCAGTCCGTGGTACTTTTAACATTCTCCTCCAACACCAGAGATCAAATGCATCAATACTTCTATGGTTTTCCTTATTCACTGTTCAACTTTTACATGTAGATGAGGTTACTGAAATTATCACTGCTTGGGTCAAGCACACTTCAGTTAGCATTCTCAAAGTGACATCTTCACTCTTCAACATTCTTAAGAAGTGTTGTGCAGCAGACTTGCCTAATGCAGTCAAGACATCATTTGATTTCTTGACTGCTGCTTTCACAAGTGTTGATGGTTGATTCACGCAAAATGAAGTCTTTGACAACTTCAATCTTTTCCCTATTTATCATGATGTTATTTATTGGTTCAGTTGTTAAGGATTTTTGTTTTGTTTATGTTGTGGTACAATCCATACATACTCAAGGCTGTGGTCTCTGATTTTCATCAGTAAGTATTTTTAAGTCCTCTTCACTTTCAGTAAGCAAGGCTGTATCATCTGTATATAGCAGGTTGTTAATCAGTCTTCCTCCAATCTTCATGCCACGGTTTTCTTCATATAATACAGCTTCTCAGATTACTTGCTCACCATACAGACTAAATAGCTATGGTGAAAGTATATAACCCTGTTGCACACCTTTCTTAATTTTAAACCATTCAGTGTTCACTTGCTCTGCTCTAACAACTGCCTCTTGTTTTATGTACAGGCTTTTCATGAGCACAATTAGGTATTCTGGAATACTCATATTTCACAATGTTTTCAATAACTTGTTATGAGCCACACAATCAAAAGCCTTGTATAGTCAATAAAGCACATGTAAACATCTTTCTGGTATTCTCTGCTTTCAGCCAAGAACCATCTAATGTCAGCAATGACATCCCTCATTCTGCGTCTCTTCTGAATCCAGCTTGAGTCTCTGGAAGTTCTCTGCCAATGTAGGGTTGTAGCCATTTTTTAATTATCTTTAGCAAAATTTTGCTTGCATGTGATACTAATGATATTGTCTGGTTATTTCTGCATTCACTGGGATCACCTCTCTTTAGAATGGGCACAAATATGGATGTCTTCCAGTCAGTTAGCCAGGTAGTTGTCTTCAAAATTTCTTGGCATAGATTAGTGAGTGCCTCCAGTGCTGCATCAGTTTGTTGAAAGATTTCTATTTGTATTCCATCAATTCCCAGAGCGTTGTTCTTTGACAATTGCTTCAATGGACCTTGGACTTTTCCTTCAATATCATTGGCTCTTGAACATATGCTACCTCTTGAAATGACTGAACAGCAACCATTTCTTTTTGGTACAGTGACTCTGCGTATTCCTTCCATCTTCTTTCAATGTTTTCTGCATCACTCAATTTTTTCCCCATAAAATCCTTCAATATTCCAAGTCAAGGCTTGAATTTTTTTTCAGTTCCCTCAGTTTGAGGAATGCTGAGTGTGTTCTTCCATTTTCATTTTCTAACTCCAGGTCTTTGCACATTTCATAATAACATTTCACTTTGTCCTCT
Source organism: Chrysochloris asiatica (assembly GCF_000296735.1). NCBI lineage: Eukaryota > Metazoa > Chordata > Mammalia > Afrosoricida > Chrysochloridae > Chrysochloris > Chrysochloris asiatica. The sequence goes on along the minus strand of NW_006408687.1, from coordinate 4,836,145 downwards.
TCAAGCTGTCCTTCAAAAGTTTTCTATTTCATTCTTTAACTGAGGGAAGCACTTAACCCTCAGTGCTTGGCAAAGCCGCACTGGGGGGAGAGACATTATGCACAGCATGTGAAAAAGCTGACTCCTATCTTCCCTTCAAGTTAGCCCTGAATTTACTTGCAAAAATATATATAATATGGCAATATTCTCAGCTTTCACTATGAGTTTTACAAACCTTAGGAAAAACTAGCTTAGCAGCAATTGCTTTCAGCCTTGGTGGACTGAATACAAAGAGAAATTTATTAATTACTCCCTTTCCTTAGAAAACCTAAGTAACTGCATTTGTAAGGCCACAAAAACAGATAGCTTATTAGAGTCAAGCTGACCTACCCCAACAGACCTCACCACAATTAGTCACAAGCTAGAATTCACAAACCCCTACATACAAGCACCTGCATAAACAAGCAGAAAATAATGAACTTAAATGAAAGATAGTTTTGATTCAATAATCTATACTTCCTGTAGCAATTAGCCAATTTGGGCTTTATGCCATATAACTTCCAAGCAATTTAATGAATACTTTAGAAAAATAAATAAGTAGATGTTAGTTTTACCTTTATTATAAAATTAATAATACATTATGTAGGATAGAAAGTTGATAATTAGTAAGAATAATGAGATAGTGCAAGCATTAATAATTAGCAGAAACTTATGTTACTAAGAAAGTGTAATCAGTAGTCTGATAAATAGTAATGGTTTGTGTACGGTTTGACTTAATCTTTAAGTGGACACAAGAAGAAACCGTTTATCACATGCTGAAGAAAGAGATGAAGGTCAGCTGAACATCATAGAAATATTTTTGTCAAAGCTGTCTAATGACCAGGTGCAAGAATGTTGTGATTAACTGTGTAATAATTCAAGAAAAGATCAAAGTGTTAGTTCATTATGTACTGTGTAGTTTTAAGTATAAAAAATAAAGACTTGCTGAGCTGGGCTGGCAGAAGCAGCAGAAGGAGGTAGAAGCAGAAGGAAGAGCAAGGTGGCAGAAGAAGAAAAGAGCAGGAGAGAGGAAACAGAGGAGACAGCAGACAGAGAGGAAAGCAGGGAGCAGGAGTGGAGGCAGAAAGAGGTAGAGGAAGATAGAAGGCGAAAGGGCAGTAGCGGCAGAAGAAGCAGAGAGCAGGAGGGAGAAGGGAGAGGGCAGACAGCAGAGAGCAGAGGGCAGACAGCAAAGAGAACAGGAAGCAGAAGCTAGAGAGCATAGTCGGACAGCACAGCAAGTTGAAAAGCCTCTCGAGTTGTATTCATTCATTTCTTCACCCGACGATTTCGTGTATCCACTCGTGTCCCACGACCCTCGCGGGAGAGGCAGGCACTCCCCCGCATTTTACTTCATTTTTTCCATTTGCTTCAGCATCTCTACGTTGGAGAGCAAACTTCAGAATCTCTTCTGACATCCATTTTGGTCTTTTCTTTCTTTTGTGTATTCCTAATGATCTTTTGCTTGTTTCCTGTAAAATGTTCTTGATGTCATCCCATAATTCTTCTGGTCTTCTGTCTTTAGTGTCCAATGCATTAAATCTGTTCTTGAGATGGTCTCTAATTCAGGTGGGATATATTAAAGATCATATTTTAGCTCTTTTGGACTTGTTTTCATTTTCTTCAGCTTCAACCTGAACTTGCATATACCAATTAAAGGTCTGTTCCAAAGTCTGCCCTGGCCTTGTTTTGGCTGATGATATGGAGCTTTTCCACCATTTCTTTCCACAGATGCAGTCAATGGATTTCTGTATATTCCATTTGGTGAGGTCTATGTTCATAGTTGCCTCTTATGTTGCTTAAAAAGGTATTTGCAATGAGCAAGTCACTGGTCTTCCAAAATTCTATCATGCAATCTCCAACATCGTTTTTATCACCAAAGTCATATTTTCCAATGACTAAGCTTTCCTTTTTGTTTCCAACCTTTGCATTCCAATTGCCTGTAATTACCAATGCAGCTTGATTGCATGTATGATCAATTTCAGACTGAAGAAGTTGGAAGAATACTTCAATTTCATCATCACTGGCCTTAGTGGTAAGTACATGAATTTGAATAATCATGGTTATTAACTGGTCTTCCTTGTAGGCATATGGATATTAAGATATCACAGACAGTGTTGTACTTCAAGACACATCTTGATATGTTCTTTTTGATGATGAATGCGATGCCATTCTTTCTCAGTTTGTCATTCCTGGTAAACAATGTGAGTACCAGATTCAAAATGGCCAATACCAGCCCATTTCAGTTTACTAAAGCCTAGCATATCGATGTTGATGTGTTCCATTTAATTTTTGACACTTCCTATTTTCCTATATTCATACTTTATACATTTCATGTTCCATTTATTAATGGATGTTTGCAGCTGTGTCTCTTCATTTTAATTTGTGTCCCATGAGCAAATGAAAGTCCTGAAGGCTTTTACTCCATTCGTATCATCACAATCAACTCTACTTTGAGGAGGCAGCTCTTCCCCAGTCATATTTTGATTGTCTCCAACCTGAGGGGCTCATCTGCTAGCAGTATGATAATATTCTGTTGCTCTTCATCATGTTCTGATATTCAATATTCTGGTGCTAATAGTGTTCCACTGGTATTTTTAAGGTTTTCAGTGACTAAATATCTGGAAGTAGTCCATCTCTCCTATTTCCTAGTCTGTGTTTGTCTGGAAGTTCAGATGAAACCTACCTACTGTGGATGATCCTGCTGGTATTTAAAATACCTGCGGTGTACGTTCCAGAATCACAGCAACATGCAAGCCACCAGAGTATGATAAACTGACAGACAAGTGGTGGCAATAACCAGTAGAGTAAAAAATAAAGACTTATAATATAGGAATTACCAGAGACTATGAAATATTATGTTATCAATGTTCACAGAAATAAAAGACAAGTCGAAAATAATAGGAAGGAACAAGAATTATGAATAACTGCATAGCAGGTTTGCCAAAAAACTAAACAGAACTTCTAAGAAAGGAAAATAAAGAACTCAGTTTCTGATTGATTTACTAGCAGATCAAGAATAAGTGAAGAGAGAACAGGTGAATTCAAAAACAGGTAAGAAGAAATAATCTAGAAGGTAGTCCAGTAAGACAAAAAGTGGGATAGCAGAGTAAAAAGTCAAATCAGATGATAAAACTTTTGACTGGATCTGAGGAGTTCAGAAAGGATTGGATCAGAGAAGACAGAAATGTGGCAGAAGTAATATCTGAGGAGATGCAGTTGAGACTTCCCAGAACTGATGGAAACACCACCCTAGATTTCAGAAGGCTGACACTTCAACACACCATAGTAAATAAAAGAAAAATTATGAAGTATGAAGCTCCATTTTTTCATCTGATTGCATTTTCTAGGAATTAGACATTTATTAACTATAAAACAATCTCTTTAAATCAGATTTTTAATACTGTACCTCCATCACTGTTCCCCTCTTCTGTAATAATGTCTAGTAGTCTCTCGAAAGCATTTTCAAAAGCAACAATTTTCTGGATCGCTCCATTGCTTCTTGTTAGTGCCTGAAGTAATAAGACACCCTTGTGGAGAAGAAAATCAATGTTTAGTGGACTATAGCCTTTATAAGGCATTTTTTCAATTACTTAAAAAAAGATACAGAATTTTAGAACAAGCAGGACTTTCAGAAGCCCACCCATGGTTAAAGAACACAACCTAAATAAGAATTCATGTCTAACAATTCCTAACTCAGTTCCTTTTCCACTGTGCAGCAAAAATATATAATACTTTTTTCATATTTTTCACTTACTAGATAGTTTTCATTATGGTATGAAGCATGTTACTTACTGTATGTACTTTACAACAGCAATAATGGACAAGTTATGAATTCAGTAAGATAAATTAAAAAACAAAACATCATATTCAAGTAAAAAAAGTTAAGTATTCTAGAAAATATATGCCTCCAACTAGGGGTAGTTAAAAATCCCAACGAGGCAAATTAGTTACTGGCTGTTAGCACAGGGTAGAAAACTGCCTATAGCCTTACTGAACTTATACCACTACTCTCCTGTCAAGTCTCTTTCAACAGCTACTAGATTAAGTGAGAAATGCAAAAGTGGTTATTTTTATAAGTCACATTCTCTCGATTAATCCTGCCAATTTGAGTTTAATTGCTAACAAAGAGAGCAGCAAGGTTGAGAGAACATTAAGCTCTGAGTTAAAACCAAACCTAATGGCACTGAGTTGATTCCAAGTCATCAACCATGTAAAGACAGAGCAGAACGGTCTCCTAAGGTTCTCAAGGCACACTATCCTTCTTCCCAAGACGCTGGTGTGTTTGAACTGCCAAGCTTTCAGTTAGCAGCTGCCAAGTTTTAGTCTGTACCATCAGGGCTCTTTCTGAGTAAGACAAAGTGGGTTTAATAACCCATTGCCGTACTTATTAGCTATGTGACTTTAACCAACTTTAATAAATTCTGAGTCTCAGTATAAAACAAACTTACTGCCATCGAAGTTGATTCTGACTTACAGTGACCCGGTATAGGGTTTTTGAGGCTGTAAATCTTTATGGAAGAAGAGCCTCATCATTCAATTGCAGAGTTAGCAGTCCAGTGCTTATCCTACAGAGCCACCAGGGCTCCCAAGTCTTGGTATGTTGTTGTTTACTGCCATCAAGTCAGTTCTGACTCATAGAGACTCTGTATAGGGTTTCCAAGGAGCAACTGGTGGGTTTGAACTTCTGACTTTGTTGCTCAAACTGACCTTGTGGTTTAGTGTTTATCCTACAGCACCACACCAGGACTCCAAGTCTCAGTATACACATGTGTAAACCAAGAAAAATAAAATATCTATGTCACAGAAACTTCATGAGGACTAAAAGAGAGAAACATAAAAATACCTTCTATAGGACCTACAATATTTTAAGTTCTCAGTAACTGTTGATTCCCCACTCCCTTATTTTTCCAAGTGACTATTAAGAGATTTCCTGCTCTTATCAAACACATCCACTAAAATCCTATTAAGAACAAAAGTATATTTGTTGGTCAGTGAAAATAAATGGGGATCTATTCCTTACTTTAAAATTTGGTAATCAAAAGGATTTCTTTCTCCTGCCTTTCATTGTGGGCTGTACTTTAAAGAGTAGCACGGGTTGATAAAGCAATGCTCTTCTTTACAGACGATTATAGCTTAATAAATATGGGAATGACAAAATCATAGAAATCACCACTTTGAAATTCCTAACAAAATAACTGCTCTTACAATGCTCATTAATGGATGAAACAATTAGACAAAAGATTGACAGTTTCACAATGGAGGAATCTAGCTATCACCACCTGAATCGATCCCACTGATCATGAAAAATGAGACAACCAGATTCCATTATATCTCTTGTTACTATAGCCAGAAACATCACCATAGAAAGCTTGTAAGTCCGTCTTCTGCCTATAACTGATTGGAATACCTAAAATGGGGCTACAATGTGCCCAGTGAAGGAGGCTTCCTGTGGAGCCTCTGCATTACATAAGACTATAGGTGGAAGTCTGAACCACATCCAGATCTCCAGAGATGGGAAATTTCCACTTGAAATGACAAGCAGACCAGCCTGGAGCAGCTAGAAGAACAGAGATACTTCTTGAAAGAAAGACCTATAGAGAAAATACAAAACAATAGAGGTAGACGGACTGTTACTACAAGAACAAGCAAGTTGCTTGCCCAGGAGACATCAAGGCAAGTGGTCAGGTCCCCTCAGTGCAAACCCTCTTCCAAGACTAAGACTCAATGGAAATACACGCTCTAATTAGTGACCATGCTCATCACCCATAAGGGGAAGTGAGGGAAAAACTGCAATGAAGCGGTGAGCTAAGCCATACAATGTTCAATAGACTCCTGTGAACCCGGGTGGAGACCTGGTCGGCCCAGAGTCATTGACACAGCCACAGAGGACTAGAGTGGAGAGTGAAGCATCCAGCTGATAATAAGAAAGGGGATATGCAAAAGAACACCCACACTTGCAGATAATACCCACTTGACTTGGCTTCAATGACTGGATGATCAGAGCTCAACCAGAAGAAAGAAAGAAGAGGAAAAAAAGCGTAATCTGATACAATTTGATGAACTTGACCTACACCTATGGATGCAGTAGCTCAAAAGTGGAAACAAATCCTTACTATACACACAGAGTAGACAGGGATGGGCAACTTGGACATTGGGTACCCAAAATGGGGGCGGGGGGACTACAAAGGCAAGAAGTGACTGGCTTACAAGCGTTCAAGAGGGAACCTAGATATAGAGGGCGTGAGTAGTATCCAATCTGTCTAGGCAGGGCTGATGAAATGAAATGCAGATAGGTCTCTTGTGATACAATAATGAATAATTGTTATCAGGACTGATTGTGAGGGTTGGAAATGTAAAGGTAGACGTTTTACAGTAAGGAGGGGAGTGATTAACTTTTCAGTTTAGGAGCAGAGGTTCCCTAGGACCATCAATGGAGAAGAGTGGAGAGCGGGATCCTACCCAGAGAAACAGTGATGCCTGAGATGGAGGCAGAGACGATGATGTGGAGAGATGGAGCAGCTGGAGGCTTGAGACCCAGAAAGGGAGAGGGGCTGTATGTTGGCGACTTGGGAGGGGGGGCGGGGGGGGCAGGCTTGCAGGGCATACCCTTTGGTTGGTTGATGATGCATGGAGGGGCTTGTAACCATGGCAATGAAATAATATATGTTAGAATACATGTAAAACTAATGTTCTCCAATGTAAACTATCACATAATTCACAATAAAACATTTATTTAAAAAAAAAAAGTAAACAGTGAGAAGGGCGGGTTGATGGTGGACAGGTTAGAGGTGTAGTGAAGTTCACTGTCAGCAATACCACAGACTTCCAGGTGACGCAGGTTTGGGACAGAGCTCCAAAAGTCTGAACCACATAGGTAGGAATACTTAAAAAGTTTTAAGGCTTATAGCTAGAGAACTTGTGCAGAAGTAAGAAATCTCATACTTTAGAATCTGCTGGGCTCAATGGCCTAGAGTTGACAACTTGGGCAAGACCAAAAGGCAAGAACTAGTTGGGGAGCAAGCCACCAAGGAATAACGCTACAGGAACCTTGGAGCAAAAGTGGACAATATACTTTGTAGGTTTTGTTTTGTTCTGAATTTTTTTTTTTTTGGTATCTGTTCACTGGCCCCCTCACTGTTTGCGCACCTCCATTCTGGTGACTAGAGGCGGTACATGAGCAAGTGTACACCCTCCATCCCCACCACTGGTGGGTTCTTCTGCAACGCATGTGCACAGATACTCTCAGCATTTAAAAAGACCAGCAGCCCAAGAGCTGGCCCTGAATTGTTTGCTAAGAGGGAAAAGGCCAGAACAAAAATTAAATCCTGAGGTACAGAATAACAACTAACAGTGGCATCTTGAAATTTATCAGGCAGCCTTGAAAGCAAGAAGTTGAAAGAGGACATTAAAATCATACTCATATTAGGATACAGATTTTTTTTTCTTCTCTCCTTCCTCTCCCTTTCCTGTGATTATAGACTACAGTATCCAATCTATTTTTGTTGTTGTTGTTGTTTTGGTGGCTTTTTATTTTGTTTTGTTTTCTTGCTGTTGATGTTTTCCTGTTCCCCCTTTAACCTTTGGGAGACCTCTCTCTCCCTATTTTACCCAAGAAGAGACAGAAACTGCTACCATATAATCAAACTACAATCACACTTTATGAAACACCAAAATCCAGGCAAGAACCAATACCAACTGCCATATACCAGGGAGTCAGGCAATACCTGTGAAAGTTACTCAGAGTTAAGCCATAAGAAAAGTGAAAAGGGGAGCCCATATTTTCATCACATCTACCTGGAGGCAATCAGAAAGCACAAAAAATACCAAAACACACACTCAATTAAGTATTAAGGCCACAGATAAACACTAAACATGTCCAAAAAGCAAAAGCAGATGACCATATCAGCACATGTCCAGAAACAAGATAAAATATGAGACAAATGACCTAGAGGTAGACCATGACTACATTCTGGAAGGAAGGCAGTCCTTGGAAATGCCTGAGAAGGAATTCAGAAAAATTATAAAATGTTTAAAAATACTTTACAATGGAGTTGAGAAAAACAAGGATGAAGCCAAGAAAGCACTACAGGAACAATAAAATAAGATAGATACAGCATTGGAAACAATTCAAAAGCTACAGAAAGAGGTCCAAATGATCAATAATAGACTATCAGAAATAGACAATACAATAAATAGGCAAAGGAGTAGAATAGAAGAGATGGAAGGCAGAACTAGTGATCTGGAAGACAAATATCTCAATACCACTAAGACAGAAGAGCAAGCAAAAAAAAAAATAAATAAATAAAAAATCTGAAGAATGTCTAAGATTCATGTCGGACAACATGAAGAGGAATAACTTAATAATTATCGGCATTCCAAGAATCATACATATCAACAGAGTAAATAGTTGATGAACTGCTAGAAGAAAATTTCTCTAACATCTTGAAAACAGAAAAGATAAACATTCAAGAAGCTCAATGAACCCCAGGAAGGACAGACCCCAAAAGAAAATCACCGAGACATTATCATAATCAAGCTCTCCAAAATCAAAGATAAGGAGACAATTCTGAAAGCAACTAGGGAAAAGAAAAGCGTTACATACGAAGGCAAGCAAGTCAGACTAAGCTCGGATCTCTCAGCAGAAACCATGAAAGCAAGAATGCAATGGGGAGACATATATAAAACCCTGAAAGAAAAAAACTGTCAACAAGAATCCTTTATCCAGCAAAGCTATCAATCGCTTATGACGGTGTACTCAAAACATTCCAGGATAAACAGATGTTAAGGGATTTTTCCAAAGCCAAACCTCTGCTATAAAACATCCTAAAAGGAATTCTGTGCACTTGGAACCAACAAGAACAGACAAAAACCAGAGATTGACATATGTGGCAGCACCTCCCAGAACTAAATTGATAGAAGGAAGAGTTGAGAACAGAACAAAACTATAAGAAAAACCTCAGAGAACCTGGAAGGTCACTCTATGATAAAAACAATTACAATATGAAAGAAGGTAAACACGTAGTAACAGAGATCCAGATGGTGAGAAGGTCAGGTAGATTACAGGATAAAATAGACTGCACTAAATGGAGGGAAAAGTTAATGGAATATAAGGTAACCTCAAAGAAAATTAACACTTCACAACATACCAAGAAAATGAAAATCCAAGAAGAATATGGGAACATTAAAACTATGAGAAAACTCAAAAGAAAGAACACAAAAACCATGAACTCAACACAGGAAGACACACATGACAAAGAAAACAGCAACACCAAAAAATTAAAAGAAAAAATAATGGCAGCAATTAATCCATACCTATCAATAATTACACTGAATGTAAATGGATCAAATGCACTAGTTAGGAGATGGAGGGTGGCAAAATGGATAAGAAAATAAGATCCTTCAATATGCTGTCTGCAAGACATACATCTTACACACAGAGACAAAAACAGATTAAAAGTTAAAGGATGGAAAAAAATATACCAAGCTAATTGCAATAAAAAACAAACAGGAGTGGCAGTACTAATCTCTGATAAAATAAAACTTTAAGGCAAAAACCAGCATAACAGCTAAAGATGGAAATTATCTCATGATTAAAGGGACAATTGTACAAGATGAAATAACCATAATAATTATCTATGCTCCCAATGAAAGAGCTCCAAAATATATAGAGCAAATTCTAATATATTTGAAGAAAGAAATAGACGATTCCAATAATCGTGGATGATTTTAATACACCATTTTCAAAAATAGATAGAACAACCAGAAAGAAACTGGACAAAGACACAGAAGAACAAAACAACACAATCAGCCAACTGGACCTCATAGATGTATACAGAGCATTCAACCCAACAACTGCACAATACACATTCTTTTACAGTACATATGGAACATGCTCCAGAATAGACCATGTGTTAGGCCACAAAACAAACCTCCATAAGTTTACAAATATCAAAATACTACAAAGAAGCATCTTCTCACACCACAATGGTATCAAATTAGAAATCAACAATAGAAAGACAAAGGAAATCAAGTCAAATACATGGAAACTGAATAATGCCTTGCTGAAAAGTGACTGGGTAGTAAAAGAAATTAAATGTGAACCCACAAAGTTCCTAGAAACAAACGAGAATGAAAACACAGCATACCAAAATCTTTGGGGCACACAAAAGCACTGCTGAGAAGACAATTTATTGCAATAAATGCATACATCCAAAAAGAAGAAAGAACCAAAATTAACACAGCATCTACAACAATTAGAAACAGACCAACAGAGGGAACCTACAGCCAGCAAAAGAAAAGAGATAATAAAGATTAGAGCCGAAATAAATGAGATAGAAAACAGAAAAACTACAGAAAGAATCAACAAGACAAGAAGCTGGTTCTTGAAAGGATTAACAAAACTGATAGACAAAAGAAAAGAGGGAGAAGACACAATAACACGCATTAGAAACCACATAGGGGATGTCACAACAGAACCAAAGGAAATCAAAAGGATAATAACAGAATACCATGAAAACTTGGACTCCAACAAATTTGAAAACTTAGAAGAGATGGATACATTTTTAGAAAAACACCACCAACCTAAATTTACACAAAGTGAAGTAAAAAACCTGAACAGACCCTTAACAAAAGAAGAAATTGATCAGGTCATCAAAAGACTTCCAGCCAAAAGAAGTCCAGACCCAGATGGCTTCCCTGATGAGTTCTACCAAACATTCGGGGAAGAGCTGTCACCAATTCTACTCTAATTATTCCAGAATATAGAGGAGGATGGAAATCCTTCTAATACATTTTATGAAGCAACCATAACCCTCATACCAAAACCAGGGAAGGATGTCACTAAGAAAGAAAATTATAGACCAATATTCCTCGTGAACATAGATGCAAAATTCTCAACAAAATCCCAGCCAACAGAATCCTGCAGCACATCAAAAAGATAATATGTCATGATCAAGTGGGATTCCTATCAGGGATGCAATGATGGTTCAACATTAGAAACACGATCAATGAAATCCACCATATAAATAAGAAAAAAGAAAAGAACCACATGATCATATCACTTGATGAAGAAAAGGCATTTGACAAAATGCAGTATCATTCTGATAAAATCACTCAACAAAGTAGGAATTGAAGGGAAATTCCTCAACATAATTAAGAGCATATATACAAAACCAATAGGCTACATTACTCTCAATGGAGAGAAACTGAAAGCCTTCCCTCTGAGAACAGGAACCAGACTAGGATTCCCTTTGTCACCACTCCTATTCAATACTGTGCTTGAAGTTTTAGCAAGAGCTCTCTTGCTAGACAGGGAAATTAAAGGTATCCACATTGTCAAAGAGGAAGTAAAAACTCTCTCTTATGTGCAGACAATATGATCCTATACATAAAAAACCTCCAAGACTCAGTAAAAAGGCTACTAGACCTCATTGGAAGATTCAGTAAAGTGGCAGGATATAAGATGAACTTAGAAAAAGCAGTTGGATTCCGCTATACCAAAAACGACAGTGCTGAAAAGGACATTAGGAAAACAAAATCATTTACAATAGCTGCCCAAAGGATTAAATATCTAGGAATAAATGTAACCAGAGA
>NW_006408687.1:4823638-4824148 GCF_000296735.1 Chrysochloris asiatica | reverse complement strand
GATATGCAAAAGATTGAAAGAGACCTTTACCTCACACCCTATACAAAAACAAACTCAGCATGGATTAAAGACCTAAATGTGAATCCCAGAATTATGAAGGTCATCAATAAAAAACAGCCACAAAATTAAGGGCGCTAATTCAGGGAATACACAGACTACCAAACATTTTTAAAACTAAACAAAGTAGACAAAACAGATGACTGGGACATACTAAAAATTAAAAACTTATGTGCACCAAAAGACTTTACCAGAATGAAAAGGGAGCCCACAGAATGGAAGAATATCTTTTGCAATGACACATCAGACAAGGGATTCATTTCTAAAATACACAGGAAACTACAACACCTCTACAAGAAAAGACAAATAACCCAATTTTAAAATGTGCACAGGACAGAAACAGACACTTCACCAAGAAGATGATCTGGGCTGCCAACAAGCATATGAATAAATGTTCACGATCACTAGCCATCAGAGAGATGCAAATAAAAACAACAATGAGATATCATCTCA
>NW_006408687.1:4819322-4820160 GCF_000296735.1 Chrysochloris asiatica | reverse complement strand
GACATTATGTTGAGTGAAATTAGTCAGTCACAAAAGGAGAAATACTGCATAGGAACACTACTGTAAAAGACTAAGAAAAAGAACCCATACTAAAGAGGCTGGGGTACTCTTTTCTGGTCACTAGGATGTGGGAGGTGGGATGAGGGGAGGTAGGATAAGGTGGAACACAGGGTAGGGAACAGACACAGGATAGTTTGGGTGCTAGGGAGGGGGACAATACACAAGAAGGGGTGGGGAGGGGAATGGAAGAACAAGGCAGATGGGAAAACAATTAGGTAGGTTTGTATGGGCTAAGTGGGACAGAGGTAAATAATGATGTATGCACAACTCTGGAACAACAGGGCTCTGGGATGCAGGGTTTGAGACATGGTTGGAATGAGCAAAGGGGGGTAAATAATGTTAAGATGCTTGGATGTCTTTTGAATTTTGGTTTCCTGTGCATACCATTATAAAACAGACACTTGATGGGGAGAAAAAAAGAAGTCAGAAATATTACCATAGAGAGCTTGTAAGTCCGTCTTCTGCCTATAATTGATTGGAATACCTAAAATGGGGCTACAACATGGCCAGTGAAGAAGGCTTCCTGTGGAGCTTCTGCATTACAAAAGACCATAGGTAGAATCCAGAACCCCATCCAGAATCTTCTGAGGTGGGAAATTTCTACTTGAAAGGGCAAGCAGACCAGCATGGAGTAGCTAGAAGAAGATACTTCTTGAAAGAAAGACCGACGGGAAATATACAGAACAATAACAGCAGTCCGACTGACTACTACAAGAAAAAGCAAGTTGCTATCCCGGCTTCAGTGACTGGATGATCAGAGCTCAACCAGAAGTAAAAA
>NW_006408687.1:4815859-4818475 GCF_000296735.1 Chrysochloris asiatica | reverse complement strand
TCTTCCAAGACTAAGACTCAATGGGAATACACAAGCAGACTTGTGCTCTGACTGGTGACCACATTGGTCATTGACAAGGGACAGTGAGGGAAAAACAGCAATGAGGCTGTGAGCTAAGTCCAACCACATTCGATCAGACTCCTGTGAACCCGAGTGGAGAACTGGTCGCCCAGCAGTGTGGCAAGACCTGGGGACTCCTGGGCCCAGAGTCAGTGACATAGCCACAGAGGACTAGAGTGGGGAATGAAGAGTCCAGCTGATAAGAAGAGAGGCCATATGCACAAGAACACCCATACTTGCAGATAATACCCACTTGACCTGGCTTCAATGGCTGGATGATCAGAGTTCAACTAAAAGAGGAAAAAAAGAGTAATCTGATACAATTTGATGAACTTGACCTACATCTATGGATGCAGTAGCTTAAAAGAGGGAAAAAATCTTTACAGTGAGGACCATTGCCTCCCCCTCAATACTCAGGGTAGACAGGGATGGGCAACTTGGACATTGGCTACTCAAAATGGGAGAGTTGGGGGGCTACAAAGGCAAGATGTGACTGGCTTTTAAGCATTCAATAGGAAACCTAGTTCCATAGGGTGTGTGGAAAAGTAGAATCTCCAGTGAGTGGTTTCCAACCTATCTAGACGAGGCTGATGAAAGGAGATGGGGATAAGACTCTTGTGGTTCAATGGTGAATGACTGCTACCGGGACTGTTGAGTGTTGGAAAGGTAAAGGTAGACGTTTTGTAACAAAAGGAGGGGAGTGGTTTACTTTGCAGCCCAGGAGTGGAGGTCCCTGCGACCATGAAAGCAGAAAAGTGGAGTGTGGGACCCTATCCAGAGCAGCAGTGACGCCAAAGATGGAGGCAGAGACGATGACATGGAGAGATGGAATGGCTAGGGACTTTAGAATCAGGGAGGGAGAGGGGCTGTATGCAGACGACCAGGCAGCAGGCTCATGGGGTGGACCCTTTGGTTGTTTGATGACGCATGCAGAGGATGCATAATCATTGCAATGAAACGAAGTAAGATAAGATGAATGTCAAGCTAATGGTCTCTCATGTAAAGTATCACATAATTCACAATAAAAACTTAAAAAAAAAAAAAAAGCCTTAGAAACCCTATACAGGGTCGCTGAGTCACAACCGACTCAACAGCACTTACAAACAACAAGAATCTGTACTCTAAGGGAGACTAATGTCTATAATGGCCAATGAGTACAGATTGATTAAATGAGCAGACTGATTAAAAGAAAAGAAAATAGAAAGGAGAATTTTAAAAGACGGAAAGGAAAAAAAGACCAGAAAGGGAGAATGGGGGAGAGGAAAAATAAAACAGGAGTCCAGGAAGTCAAAGTGTGCCTGGTACTTATTTAGTATCTGCAAGGGTACAACTTAGTGCCTCTGGATGCTGGTCCGTGGTGTCATGGTATCTCACAATACATTGTATTGCATAATGTAACTGACAGTAAATATTCACAAACATACTAGCATATTTAAACCCAAGAAAATATGGCTGTTAAAAACAAAATAAGATATTTTTTAAAAATAATCCCTAGATTTAAAATCAATAAAAATGAACATAACCAGTGAACCATGTTATATGTCTGAATAAAAACTGGAGGACAAAGAGGAACAGCAGAAACAAAAGGTGAAAGCTAAAAGAAATAGTAAATTCAAGAACCAAGACAATGCACTTATGTGGAAAAAAAAGTAATTTTATATGTTGTTGGTGTTATTGTTAGGTGCTGTCAAGTCACTACCGACCCATAACGACCCTATGCACAACAGAATGAAACCCTGCCCAATCCTGCGCCAACCTCACAACTGCTGCTACACTTGAGCCCATTGATGCTGCCACTGTGCCAATCCATCTCATTGGGGGGGAGGGGGTCTTCTTATTTTTGTGATGACCCTACACTTAACTAAGCATGACGTCCTTCTCCAGAGACTCTCATTCCTTCTGATAATATGTCTGAAAAATGAGAGATGAAACCTCACCACTCTGACTTCTAAGGAGCATTCTGGCTGTACTTCTTCCAACACAGACTGGTTTGCTCTTTTGGCACTTCATGGTACTGTTAATATTCTCCTCTAACACTATAATTCAAATGCATCAATTATTCTATGTTCTTCCTTATTCCATGTCCAGCTTTCACATGCATACGAGGTTACTGAAAATACCATGGCTTGGATCAGATACATCTTAGTCCTCTGATGCACATCTCTGCTCTTCAACACTTTAAAGAGGTCTTGTGTAGCACATTTACCTAATGAAATATGCTGTTTGATTTCTTGACTGCTGCTTCTATTAGTGTTGATGGTTGATCTGAGCAAAATGAAGTCTTTGACAACTTCAATCTTTTCTCCATTTACATGTTGTTGTTAAGTGCCTTCGAGTCAGTTTTGACCCATAATGACCCTGTACGGGGTTTAAGAGGAGGAAGGTGATCTTGAACCGCTGACCTTATGATTCAAATGGACTTTGCAGTCCAGAATATTAACCCACAGCACCACACCAGACTCCATTTATATGTTGTTGTTATGTGCCGTGGAGTCGGTTCCGACTCATAGCGACCCTGTACAGGGTTTCCGAGGCTGTAAATCTTTACGGGAGCAG